>NC_045593.1:55219590-55550215 GCF_009819795.1 Aythya fuligula
GCTGATGGGAGTGGAGAGGAGTGTCAGAGCAGCCTGTTGTAAGGTGAGCTGAAAAGAAAGACTGGCATCTGTTTTACTTGTTCCTTTGAATAATTTCATTCAGCTGTGTATATTATGCACACTGTCATGTAATGAAGCATGAAGCTTATGTGTGTAACTATACACAGCTGGAAATGTACTATAGTTGTTACTAATAATCTTACAATTTTAGTCTGGTTTTTAATTTCAATTTTTTTTTGCCTGCAATGCAGCATCCAATTCTTCACAAAGTATAGTCACTGCATAATTGAAAGAACAAATACCTACCCACAAAAAATACGTTGGCATACAATAAACAGGTAAGTGACAGTAACTAACATTTTAAGGTTGCCAAGGAACACATATACAAAAAATAGAAGTGTGCAGCAGAATAAAAGAAGTGATAAACTTTGTATGTTGGTGAGTTTTGTTTCCCAGAATTCGGCAAATCATCCTGCCTCTTATATTCTTCCTGGTCTGCCAACCCTGATAGTAAAATTAAATTATTATTTTTATTTATTTATTTATTTATTTATTTATTTATTTATTTATTTATTTTTAACAAAAGCTGAAACTGCTTTTGTTTTGTTCAACATTGCTAGGCTACAGTTGAAATGTCTGGCATAATAATTGATTTACTAAAACTAAACCAGATATTGCAGGAAATGCTGGAAAAAAAAAAAAAAAAGTATTAATCAAAAGTATTCATCAGGTTATCTATGATTTTGATTGATTGATGTAAATTAATTGTTTGATATAATTAGTTAGCATCTCTTTCAGCTTTTAGATAAAATACCATGAAATCCAGATTTCTTTCTCCTATCTGCTCTTAATCTATGCTTTCAGTTGTACCTTGTGTTTTTCGATTGACCAGTATATTGCTCTCGAGTTTCATAGCATGAGACTGTGAATAAAACTGTTACCTGGATCCTTGCCTCATGACAAGAATTGCCAGGTGTTATTCCCTTGGTCTGAAACCACACCTTGTCACATTCTGGAAACAAAGGTGATACAAAGATAAAAAAATACATTGTTAATAAAATTTGTCTTCTTCAATGAAAACACATGGGTTCCAGAAAAAAAATGTTAAGTGTTACTCCATAGCTGTAATTTTAATTTCATGAATCAAAATGTTACCAAATTGCATGTCTCTATCCATTCTTCCTTTGCTTTCTTTCTTTCCCAGATACCCCAGAAAATAATATATATATATATATATATGTATGTATGTATTGTGAATGATTTAAAAATGCTTAAATTGGATCATTATGCCTTTGAGCCTCCTCTTGAACTGCTTTGACAGTCCCCCAATTTTGGAGGTATCTATGACAGGGATAAGTGGGTTTGGAAATAAATGAAGGTCTCCTTAGCATCTAAATTATTCATGTGTTGAATCTGATGAGGATGTTTGGATTCCTTACTGTTATGCAGTTATGGGGTTACTGCTTTCTATTGTTCCTAAGCTTAATGTTAAGATTGGTAAAAAATGCTGTAACAATTTCAAGGACAGAAAAACACACTCTGCTGTGTTTTGTTTTGCACACTCTGCTGTGCAGAGTGTGAGCGATCAGCTGCTTTTTCTTTTTCATAATACAAGTAACGTGAGGCTGAAGCTAAAGTGCAGGAGCTGTTTTTCAGAATTTTCCTATAACAAGAGAGCTTTACGTCTTTCTGATGTGGAGGAATGCTTGAAATTCATTTTGAGAAGGGGTAACCTTATTGCCAAACTGAGAGCTGAAGTGGGTAATCAACGAGGGTGTTGATTTTTTCTCTCTGATTTCTGCCTTGTTCTTAATGTAAATGAATGGACCTTTCTCTTTGTGCAGTCATTCAATCTGAGCATTAACTCATTAAGTTACGAGTTTAGCATATTGTAAAACCATTGGCAGCAAACAAAAGACTGATCTGAAAAATTAGCAGGGTCCTTATGCTATTTTAACTATCTTTAAAAAGCAGCATACAAGTACACTCAACCATAGTGATTTTTGCTTAAGATGACTGTGATGTTTAATTCCCACCTGCCTTCTCTTGAATCATTCTTACAATGACAGTAACAGTTTGCATGTAACTACTGAAGAGTGCTTCCTGACTAACACTGTGACTGATGTTTCTTCCTCTTGTATGTAAGAATGGCACCACCTTCTGTCCCTCCAGGTGGTGGCTGTAATTCTGTAAATCCGTGTATTATTACAGCACTTTGCTGTGCTTTTTAACACTTTCAGAGCATAACCTGAAACAAGTTTTTCAGTTTGGCAGCAACTTACCTTTTACTTTAAGGTGGAGAAAATGGTCTTAAAAATATGATGTCATATTCAATATAATTAAATATATAGTTGGGTAAAGGGACCACTCCCTGATGTTCATTGAAATTTTTATTTCAATTATTGTGGAATTTGGATAATAATTCTCTAAATCTGTGTTTTTTCCACTTGCTCGGTGTCCTTATTTATTTATTTATTTATTTATTTATTTATTTTTATTTGTAGTGTTTCATGAAATACTCCTACTAGTTTTGCACTCCTTCAGGAACTTAAGTCATACTGTCTTTTGCATGCATATATATAGGTGCTTGTATTTTAGGAGTTTTCCAGAATGGAACTGGTTCTAAGATCTTTTTATTAGCAGTCATTACTAGTGGTAATGTGAAGTAAGGCCTCACCTGGAGTGCTGTGTCCAGTTCTCTGCCCTCTGGTATGACAGGTGGTTCTATTAAACTGTCTTTATCTCAGACCACAAGGTTTATTTATTATTATTTTTTAATTTCATTTATTTATTTATTTATTTTCTCTTTTCTTTGTGCTCTCCCACATTCCACTGGGAGGCGCTTAGCTGCTTGCTGGGTTTATCCACATAGTACACACAGAATGAATAGAAATTCACTCTGAATACACACAGAGTAAATGGAATAACAAATACGCCTTTAAACGGAAGGCATGGGCTTCCTTTTCTGAATCTGTCTCCTTTTTGCCTTTGTAGTTAATTCTGCCTCTTCAGTTTGTTCCTTATTCATAAGGATAATATAATTCAAAATATCCTTATGTGGTACAGACTGGTAAATGCCAGAGAAAGACAATGAATACTGAAAGTGATGTGATTATATTTACATATAGCATATTAGCTAGCAGGGACAAGGTTTATCTAGTTGATAAATGAGAGCACTCAGTGTAAATTAGTTGAATTTCCCATAATTCTGAATGTCACAATGAAAAAAAAAAAAAAATCATTTATTTGTTTTCTCCTTGTCTCATTGGTAAAAAAAGTGGTCATAAAAGAACAAAATGGGAAATATTTTGTAACTAATAATATTTCATTCAGACCATGACCTACCTGTGGTATTCACAGTGGAGCCAGTCATCATATACTGTCATGACAAACCAGTTTTATTACTGCAAGTAACATGGTTAGTTCTCTAAACCAAACTAACTAAAATAATCTAGTTTTAATTCTTGCCATTCAAAGACTGGTTGTAGAAATTAAGAAGGATATATTTTTAAAGTATCGTATAAATATACTTTGTGGGAACTTACTGCTCCTTTGAATCTGACCCTGGCTAGAATTATTAAAAAATAAATAAATTTTAGTAAACATCCAATTTACATGACCAAACTTATTATTATAGATTTTTCCTCCCTGCCTATGTTTGTGAACTACATGTATTTTTATAAGCATTATAAAAATTTTAAATAACATTTCTTATTAGGTAAGCTGAACATATTTGTCAATAACATAACACACACTGTAATATTGAAATGTTAATAATGTCGATAATGCATCAACATTGTTGTTTCCTTTTCCTTGTTTTCACTTAGAGCAGGCTGCCCAGGCCCACGTCCAGCCAGCTTTTGAAGATCTCCACAAGGAGGGAGTCTTTACTACCTCTCTGGTGCCACTGTTCCATCACTCACACAGTGAAATGCTTCTTGATGTTTAGACAGAACATTTATCTTCACATGATTGCTGCAGATAACAGGTCACTTTGTGCAGTTACAATTTCTCTGCCATCCCATCTCAGTTCTTCACTCCATTCCAGGAGAAAAGAAGGAATAAGTATTTCATCTCTGATTTTGAATTTTACATATACCTAATATACTAACATTTCACACTCTTGCTTTTCTTCCTCCTTTAGCATTATCCTCCCTGTGTTTTATGCCACATGCCTTTCCAGGCATTGTAATTTTGTATAAGGTCTCACTTTTCATTTTATTCTTTTTTATTTTATTTTATTTTATTTTATTTTATTTTATTTTATTTTATTTTATTTTATTTTATTTTATTTTATTTTATTTTATTTTATTTTATTTTATTCTGATCTTTGATTCTGTTGGATTATTGAATAGTCTTTGCTGCCAGTAAGGACTGCTAAATGGCCCTGAAAAATTCATTTCCCACTTTTAAAGATTTTCAGAGGCCATGTTATTGTAGAATTAAATATTCTGATTACAACAACAACAGAAAAACACTCATTTTTGCACATAAGTGGTCTCCAGCATGATTCTGCAGTAGGAAGGGCCCAAATGTAGACTGTGTTACAATGAAAGCCAAAGAGTTTTCTACAACCACTTCATCAACTGTGGAGACCAACAGTATTTCCATCCCATGGTGTCTGAAATGACCAGTAAGGAAATCAGCTCATTTTATTTGTATTACACCCTATATACAAGTATGTCCTGGGCCCACTTGTTGAACTTTGCATGTTGATCTGTAACCAAGTGCTTTGGAATCCCTCTCGAAGTAGAATATTTTACATTTAAGCCAATTATATTTGGTGGTTTTCTTACAGTAAACATATCATAAAAACAGTTCTGTTAAAACATCTGATTAAGTGGAAATAATGGAAAATAGAAGTGAGTGAAGCCACATTTGTTTACAAAACAATGGGACACAGCCCTGTGCATTACATTTAGAAGGGAAATTATTCTTTAACACATTCATGAAATGCTTGCATCAGAAAAAGTGTGGTTTGCCCAAGTGTGGTCATACACCATGAAAGAGTAAGTTCCTTGTAAATTAACTGAACTACATATAAAACTGTAGTAATTGTAGCCGTAGGGATCTAAAGACTTAAGAAGACCCACTTTTATCTCTCAAAAATCCTGGAAATGAAGAGGGAAGTAGAAGTTTATCTCCTGTTTGAAATTCTGTTTTTCAGAGCAGGATCTGATCTGTTCATAGAGGAAGCTGCTAATGCTTTTGAGGTGTTAGTAGTTTTAATGCATTTGTAGCAGTAATTGCAAGGGTTTGATGCTGCATCTCCTCCAGCAGCAATACTGACCTTACACATCCCATCTCCCCAACAGTTCTTACCCATTCTGCTATGTGTTGTTGTTGTTGCTGCTACTGGTTTACTTGTTTGCTTGATGGTTATTTTGTTAAAGCATGCCTATTTCCTGATATCATCTGTAGCATAACACACACAGTCTTCACAGTAGGAAGGAAGCAGAGCAAGTGTGGGGAATGCCATAAGCTGAAATAACATGCAGATTAAACATGCCTGCCTGCCTACCCACAGTGTAAGGATATAAACAGGGCAGAATTTGTCAGAAAAGATGGGTGTCATTTTATTATACCAATTTACATTTTAGTTAAAACTCAGTTATGTTTCTAGGCATGAAAGGAGAGCACAAAGTAGGTATCCTGCCCCTGGAGGTTTACTTATCTTTCAGCAATGCTGAGTGATTTAATAAAAGACATTGCCTTTGGTTTTGAAAGCCAAGGATTTTAGCCAAACAATTACACTAAAAAGGAATTTCAGCTATGCCATTACTTAAGTTGATCAGAGAGCAGGATGTAGTTATGTGAGAGGACAAATATGACTGTTAGCCAGCTATCCATCACATAAAGTACATGTCAGTCAGATCTTCAGATACTCTATCATCTTTTTCTGTTCTTTCATATAAAGAAAATAAAACTTTGTACAATAAATATATGTAATTCAGCACAGTACCTACATTTTCCTACAATATAATAGTTCATATTTTCAGATTTTAAATTTAATGACAAGCTTACAAAGATATTTATTTTTATGTGCCAAAAATGCATGTCTAATATGTGTTTTATTTTTCCACTGGGTTTACACCTTTATCTCCCTTTCAGTTTAGATTTTCAACTCATTCAATGTATATCCTCCTCCACCTCCACATTTTTTTAACATAAGACCAAAATAAGCAGTTACAATTAAGCTGTGTTTCATGCCTCATTTTCTGCCAAATCACTCTTACAGTGCAGCTAAATAATTCAGCTGTTGTACCTCTCACCTATGCTGCCTTTCATACTCAATTTTCACTTGCATGGCAAATTAATTCTCTTTAACTAGCTACCTCCATAATAAGGCATCTCCTGTAACTAGGTAGAAAAGAATTTCTAAAGAGTTGTCACTTGCACATGTCAGTCAAGCAAAATAAATTCTTCTCCTGTGCAGAGAAGAGGAAAATGCAGACATGAAAAGGAAACTGAAAATGTGTTTATTTGTTTGTTGTTGTTGTTTTTTCTTTTTTATAGATTGAAATGCTTTTCTAATATTTAACAGCAGCTTTTTAAATTGCTCTTCAGTTTGTTTATAAAGTGATGATTATGGTGTTTAAACAATTTGGCTCTTATTTTTGAGATCGCTTTCCCTATTTCTATTGTAAACAGAGTTTGAAGTGTTAACTTGATGTATGTACAGTCTTGCAAATAGATTGTTATAGAGGAGTCCTTGGAAGGCAAAAACAGTATTCTCAGTTCTGGGGAATTACCTAATCTGTTTTAAAAGGATCATGTATTAGATCAAATACCGGCAGCTAACAAGCCTAAAGGCAGAGAAATAGAAGTACCAGAAGCGTGCAGAGATCACCTAAGGCAGAGGTTGGACTCAATGTTCTTGAGGTCTCTTCCAACCTAGAAATTCTGTGTGATTCTGTGTGTGTGTAATGGATTATACTAGATAGGATTTCCCATGGGAGTCAAGATACTCATCTTGAAAGAAATTAAAAGTCAAATTGTGTCTTATATTCATGTTTCATTTAATTCATTTGAAAAGAGGCTGATGTTTGATTTAGAGCTGAAAAGAACACTTTCTAGGTTTTCTGATGAGTACACTGTTCTCGGAAATGTGGACAGAATATTCAGAATATTCATAACCAGTTTTTAGTGAGAGGAGTTCAATGGCTATGTAAGTGTTTCAGAAAGGTCAACCAGGTGTGTGATCAAAACTGAATTACTTGCTGTTATCATCAAAGGAATGATTACTAATCATTTGGAAAGGATGAACTTCTGAAACTTAATGGTGGAGTCAAATAACCTCAAACTCACTTTACCATGTCAGAATCAGTGCTCTTAACTAAGGAAGAAAAAAAGGAATTGACAATTCGACTACTTTAAAAAAAAAAAAAAAAAAAAAAAAAGAGAGAGAGAGAGAGAGGAAAAGTCACAGGAGTACATTAAAAATCAAATGCAACTTAATATAAATTTATGTGTATACCTGTGCACGTATGACGTGTGGCATAAGAATGCGCAGATAAAAAAAGCTACCATTTAAGTGAGCAGCAAGTAACTCAAAACAGGATTAGAATAAATACGTTTTGAGCTGGAAATAAACATTCTTCTTCCCAAATATGTGGTTTAGCCATTGCTTTACTTTTCTAATGATCCTTCTCCAGGAACTCAAGATAATTATCTCTGCCTAACAGATGTTAAGTAAAAGGGTCACTGTGAATCTTTAATATATTTCTTGATTTACTGGATGCAAAAGTACATGTTGCTGAGACATCTGAATTAATCTGGATCAGTGAGATCTAGCCAGTTTAGCCCCTGCACAGGGAATCAAGGACATGCAGCATCCCTGGGAAGAGGTATGCAGGGATCATGAAGGAGAACCTTTGTGAGAAAAGTAGATGTAGAGATCTGAACCTACTTAGGCACGAACCATTGCTAATTTTGTCAAGCCAGGTTTTGGAATGGAAACATTGAGAAGAAAGATAGGGAAGATGTTAAAACTAGCAGATTTATTAGTACATGTCACATTGAACAACACTAAAATGATTAGACAAGTTCAATATGTGCCACCCTTTTCTGTGGAGTTAAGCTTCCAAACTATTGTTATTCATCAAAGAAGTGTCTTTTACTTTGATAAACCAAACAAAGTATGCATCCTCCCTAGGAACATATCTGTTTGCTTCCTCTTCTGATGGTTGAAATGTTAGGAATACCTTTGGAGGAAGAACAAGGATCTCATTGCTCAGCTTCTTGGTCTTCATTTTTAAACTTTGTTTTCTATGCTGAAACTAAAAAACTAGTCAAAACCTCAGCATAGGGGCAGAACTATCACATAAGTATGCCACAATCTGTTCTCTCATTTAATATTAAAGAGACTAGATTGCTTGAAATTCTCAGTTTCAAAATCATTATTTTCCTGTGATGTGAGATTTCTGTTCATAGTGGGAACTGTGTAACTTATAGAACAGAATCAAAAATACCCCTACCATGCACTGAAATGCAGCAAAATGTTACAAATTGCCTCTGACTCTTCAAAAATTTAAACATTCCAAACTGTTTAAATAAATTTGTTTTGTGCAGCGAGGCTGAGAACCATTGTGTATAAACTTTGAATGGTGCACTTAATGAAAATAGAACCACATACTTCTTTTTCTTCTCTTGCCTGTTCTTATTGTAATGTTTTGTTTTGTTTTTTGTTTTTGTTTGTTTGTTTGTTTGTTTTTGTTTTTTGAAATGCAACCCGATTTTTATTATTTTTCCCTATCAATTCCAATGATCTAGAATTATTTGTCCTTGGTAAAAATTGCTGACTGCAGGCTTACTGTGGGTGAGAGCCAGGCTACATTTAAGACATTGTGGTGAAATTAGGATTTCTAAAATTAGGTGTCCGTATTTTATCTGCCTCTCTTTTGCATTATCATTTGATAGTCAGTCAAGAGAAAAAAAATATATATATTCTGGAGTAAGATCCATCTTGTATTGTGTGAAATGTCTGATATAAGCCAGCTAGGAAAATCTAGAAGGCTGTTATTGTTGTGGCACACTTTGAAATCTGAAGTCTTTAAAACCAGGATCCAGAGAACTTGGTCTTTAGTAGGTGAGGCCAGGGCTTACACCATCAAGCAGATTCTGATTTGGCTAAATATCTGTTGACAAATACACCAATAAACATATATATATAAAAAATCAGAACTATCGTCATTGTTACTATAAAGTCTGTTGGATCAGGAAAGCATATAGGAATGTATTATGAAAAGAATTGTTAGACTGGTTCCTAAGTTAATGAAAAAGTAAAATTTCTACTTATGATGTCAGCTTCTCCATGACAGTAGTCCAAGTATGATCATATCATATACATTCATATTATTATTACAAGGCACACTACACCAAAAGAGTAGTTCATTACAGAAGTATTTTCCACATCTTCCTTTAAAAGTACTTGAGGGGACAGAATTCTTTTTTTTTTTTTTTTTTTCATTGAATGAGTTATTGATACAGATTGAAAACCAAACTCATTTTTGACAGAGCTCATCTGTGGTGAAGACCAAAGATTTTGTCCTGCATGGAAATAATATAAATAGTTTTTCCATGTCTAAACAATCACCCACAGAAGAGAAAATTGTGTTGTTCGTGTCTGTGTACACTGAAGCTTGGAAGGAGTTGAATATTCTCTCAGAGATGTGCTATCCTGTTTTTCATTCTACTAGACATAAAATGTTAGAACAAAACTTTTCATGGCTGTCTAAGTCATGATAGGAAAAATGCAGCTGATGTTTTCTTTTTATGTATTATTTTTTTAATATGATAGAACTATAAAACTTCTTTAAATGTCATTCCTGTCTGTCTGTCACCAAATGTTGACAATTTTCTTCTGGACAGGAAAAATCATGATCAAACATTGTCTGTTCGGAATTTATTCATCATACCTTATATGAATTAAGTGGTGAACAGTAGTTCACAGGTGGGATCTAAGTCCATCCTAAATGTTGACAATAATAAGCAGCTCATTAGACAATGAGTCAGCATGCTACTACTCGTTGCTGTGTGTGGCTGGACAGGATTTAATCTGAGCAGATCAGACAATTATTACCATCCTGTTTTGTCCATGAACATTTCTGCTTGCTTTTGAACATGTATTTCAATTCGTTATTAATACAATTTTTCAGACTTATAACCTGGTTCTGCATATTAGGCCAATATGTCCTTGCACTATTAGGCACTGTCCTTGCACGATGTCAAACGTTTTCACCCCTTGGAACTAGGCTGTGCAGTAGATGGGTTCATGCAGATATGTGGTTACTGTGATCCAACAATGTTTGAGTTGTCCAAACAGCTAACATTTAAATTATATATACATTTGTGTTTATAACAGAATAAATAAATATTTGGACCCAAGATGTCAGCCATAATATGTCATATTCTTCACCTACTCATTTCTTGCAAGCTGATTAATGAGAATGTCTTAAGAAACTGTATTTTATTTTTCTGACAGTTGATTTTTAATTTATGAATCTTGTTCTCTCTAAGAAATGTCATGAAAACCAAGTATTCTCTGAGCTTATGCACATGACAAGAGCTGTTCTTGAGATATTTTCTTCCCTTTAGTGGTCAAAAAAAGCATTTTTTTTCTGTATCAATAAAATTTTAGATAAATGCTGATGTTAAGAAATAATAATATGAAACTTTTTTTTAATATTTGTGGATATCCATATGAGTGTAACTGAAATGATAGAATGATATTATACAGAAATCTGATGAAAATATTACATGGCTCCTACTTCATATTTAGAATTAATCAATCTCTACTAGCCAGTGTTGAAGGAGGAAAAGTAGCAATTGTTTTTGGTAAGTGTAATTTTACTGAATATAATTCTCTGTTTTGTTTCTGTACAGTTTTTGTACTATTCTTCAGTTGCATTGCTGCAATTTGAAAAGAGGTACCCATAAATGAAATATCAAAAATTACTACAGTTTTGTAATGTAGTTAAGTAACTTTCTATCTATCTATTTATATATTTATTTATTTTTATGTGTCAGCAACTATTAGTAGAAAAATACAGTCTTTTTTAATGTCTGTTATGTTTTGTCCTATGGTCTAAAACTTTAAAGTACAGCCCTAGAACAGAAGTTCAAATTCTAAATCAGATAAAGAAGCAAAACCCAATTTTGACTTTTTGAACTTAACACAAAGCTCTCTCCAGTATTAGTCATTATAAAACATTTAACAGAATGAGTGCTAATGTAAAAGAATCCCTAGTAACAGTCATTATAAAACATTTAATAGAATGAATACTAAAGTAAATGCATCACAATGTCCAATAGTGAATACATCTCTTGAAGTTTTATAATAGCAGGTTATTATACAAATCAGAAATTGCTACATACCATGCATACTGATGGAGCTTGTAAAGTTACAAAACTAGATTTCAACATATTTGGTACCAATGAGTGAGAAAAATCTAAAGGTTTTGAAATATTTTCACTCATAATTTACTGATGTACTTTCAATTAAATTTCAGGAACAGATATGTGAATAGAAATGTGCTCAGTATTTAACAGTTGAAACCTTATATTTAAGGAACACTAATTTTAGTCAATATGTTTTTCTTTGTGCAACGTGGTAGAAGAGAAAGTCAACAAAGCAGGAAAAACATTGGAATGGGAGTCCGGCAGGGAAAGGCAGCCAGATCACCCCTTCCTGTGCTGCCATTTCTATCCACACAACTGTTGGTCTGAAAGAACAACAGAATCAGCATGCTGCTTTCCTGAACAATTCGCGTAGCCTTCCATGCATTAATACCATCTTCAAATGAGTAGCCTGCATTGTCTTTTTGTCTTTTTTTTTTTTTTTTTTTTTTTCATGTAATAATGTTCTCATATATTTCTATGATCTTATATTTGCAGACCCACTCACATAAAGAGTAAAACAAAATTCACGACCAGCTAACCAGATGAGAGCAGCTAATGTTGCAAAATAACAGCATTGTATCCTAATTCTCCAGTGGTCTGGAGAGTTCACAATCCGAATTAGAATTAGAATTAGAATTAGAATTAGAATTAGAATTAGAATTAGAATTAGAATTAGAATTAGAATCCTAATTCACAGTCTCTGTGCATGTGATGGAAAGAAAACTATGGTTTCCCATTTCTCTCTGTACACTCTAAGTGTAGTGATGAATGTTAACAGCGAAGAATCAAATGTTTTGAAATATACTGCATTATGAAAACATTTGACAGCACATTTATTTTAACATTTGTGCTGTTGTTCAGGAAGATGAAGCTACTGCTAAAGTGAAAGCAGAAGAGACTCAAGCAATATCTGTTGATGCTCAGAAAGATCTGGATGAAGCTATCCAAGCTCTGTAGGCTGGAGTTAAAACTTCTGACTCCTTAGAGAATGCATATATTTCTGGAGTATAGAAGTTTTTCTAAACCACCAGTTCTTACCTTCACTTGCGATGTTTTACATGCTGAATAAGCTGTTCAACATTGTTCATTACTTTCCTCTATTTCTTACTGGTCAAGCATCTTTACATTTAGTGTTCTGTTTGTGTCTACCAACACCTTTCACTGCAAAACTCATATTTCTTTTTTCCTCAAACAAAATAACTGCTAACCATTTTAAATGAAAGGTGTTCTTCTCACCACACTATATTTATTTATGAAATGGATGTTCCTGGATCAGAATCCCCATGAAGAATACCTTTGAACTTAAAAGAAATTGAGTATTGACATTTAGCATGTCTGACTAGCCTCACTCAGATATGCAGTCTTCCAGAACTTCACAGACTTTCAGAGCAAGCTGTAACCTTTTGGTTTACTTCCCTGTCTAATTTCTAGCATTAAGAAAGAACAAAAAATGTAGCCTAAAAAAATCAAATGCACATGATATGCAATGATGTTTGTTATATTTTGGCTTGTCACATTTTGATTCATTTTCATACATAACATTTTCAAACTGTCTTACACTTTGATTGATGTGCACCCAGTCCCAATTTTGTGTTCCAAATCAGCAGTCATATGGGAATGTACTGACATAATGTCTTAAGAAAAAATTATAACCAGCATCTGAAAAGTAAGCAAACCTTTTCAGTCAGAAAATGTCATTATAAGCCAAAGGGAAGGCATAACTTTTAATTGGTAATACGGTTAACAATACTCATTTTATAAAACTGAGGACAATAGAAATCAGGGACTGTAAAAGATCCTTTGAAAATATATGTAGCTGTGCATTTATTTTTTTAAGGCTTCTTACATTTATTTTTTTAAGACTTCTTACTGGAAAAATATATGCTTATATTATGAACTGAATATTTTTCCAGTTCATAAAGTACATACTGCTATTATTTTTATATATACACCAACTGTGAAACTTAATTTAAGATGAGGTTACTTGTTTGCCTTGCTTATTGCATTTCTCACAATTCTGCCAGTGTTATTAGGATGACCTTTATTTTTCACATAAGCCTATTTAGTTTTTAAAATGTCTTAAAGAACTTGTATAAAAGACTAACTCCATAATTTTCAATATGGAAAATGGCTTATTTATTTTCTCCTTTGTGTCAAGCACAATAAGCAATTCATGAAAACTTTAATAGATTGTCTCAAGAAATTAAACTACTTATTCAAAACTACTGTGACTTGCCTGAAATTTCATTATTAGAAAACCATAATGCCTATTCTGGTGACAAAACAGCTTAGGTAGTTTGCCTTTGAAATGTCTGCATAGATTAATTAAAACCCATAGAGGTGATTGATGACTGTAATTCCATTGATGCTTTTATGAAGCAGTAGAGCCTGAACTTTTTCCCTGTTTGCACATCTGCTGTCTTGCTGTATATAGTATCCTTCATTTTCCTCAGGAAGAGAGCTGTTCCTTGGCTTCCAAATATCCTAAAAGCATATATACATATATATGTGTATATATACACACACACATATATAGATAGAATATATATAATGTATATAATATATATATGTATAGTGTGTATATGTATGTATATATGTGTGTATATGTAAATAAATTTAGATGAAGTGTGAAATTAAATAAATAAAAATGGATCTCTATCTTCAGCAAGCATTTGTGATAAATCACTTTACATGAAATCACTTAAAATATGGATGTTTGTGTCAGTTAAGACACTGTTTTTTAATGTTCTGTCACTTTTTTTTTTTTTTTTTTTTTAATTCCAACTTGTCGTGGTTTAACCCGACCGGCAGCTAAACACCACGCAGCCATTCGCTCACCCTCCCCCCTCCCTCTCTGGGACGGGGGAGAGAAATGGAAAGTGAAGCCCGTGAGTTGAGATAAAGACAGTTTAATAAGACAGGAAAAAAAAATAACAAAAATAATAATAACAATAATAATAATGATGATACAATGGTGATAATACGAAAGTAATAATAGTATGTACAAACAAGTGATGCACAATGCAATTGCTCACCACCCGCTGACCGATGCCCAGCCTAACCCTGAGCAGTCCGGCCCCCTCCCCCCGGCTAGCCACCCCTATATATTGTTTAGCATGACGTCAGATGGTATGGAATACCCCTTTGGCTAGTTTGGGTCACCTGTCCTGGGTCTGTCCCCTCCCAGCTCTTACTGCACCCCCCAGCCTGCCCGTTGGCAGGACAGAGCAAAGGCTGAGATGTCCTTGGCTTAGTATAAGCACTGCTCTGCAACAATTAAAGCATCGGGGTGTTATCAGCACTCTTCTCATTCTAAGCCAAAACACAGCATTCCACCAGCTACTAGGAAGAAAATTAATTCTGTGCTAACTGAAACCAGGACATCTATCCACCCCTTATTCCATACCATTTATGTCATGCTCAGGTTACACTCTTTTCCATACATTCTAATTAGTCACCTATAGTAATCATGGTAGTGATAACATACAGTATAATATACTATTTAACATGGTGCAATTCAGTTCATGGGCTATTCTCACCCAGTATTAAATCTCCTTGAGGTACACACCGGACCTCTCCGTTCTTTTGCATCACCCACCAAGTATATCCAGGTCCCTGAGCGAAAACAATTCCACGAATAGGTTTGCCTTTTCCTGAGGCAGGAGTAGCCCAGACTGTTTTACCCAGCATATTTTTTACATGCACTACAGGAACTTTATCCCCATCTACAGTACGTAACAGGTTTGATTGGGCAGGTCCAGCTCGGTTGGTAGATCCCCTAGTATTGACTAACCAGGTGGCCTTTGCCAAATGCGTATCCCAGTTTTTGAACGTCCCAGCGCCCATTGCTTTCAAGGTAGTCTTTAACAGGCCATTGTATCGTTCAACTTTCCCGGAGGCTGGTGCATGATAGGGGATGTGATACACCCATTCAATACCATGTTCTTTGGCCCAAGTGTCTATAAGGTTGTTTCGGAAGTGAGTCCCATTGTCTGATTCTATTCTTTCTGGGGTGCCATGTCGCCATAGGACTTGCTTTTCAAGGCCCAGGATGGTGTTCCGGGCGGTAGCATGAGGCACAGGATATGTTTCCAGCCATCCGGTGGTTGCTTCCACCATTGTAAGTACGTGGCGCTTGCCATTGCGAGTTTGAGGGAGTGTGATGTAATCAATCTGCCAGGCCTCTCCATATTTATATTTCAGCCATCGTCCTCCATACCAAAGAGGCTTTGACCGTTTGGCTTGCTTGATTGCAGCACATGTTTCACAGTCATGAATAACCTGTGCTATAGCGTCCATGGTCAAGTCCACCCCTCGATCACGAGCCCATCTGTATGTTGCATCTCTACCTTGATGGCCTGAGGTGTCATGGGCCCATCGGGCTATAAATAATTCACCTTTATGCTGCCAATCCAGGTCCACCTGAGCTACTTCAATCTTAGCAGCCTGATCCACCTGCTGGTTGTTTTGATGTTCTTCAGTAGCCCGATTCTTGGGCACATGAGCATCTACGTGGCGTACTTTCACAGCCAGGTTCTCTACCCGAGCAGCAATATCTTGCCACAATGCAGCAGCCCAGATAGGTTTGCCCCTACGCTGCCAGTTGTTTTGCTTCCATTGCTGTAACCATCCCCACAGGGCATTTGCTACCATCCATGAATCGGTGTAGAGATAGAGAACTGGCCATTTTTCTCGTTCAGCAATGTCTAAAGCCAGCTGAATGGCTTTCACTTCTGCAAACTGACTCGATTCACCTTCTCCCTCAGCAGCTTCTGCAACTCGTCGCGTAGGACTCCATACAGCAGCCTTCCATCTCCGATGCTTCCCCACAATACGACAGGACCCATCAGTGAACAGGGCATATTTCTTTTCATTCTCTGGCAACTGGTTGTACAGTGGGGCTTCTTCAGCACGACCCACCTCCTCCTCTGATGATATCCCAAAGTATTTGCCTTCTGGCCAGTCCATGATCACTTCCAATATTCCTGGGCGACTGGGGTTTCCTATTCGAGCCCGCTGAGTAATCAGTGCAACCCACTTGCTCCATGTAGCATCAGTTGCATGATGCGTAGAGGGGACCCTTCCCTTGAACATCCAGCCTAGTACCGGTAATCGGGGTGCTAGGAGGAGCTGCGCTTCAGTACCGACCACCTCCGAAGCAGATCGAACTCCTTCATATGCTGCCAATATCTCCTTTTCAGTTGGAGTATAGCGGGCCTCAGATCCTCTGTATCCCCGACTCCAAAACCCCAGAGGCCGACCTCGAGTTTCCCCAGGTTCTTTCTGCCAGAGGCTCCAGGTGGGGCCGTTCTCCCCGGCTGCAGTGTAGAGCACATTCTTTACATCTGGTCCTGTTCGAACTGGCCCAAGGGCTACTGCATGGACTATTTCCTGCTTGATTTGTTCAAAGGCTTGTCGTTGTTCAGGGCCCCATTCAAACTCATTCTTCTTACGAGTTACTTGGTAGAGTGGGTTTACAATCAGACTGTAATTTGGGATGTGCATTCTCCAAAACCCCACAACACCTAGGAAAGTCTGTGTTTCTTTTTTGTTAGTTGGTGGAGACATAGCTGTTATTTTGTTGATCACATCCATTGGGATTTGACGACGTCCATCTTGCCATTTTATTCCTAAAAACTGGATCTCCCGTGCAGGTCCTTTGACTTTATTTTGTTTTATGGCAAAACCGGCTTTCAGAAGGATTTGGACTATTTTCTTCCCTTTCTCGAAAACTTCCTCTGCTGTGTCACCCCACACAATAATGTCATCGATGTACTGCAGGTGTTCAGGAGCTTCCCCCTGCTCTAGTGCAGACTGGATCAGCCCATGGCAAATGGTAGGGCTGTGTTTCCACCCCTGGGGCAGCCTATTCCAAGTATATTGGACTCCCCTCCAAGTGAAGGCAAATTGTGGCCTGCACTCTGCTGCTAGAGGGATGGAGAAAAATGCATTAGCGATATCAATTGTGGCGTACCACTTGGCTGCCTTCGATTCAAGTTCATACTGAAGTTCCAGCATGTCCGGCACTGCAGCACTCAGTGGTGGCGTGACTTCGTTCAGGCCGCGATAGTCCACTGTTAGTCTCCACTCGCCATTAGACTTTCGCACTGGCCATATGGGACTATTGAAAGGTGAATGAGTCTTGCTGATCACTCCTTGGCTCTCCAATTGACGAATTAGCTTATGGATGGGAATCAGGGAGTCTCGGTTGGTGCGATATTGCCACCGGTGCACAGTTGTGGTAGCAATTGGCACTTGCTGTTCTTCGACCCTCAACAACCCCACAACAGAGGGGTCCTCTGAGAGACCAGGCAAGGTAGATAATTGTTTAATGCCCTCTGTCTCTAAGGCAGCAATACCAAAAGCCCACCGGAACCCTTTTGGGTCCTTGCAGTATCCTCTTCTAAGATAGTCTATGCCAAGGATACATGGAGCATCCGGACCAGTCACAATGCGGTGCTTTTCCCACTCATTCCCAGTCAGACTCACTTCAGCCTCCAATACAGTCAACTGCTGAGATCCCCCTGTCACTCCACAAATATAGATGGGCTCTGGTCCTTTATAGCTTGATGGCATTATAGTACATTGTGCACCGGTGTCTACTAAAGCCTTATACTTCTGTGCGCGTGATGTGCCAGGCCATCGAATCCACACAGTCCAATAAACTCGATTGTCCCTTTCCTCCCCCTGGCTGGAGGCAGGGCCCCCCTAATCCTGGTCAGAATCTTCCTCGTTTCTGTGTTTGAAGGACTGTCTGCTGGAAGTTGGAGCAGCAAACTTTTCGGAGAATCCCTTTTTCCTGATTGTTTTCTTTTGCAACTCACGTACCCGTGCCTCTAGGGTCGCGGTAGATTTTCCATCCCACTTTCTCATGTCCTCTCCATGGTCTCGTAAGTAAAACCACAGGGTGGCACGGGGTGAGTACCCACCATATCGTCTTCCTTGTGTGGGTGAACGCCTACCCCTGACAGCTGAGACACTGCTTTGTACAGGTGCGAAGGAGAATAATCTCTCTTCAAGTTGGTGAACCTTTTCAGAAAGTTTCTCCCAAGTGTTCTCCTTTGGTCGGTGGGCACTGGTTGGTTCAGGTGGGGAGGACAATAGATTCTCTTCAAGTTGGTGAACCTTTTCAGAAAGTTTCTCCACAGCTGAGACGCAGGCCTGTAAGGAAGAGGAGAGACTTTCTTCGTACTGCCGGAGTTGTTTAGCCGCTTCACCCACTGTGGGTTCCTCATCCTCTTTCCAGGCCATTATTGCCAATGAGCTGGCATATGATGATGGTGCACTCCGTACAAACTTCCGCCACATGGGTCGTGTACACTTGACTTCATCTGGATCTGTGGATGTTTGTTTGAGGTCTGGATCCTCATAAATCACTTCCCGTACGGCTAATTCCCTCAGGTACTGGATTCCCTTCTCCATAGTGGTCCACTTGCCTGGTAGACATAAAATATCTTCCTTGAAGGGATACCTTTCCCTCACAGCTGAGAGGAGACGCCTCCAGAGGCTGGTGGGTCGTGCTCCATCTGCAATTGCTTTGTCAATGCCGGCGTCTCGAGCAAGGGATCCCAGCCGCTTGGCTTCCCTGCCGTCTAATTCCACACAATTGGCTCCAGAGTCCCAGCACCGGAGCAGCCAGGTGACAAGCTGCTCACCTATACAGCGACCAAAATCTTTTCGCACATCTCGTAGCTCGCGCTCGTTTAGGCTTCGGGTAGTTACTGTTGCTCTTTCGGCATCCTCATCTTCCTCCTCCTGAATCCTTGACGGCCCAGCGTCGTCATCATCTTCGTCATCTCTATACTTAGTTTTGGCAGAAGCCTTACCTGGATTGGCAGAAGACTCTCTGCGTTCTAAACGACTTGAATTTCTATACCATATTTTCACCTTCTCTACAGGGGCAGCTTGCACTGCTACTGCTCGTTTCTCTGACTTTGTTACAGGGTCTGCCACAGGGGTTGGAATGCCCTCTGCAGGGTCAACTTGCACTGCTACAGCTCGTTTCTCTGACACGGCCACAGGAGCTGGAGCGGCTACAGGAGCTGGAGCAGTTGCAGGAACCGGAGCTGTAGCGGCTACAGAAGCTGGAGTTGGAGCTGGAGCAGTTGCAGGAGCTGGGACTGGAGCAGCAGTAGGAGCTGGAGCTGGAGCGGCTTCAGGAGCTGGAGCTGGAGCGGCTTCAGGAGCTGGGACTGGAGCAGTTGCAGGAACTGGGACTGGAGTAGCGGCCGGAGCTGGAACTGGAGCGACTGCAGGAACTGGGACTGGGGCGGCTTCAGGAGCTGGGACTGGGGCGGCTTCAGGAACTGGGACTGGAGCGGCTGCAGGAGCTGGGACTGGAGCAGCTGCAGGAGCTGGAGCTGGAGCGGCTTCAGGAGCTGGAGCTGGAGCAGCTTCAGGAGCTGGGACTGGAGCAGTTGCAGGAACTGGGACTGGAGTAGCGGCCGGAGCTGGAACTGGAGCGACTGCAGGAACTGGGACTGGAGCGGCTGCAGGAGCTGGAGCTGGAGCGGCTGCAGGAGCTGGGACTGGAGCGGCTGCAGGAGCTGGGACTGGAGCGGCTGCAGGAGCTGGAGCTGGAGCGGCTGCAGGAGCTGGGACTGGAGCGGCTGCAGGAGCTGGGACTGGAGCGGCTGCAGGAGCTGGGACTGGAGCGGCTGCAGAATCCACCGTAGGGGTCACAGTGGCCGTTGGATCTGTCACAGGGTTTGGAGTGGCCGCAGGGTCTGTCACTAAGTTGACAGCAGTATCAATGGCAGCTCGATAGGCATGAGCCAGGCCCCAGCACGTTACAATGATTTGTGTTACTTTGGAACTGCCAGAATCATTACACCTTTTTTTCAAGCATTCTGCCAGTTTTTGAGGATTTTGCCATTGTTCAGGGGTGAATTTCCAACACACTGGGGGTGCCAACTGCTCTAGATGCCTGCCCATATCCACCCATACTCCCTGCCACCCACAACTATACTGCCTCCGGGCAGATCTCCGGATGAGCTTCATAAGTAGTTGTTTAACTTTAAGCAGAATCTGAAGTGCATTCATGAGGCAGAACAACAAGACTATGGTATTCTGAGTATTCCAGAAATATTCAATATCTTGGAGAGCTATTGTGACAAGCTCAGGGGATAAGAGGGTGGTGAAGGAGGAAGGCAGAGTGACCCAGGAGGATACAGGGGTGGTGAAGGAGAAAGGGAGAGTAAGCAAGTAAGGAAAAATATCCTCCCCTTTCCCCTCCACAGATTGACTCTCTAATGGAGAAAAACAATAGGTATAATTGCTAATAGTTCCCAAGATGCTGTTTCCAAAGTACAGAGTCCACGATGTTACTGAGTATAAATACCAAGTTAGAGTCATGACCAGATATTTTATCGTCTCATAAGCCATTGCTATAACACTTAGTACCATAATGGTCTGAAACCAGGGCCCGGAGAGGAGAAACAACACTACAGAGAGCAAATACGGAAAATAATGTACTATAATACTCAATTTGGAAAACAGGCGCAGCAGAGTTGTGATTAAAGCAATCAGCATCATGACAAGTGACTATTAAGCAGGTCTAATCCTTACACCAATTTTAGTTTAACACACTCTGATCAGATCTGCCGTTATCTCAACCTTTCGGGCCCCACGTTGGGCGCCAAAAAAGACTGTCGTGGTTTAACCCGACCGGCAGCTAAACACCACGCAGCCGTTCGCTCACCCTCCCCCCTCCCTCTCTGGGACGGGGGAGAGAAATGGAAAGTGAAGCCCGTGAGTTGAGATAAAGACAGTTTAATAAGACAGGAAAAAAAAATAACAAAAATAATAATAACAATAATAATAATGATGATACAATGGTGATAATACGAAAGTAATAATAGTATGTACAAACAAGTGATGCACAATGCAATTGCTCACCACCCGCTGACCGATGCCCAGCCTAACCCCGAGCAGTCCGGCCCCCTCCCCCCGGCTAGCCACCCCTATATATTGTTTAGCATGACGTCAGATGGTATGGAATACCCCTTTGGCTAGTTTGGGTCACCTGTCCTGGGTCTGTCCCCTCCCAGCTCTTACTGCACCCCCCAGCCTGCCCGTTGGCAGGACAGAGCAAAGGCTGAGATGTCCTTGGCTTAGTATAAGCACTGCTCTGCAACAATTAAAGCATCGGGGTGTTATCAGCACTCTTCTCATTCTAAGCCAAAACACAGCATTCCACCAGCTACTAGGAAGAAAATTAATTCTGTGCTAACTGAAACCAGGACACAACTCTTAAGCCTGACTAGGCAACAGCAAAGCAGCTTCTTGGAGATGCCAGTTTTGTTAGAAAGCTTTTGGAATAGAATAGAATGGAATAGAATGGAATAGAATAGAATAGAATAGAATAGAATAGAATAGAATAGAATAGAATAGAATAGAATAGAATAGAATAGAATAGAATAGAATAGAATAGAATAGAATAGAATAGAATAGAATAGAATAGAATAGAAAAATAAATAAAAGCCTGAAATATGGTCGTAAGTTGCAGAGATGCATCAATAAGCCATATTCTGTCCCTGAAAAAGTGGAAATGTTTTCAAGAACATGCAGGCCTATGTGTGTGGGGGCAAGAGCTGTGGATTTGTACTGTAACATGATCAAATAGGTTGAACCAACAAGATAAAAAATTAGTGCTGCACAAGTACTCACTTTATCTTACATGATTTATTTCTTCCAGAATTTATTTTAGTCATGAAAAGCTGAGTTATTGCATTCAATTATGTAACTTATTGGCAAGTTTATATTTGACAGTATTTACTCCAGCCTACATGCGCAAATGTTGTGCATCTCATTTGTACCACATAAGAAACTGCATGAAGAGCCATAGAGGACCTTTTTATTGAGGCAGGATCACCAACATGACCCACCCATGTGTTTGCAGTGATACTGCCAGCTTTTTTATTCCAGGGGCGAGGGGACAGAGTAATGTTAAGATGAATTTTTTCAACATTGTGGTCCAGAAGAGACTGGATGTCTCCATGTCAAATTTCAATAAGATCTTGAAAATTAAAAGTTTGACAAATATAAATACGAGAGAAGATGGCTATCGGTATAGGAATGATGGCTACCAGTAGGTTTTAAAGACAGGACAGAAACTTTCATTATAAAAGCCATTTGACTGGACAAGTTTCTTTACTTAGCAGAGGGCTCTGAATTGCTTATATTGTTTGTACGTGTGATCTTCAACATTACCGACTAAGGATCCTCAGCCTCAGTTCTTATTAATACAGTCTCAGACAGCCATCTTCTCTGAAATGTGGTGAAGCAACCAACATTTCATTTGCTAATCCACTTTATGGCCTTCTGATGGCAATAGATCACAGTGAAGCAAATTCGACTAGAGAGCTTAATATCAGTGGAAATTTCTGGTCCATATTTTTTAAAATTAGGTGAGTGATAAAAGTGTCTCAAGAAACACACCATTCTATTATGTAATTTTTACATTTCAATCTTTCCAAATTGCAGGTAATGTAAATGCCTTAGGATCAAATTTCTGCCCTAGAAGAGGAATATTACGTCTTTGTCACCAAATAGCTTTACAGCACCTCTTCAAGGTTCTATCTACAGGGCCTCTAAAATGAAGGTAAGAATAGATGAAGCTAAACAACTAACAGATGCACAGAAGAGCACAAGATTTTGCTAAGGCTACTATGTGCAAATGCACAAATCATTCCAGAAGGAGTGTTCAGATTCCCATTTCTTTTCTGTCTAATTGAAGAATGAACTGCATCACGCAATGTGACCGCTACCAGAACATGTTAGCTTTGGAGACCATAGTCCACTGGAACTTCCCTCAAACCATTTCTCTTTTCACATTAGATTTGTGATTTGGTTTGGATGATCTACAATAGGAAAGTGTAGGCAACATAAAGCTGAAAATCCCAAATCACTGGATAAAAGCTATACATTTTACTGAGGCAGAAGCAGACATTATCATCTGAGGAGGCTTAACAGATAGAGAGGGATTTTAAAAACATATAGAACCATGACTCAGTAATATCTTTTTGTTCTGTTTTGCTTTCCCTTCAGGAAATTGTATTCCATTTGAAATATGATATGTGTGGGAAATAAGCGCAAGAAATTTAGTTTGTAGGACAAGCTGGCTTTGAAAAAATCAGAAAACAGCTTATTTCCTTTAAAAATTCTATTATCACCTTTTCTTCATAATTATACCTTGTCTTGCATAGGAATGTTGCAGTAATTTTCTTTGCTGTCCTCAGAGATAATATTCATCAAGCCCATGAAAAGAAAGAATGCTGAGGTACCAGAGGATATGAAATGTGTAGGTAGAAAGAAATTACTTCATTTCAAAGATCCTAAGGAAAAAGAATCAGAAAGACATAAATATACCTTATAAGATATGCGTCTAAAAATAAAAATAATAAAAAAATCCAATGCTGAAGAGAAAATACAGATTAAGGTCCGGATCAATGGCAAGTTATTACTCACATGGAGCAGCAAAGGAAGTAGTAGGGTAGAGATAGGAGGAGGAGGGAGGGAGGGAAAGGAAAGGGTAGACTGCTGCTTTATCAAAGAGATGATGAGGCAAACATGAGGAAATTCCAGAGCTTAAGACTATGATTCAGACCAAAGGAAATTGACCTGGAGGATGGAGATGAATTTTATGATAGGCCAGCAGTGCTATTTGACGTTATATTGCTGTTGGCAATCCACAGAGAAGACTAGAGGGAATGAAGATGTTCTCAAAGCCTCTTGAAACATTCTAAGGTGGAGAAAGAGGCCAAGAAAGAAAAATTACAGAAGCCAGGTTTATGAAAGCCAAAGAAAGACACACTTTGAATAAGGAGTGAGTAGAACTGATGTATGAAGAGACGTGCAGTCCCACGGAGGTGGTGTCTGTAGGACTGCAGTTAACTGCTTCACTACCTACCCAGCAGGTGGCATCAGGAGGACACGAATCACATCTAATTCCTTGTTTCATTTTTCAAATCTCAGCTAAGAAACTGTACTCTCCAACACTTTGTCTTCACCTTTTTCCCTGAGAGATAGCACCAATTTTGTGACTGAACATTTGACTGTATACTACATGACTTTGCATTGTACCACAACAATTTCAAAAAATAAAATAAAATAATTAAGGGAAAAAAAAAAAAAGTATCTTTTTCTCTGGACTAAAAAGATCTTCTGTGTTGGCAGAGACAGAATGTGAGGCAAACACTTCTCCTGCCCTGACAAAACAAAACTCCACAGTGAGAAGCATATAACTCTGTTTCTCCTTCTACTCCTTCTGCTGAGTGACAGCACAGCAAGGAATATATTTTCTTTTGAAAGTTCTGAAAGTCCATCTAGAAAGGAAACGTCCATATGCAGTCTTCAGTCAGAAAAGGCAGAGTGAAACATGAATATCACATAACACCCTTTCCAGACTAAATGTATGTCTCTGTGCTGATAAGTCAGCCGCTGCATATTGGAAGTCCTAGAAAAATGAAGTCATTAAACTTGTGATGATTGAAGTTGTATAAATTAGGATCTCAG
The DNA here is from genome assembly GCF_009819795.1 of Aythya fuligula. Lineage (NCBI taxonomy): Eukaryota > Metazoa > Chordata > Aves > Anseriformes > Anatidae > Aythya > Aythya fuligula. Next base: position 55,244,506 of record NC_045593.1, read on the forward strand.
TGCTTACCTACCTAGCAGCTTTTGTAGCAATGAAGGTATAGCAGAAAAGCACTTCCTACCAAATTACTGCTGGAATCAAAAATATAGTCTCCAGAGACTCCAAAAGAATAATAATTTGCCACAGCTTTTGTCCTTTCTTGTCAGCAGTCATATATGGATACTTTCTATTGGACTGAGAACTTTGAATCAGAAAGAAACAATTTGTGTACTTGGAAGAATTTGTCTTGATAGTTGCTAACTTTTTAATTGAGACATGTAATTAATAAAAAAGGGTGTGACTACAAAGTCCGTAACAAGAACTGAGTTATGTCGTAGCCTGGGACAAGCCAACTACTTTAAGTTCTTTACATATGTGATGTCATAGGGGAAGAGTCTGTTTGGCAAAATAAATGAAAATAAACTTGCTAAAATATTATAAAATTTCAAAATCATCATTTTGGCTGTTTTTGTAAACATCCAGAAAGTTCTAATTCAAGCATCTTATTTATGTTTGATTAGCTAGCTTTAACAAATGAGTAAAAGACATTGACATTTTCTCATTCCCTGTTTATGACATCAAATATATTTTACTCAGAAAATGAAGACCTGCTATAAAACAGTTTTCATCATGAGATTCAGTCTTTGAAGTCAGCTCTACAGGAAAGATGATACAGCTCATTTTTGTCTAAATATTGCCTACAGCTTCTTAATTTGTAACTGTAAGAAAAGTTGCATATTGGTTGTTTCTATGTCATTCCTAAGGATGATGGTTAATGATGTGTATTTTTAATTTTTAAAGGATTTTTAGCTGGCATTATTTTATTGTTCATGTCATGTCTTTTTTAGCATGATTGACACCCTTCATATGCATATGAAGTTCACAGAGTTAGGTGCTGCTTGTCAGGCTGTTGCTTAGCAGACGTACGTTTTTACAAGCAATGCATGAAGGAGGCCAGCTAACAGAGGCACAGTTGAGGCAGCCAAGAATTGCAGCAGTCTGCACAGCAGATTGCTGTGAAGGAGTGTGTGTCAGTGACTGCTTAGAACAGCAGACACATCCACAGCGACGGTGATGGTGTGCCACAGGGCATGGTCCCAACAGCTGTTGGAGCAACTGTTCCTGGAGCATCAGAGCCACTGATCCAGTCAGAGCTCTGAATGGAGGATGCAGGTCTCCAGGGAGTGCCCGGGGCCCCTTGCTGAGGCTAGGGCAGAGGGAAATGGCTTTCTGTACTTCAGAAGATGTGTCCTTGTTGAGAAACATCTTTACCAAGTAAAGGAGCTGTGGGAGCAGGTTGGAAAACTGCAGCAGTCATAGATAATGAGAGAGATTGGGCAGGTCTTCTGCTGTTGCTTCAAAAGTCAGAACCTAAAGTGTTCTGAATTAGGCACAGGTGAAGTCTGTGCTTATTGGGCTGAGAAATAAATACTTTCATTATGGCAAAGGGTGGAAGTTTATGACTTCTGGCAACATGAAGACAGTGCCCACTTCATTTGTGGACTTACTATTATTGAATATATTCAGTGCTTCTGCAGCAGACAAGAGCTGAGAGCTCTATCAAATGAAATGAAAGTTTGGCTCAGCTGGAGCCCTGCAACGACATGAGGTGGAAGTGGCAAGTGATGGTGGTGAATGACTCCCTGCTGTGGGGTACAGAGGCCCTCATCTGCCAACCTCACCTATTGCGTAAGGAGCTTTGCTGCTTGTCAGAAACTCAGATTAAGGACGTGGAGGAAAGACTGCTGAGGCTGCTGTGGTACTAAGGCTATTATCTCCTGCTGCTCTTATACATGGGTACCAATTATATTGCCAGACATCACCAGGAAAGTATCAAATATGACTACAATGATCAGGGAAGAATGGTCACAGGGTGTACAATGGGGAGGTATAAGGGGTGTTCCTGATCAAGGAACAAGGAATCATGATCAAGGATTGTTTGGAAGAAAAGAGATTCACTTGATCAAGTGAGCTAAAAGTGAGCCAGAATACAGCCACCTTTGTCCTGTGAAGACTGAGTGACTCATATTCTTACAGTTAAAGCCTTGGTCTAGGTTAGGATTTTATCATGTGCTGATTGATAAGAATTTGACCCAGTTTGTATAGGGTCCAGGTGACTGTACAAACAAACAAACAAACAAGTCTCAGTCTTAATGATAATATCTGTAGAGTAAATGCTTCTCCATTTTCTTGGGATTAAGTGGATCTGAAGCCACAAAATGCTGTATAGTTCCCTTGTTTTTAAGCTTATATTGCTGTTCTCTACTAAAAGTGCATAGTATGTATGAAAGAAGTATCCCCTGGTCTTGATCACCCTGTCTACGGCAAACAGGAGAGCTATACAGCATTAGAAGTGGACCCAGGTGTCCTTCAGCATGAGATATATTTACATGTCACCAAAGGAAGTCTTCCTGTAGCCACTGGTGCCTTTAGAAGAGGAGGCTTTCTTTGTTGTCCCTGGTATTCAGTTCCTAGGTGCAGAAACACTGCTTAAAATGTATTTCTTTTACTTTATACCAGCTGCCATTACTACAAATCTGCAAGAAGTGGAAGCACTGGAACCAAAAAAGTGCTGCTCATGAGAAAAACTGGCCTGTTGCTACTCAAGAATCTGTCATATACTTTGTAATTGCAAGTCTGTCAGAGAAAGATCCCGTGTGTCAGTTTTCTTTGAAGTATTTTAAGCAGGTTAGTTCAATATATCTGTTAAGAAAATACCATTTGGCCTTATCCATACCTAAAATATCCTAAAATAGTATCTTATTAACTTTGCATTTAAAATTTAGCTCTTCTAGAAAATATATTAATAGTATTTCTCAAAATATGGCATTGCTATGGATCTTCTGAATTTACCCTGAAATTTGTTTGTAGACTAGATTTCATTGCTTTATATCTCATGAGAGTTCTCATTCTATTTGTAAATATATTGTAAGAAGTTCAAAAAAATCAGTAAACTTAAAAAAAGTGCTTTATTACAAAGGCAGATTATATATTAATCCTTATTTTAGGTGACAGAAAAAATCTGTAATTTCCGAAGTGTGTGCGTATATATATATATTATACACATATATATGTAAATTTTCTTTTTAAGGTCATGATACTTAAATAAATCTTACAAAATACTCTTGGACATTGAGAGCAACTCCCCTGTTCCAAAGCAGGGCTGGTGATGCCTGGGTCTCTCCCTGCAGGTATTTGCTTAAGCTGTTATTAGTTATCTTCAGTGACAGAAATTCTACAAGTTCTTTACACCAACTATTGCCATCCTGATTAATATTCATCACCTTTTAAAATCAGGTCACTTATACTGTGAGGTGACTGACTTTAGGCAACTAAGTATCAAATAGTGTTTGGCTAAATCAGCTTTCTCCAAGGTCATACAAAACTCTGCAAAAGGGACCAGTTATTCTGCTCTTATTTTACCTGATATTTCATGGCATTTGTGCTGTGGTAGTCAGTCACCCCCATCAAAATAAAAATAAGAATATGTAACTTTGCAGTTTTCTCATCTTAAAACAAGTCAAATTTTCTTGTTGTTTTGCCTACCTGAAGATCTTGGTACATGAGTTGGGCATCTTACAAGTTGCCTATCGTATAGAGAAAGTAGGGAAAGTTAATGGGAAGTTGTGAAGACCTATGAGATCTTCATTTTAAACTGGAAAATAGTGAGTATAATTTAAGAACATGTTTATAGATATATTTAAATGCTATTTTCAGTTTATCTGTTAATTTAATAATATATATACATGGCTTTTCAAATAGGATGCTATTAGTAGTGGTGTTTTATAGCATTTATATTTTGTACATTGAACATTGTATGATTCTTGAGTTTTTCTTTACCTTCTCATAATTTCATTTTCACCGATTCTTCTCTCTACTTGCCAGCTTTGTGCAGTTAACCTTGGTATTCCACAACCTGAAGATACCATGTGATAGATGTGTTACAAAAAAGCACTCCCAGATTTCAGTGGAATTCAAAAGGACATAATTTGTACACCTATCTTAATTTAATTAAGTTACAAGAGAAATTAGATTGGAAAGATTGTTTCATGGTTACCAATCCATTGTTTCAAGGTGTTTTTGTTTTGTTTTGTTTGTTTGTTTGTTTTTTGACTAACACTGCTTTGTTTCATAGAACTATTATGAACAGTTTCAACAATAGTGACTCAGCTCTGTTGGTAGGTGACTTCTCAAAAGTCATTTCCTATTTCCTCTTGCATAGGTGAAAGGCTCTTGTCATACCTCTGCACAGGGTAGTCTGCTACTGGAATCTGACTGGATCTGCCTCCCTGGAAGAACAGTGGGAGCACTTCCACCCTGATACCTCATTCCCACACTTTCCCGGTCTTTTTCCTGATCTCAGTCCGTATCAGTGATTATGCCTGTTGCAGTATTCTGTCCTCACTCAAAATTTCCGACAACAGGGGCCTGGGTAAGTCCATCAATCATACAGCAATTCATGTCTTGCTTAGACCAGTGGGGCAGACTATCATATCAATCATATTGTTTACAGCATTTCTACTCAGCTCACTCTTTCAAGCACTCCTTCTTAACTGCAGGGAAAAGGATCTATATGTTATCACAGAATTGCTGAGGTTGGAAGAGGCCTCTGGAGGTTACTCATTTCAAATCCCTTGCTCATGACACTTATTTACTGATATTTATGCAAAAAAAAAAAAAAAAAAAAAGGCTTATGACATCATTTTATCACTTAGTCTATTTTAGTGTGCTTCCAAGTGAATGTAATAAAAAGGTACACTTGCTTTGAGAAAGTTCAAAGCTTTTGACTTAAAGGCAAAAAATGTTTCTCATATTTGTGTCATACATCTGTTGGATAATTGACACAACATATTAATACAAATAATGACAGTTTCATATGCACTAAGCCAGAAAACTGGTGAGACTACAGTTCTGAACCATTTTGTACAGGGCAACATGAGAAAGAAAATCTGAAATTAAGAGAAAAACGTGATACTGACCATGCTTCAGAAATTAATTGAGGTGAAGTGCTTTATGGAAAAAAAGTTATGGTTCTTGCAGAATTCTACCTACTCCAAAAAGTCAATAATTGTTTGTGAGAGGAATGATAACATGAGATGTGAACTGACATGGAATCCCTACAAGTCATGTCAAGCTTGATGTAGGGTAGACCCACACTAACTTGTTTCTTTAGAGCTGTTGAGGAGCAATATGCATCTGCAAGATCTTACCTGCACTTCCTGCACAGAGGAATAATCAGTCTTTTTGCAGACTGAAATAGAATTACAGAATCACAGAATTTTCTAGGTTGGAAGAGACCTCAAGGTCATCGAGTCCAACCTCCAACCTAACGCATACTAGAAGGCCATTTAAAGTCTTTCCCTATGAATGGAATAGGAATTGTGGCTTCAGTGAAACTGCCTGGAAAGACTGCTCTGTTGTAGTTTGACCCTGTGTTAAGGAACAGTTCCAGCTTCTAGTGTCTGTTCACAATTTCTTGAAACATTTCTAGTGTAGAGTTAATGTTGTTTGAGTTCATAGTTTGCAAAGATCTGTGAGTACATTCTGCTTGTGGGTACATTGAGATAGTTGTTTTTAGATATCATAGTTTTTCAAATTAGTACCTTGAGTGGTTTGAATTTTTGATTTATATCAAGGCTTGTCTGCCTTAACTGCATGACTGTTTGTCATAAGCTTGGACTCTGACACAACAGAGGCTTTTCAGGAGTTTGCAGAAGGTTGAAAATATTCAGAATGGTAATGTTTACACTGTTTTATTGTATATACCAACTGGCTGGTATTTTCAGATATCAACATTAAGTATCAAATGTCTAATTGTTTTAGTAATATTTGGGAAATTAATTCCTTAGGTTTATTTGAAAAACAATTCCTGCAGGCCCCATTGAAATACCAGTCTCTTCTTTGTTCTCTTAAAGTATATAATTCTACATTGCCTGTACACAAAGTCCTAGTCCCATAACAATTGATGACATTTTACAGTTGACGTTGATGAAGCTGGGATATGAAATCCCTGCATAATGAAACTGTAGGTAATTCTTTCCACTCCTGTTTATGTGTGCCGTGTACTCCATATTTCTAAGAACGGTAAAGGTTTCCTAAGAATATGCTTAAATTCACATAAAACAATACAGTGCCTAATGATGACGTGGTTTCTGGCCATTAAACCACTACCAGCAAAGTGATGGGATCATAATTTTGGTTGTACGTAGCTCTTCAGAAAATTAAATCACTTTCATTTTGGGTCTAAGTATGAGACTGAGAACCCTGAGTTCAACAGTCAAGCACAAAAATGTGGCAATATTTTTTAAAATAGCAAATCCCAAAGCTTCTACTATTGCAAAAGTGTACTTAGAAAGAACACATAAAATTTATTCTCTATTTCAGACTGGGGTCAATTTCACTAGGGTAAAGTCAAGTATCTATTGCAAAAACAAAAGATAAAGGATGTAATAAAACTATGAAATTGGGGGTTTCTGGAAATGTCATGTAGCAGTTTCATGGATGTTAGTTCCGTAAAAGCTTTTAAAATATGCAACAGTATGCAATTTTCATGCTGTAGTACAAAATGTTTGTATGAAGTTCTTGGCAGATCAGAATTGAGCTTTTGTTGTTGCCACTTACAGTATGGGGTCAATGGAAAGATATTTTAGGACTAAAAAGTTGTTATTGTTTTCTATCCTATTGTACAAAATGTAACCCCACACTGTAGTGACCTTTAGCTCTTTATCATTTTTAATTTTTATTTTTTTTTATGGATATACCATGTTACTTTTTCCAGTGACTTTTTTATCAAAGAATGAATGATAATCCACTGACAAACTGAGAACTCTTATCCCATTTTAAAGCCTGGCAACTAAAATACAGCAAACCTTTTACAGCATATAGAATATTGCCATTTTTTGAAACAAACAAACAAAACAACAACAACAAAAATAAAAACAGACAAACAAACAAACAAAAAACCAAACAAACAAAAAAATCAAAAAAGAGTTTTGTTGTTGCTGTTTTGGTTTGGTTTGGTTTGGTTTTTAAGGAGCAAGTGAAGAGGTAAGGACATCTTCATCCTGAAAAAGGGATGGGTGGAAGACAAATAACAGGTCTTTGTTGGTAACAGCCAATATGGCTTCACTAAGGGCAAATCGTGCCTGACAAATCTGGTGGTCTTCTACTGTGGGGTTACAACATTGGTGGATATGGGAAGAGAAACTGGCGTCATCTACTTGGATCATGCAAAGTTTTTGACAATGATGTCCTGAATCCTTGCCTCTAAACTGGAGAGACATGGATTTGATGGTTGTACCACTTGGTGGGTATGGAATTGCCTGGATAGTCACACTCAAGTACATTTATGTGGGATAACCAGGGGATCAGGCCCAGTCAGCATGAATTCATGAAAGACAAGTCCTGCCTGAAGAATCTCATCTCCTTCTATGACTGGGTGACCCTCCTGGTGGATGAGGGAAAGGCTGTTGACTTAGTCCACTTAGATTTCAGCAAGGTCTTTGACACAGTCTGCCATAGTGTTCTCCTGGGAACGCTGGCAGCCCATGGCTTGAACAGGTACACTCTTTGCTGGGTTAGAAACTGTTTTTAAACTAGAAGAGTGTATTTTTAGATTAGATATCAGGAAGAAATTCTTTACTCTGAGGATGGTGAGGCACTGGAAGAGGTTGTCCAGTGAAGCTGTGGATGGCCCATCCCCGGAAGTGTTCAAGTTGGATGGGGCTTTGGTCAACCTGGTCTAGTGGGTGGTCCTGCCCATGAAAGGGGGTGGAATCCTTAAGGTCCACTCCAATCAAAATCATTCTATGATACTATTGATGAGAAAATCTTGAGAATTACTAGAGAAATGGAGGAGTAGTTGAAATGAATAATACTTTTCCACAGAAAAATGGAGTATAGGCATCAAAATTAAGCTAGCAGTTAGTAGGTTATATATATATAAATACATGCTCTGTTTTCATACTTACAGCATTTTCTCCTTTTTGTAACCCTTATCATTTCAATCATGATACTGTTTTCTCATGTATGACCATTCTTTCTGAAAAATAGCAGAGACATCTTATAAATCATCATTAAAGGCTGTGGATGTGGTCTACCTTGACTTCAGCAAGGCTTTTGACACTGTTTCCCACAGCATTCTCCTCAAGAAACTGGCTGCTCTTGGCTTGGACTGGCGCATGCTTCGTTGGGTTAGAATCTGGCTGGATAGCCGGGCCCAAAGAGTCGTGGTGAATGGAGCCAAGTCCAGTTGGAGGCCAGTCACTAGTGGCGTCCCCCAGGGTTCGGTGCTGGGGCTGGTCCTCTTTAATATCTTCATTGATGATCTGGACGAAGGCATTGAGTGCACCCTCAGTAAGTTTGCAGATGACACCAAGTTAGGTGCGTGTGTCGATCTGCTTGAGGGTAGGAAAGCTCTGCAGGAGGATCTGGATAGGCTGCACCGATGGGCTGAGGTCAACTGCATGAAGTTCAACAAGGCCAAGTGCCGGGTCCTGCACCTGGGGCGCAATAACCCCAAGCAGAGCTATAGGCTGGGAGAGGAATGGTTGGAGAGCTGCCAGGCAGAGAAGGACCTGGGAGTGATGGTGGATAGTCGGCTGAATATGAGCCAGCAGTGTGCTCAGGTGGCCAAGAAGGCCAACGGCACCCTGGCTTGCATAAGAAACAGTGTGGCCAGCAGGGCTAGGGAGGTGATCGTCCCCCTGTACTCAGCTCTGGTGAGGCCACACCTCGAGTACTGTGTTCAGTTTTGGGCCCCTCACTACAAGAAGGACATCGAGGTGCTTGAGCGGGTCCAGAGAAGGGCGACGAAGCTGGTGAGGGGCCTGGAGAACAAGTCCTACGAGGAGCAGCTGAGGGAGCTGGGCTTGTTCAGCCTGGAGAAGAGGAGGCTCAGGGGCGACCTTATTGCTCTCTACAGGTACCTTAAAGGAGGCTGTAGCGAGGTGGGGGTTGGTTTGTTCTCCCACGTGCCTGGTGACAGGACAAGGGGGAATGGGCTTAAGTTGAGCCAGGGGAGTTTTAGGTTGGATATTAGGAAGAACTTCTTTACTGAAAGGGTTGTGAGGCATTGGAACAGGCTGCCCAGGGAAGTGGTGGAGTCACCATCCCTGGAAGTCTTCAAAAGACGTTTAGATGTAGAGCTTAGGGATATGGTTTAGTGGGGACTGCTAGCGTTAGGTCAGAGGTTGGACTCGATGATCTTGAGGTCTCTTCCAACCTAGAAATTCAGTGATTCTGTGATCACACAAAAATAACATATTATAATAGCTAAGCAGAACAGTTAAATTTCAATAGGGTGTACTCAAGTCAAATTTCAGCTAATTTGTTGCACAATTAGAGCCATTCTGCAAGTCCATTTCTTTTATGCTTTTTCTTGCTCTCAACATCTTCTTTTTAATATTCAAGTTTCACAAATACTTCATTTCGTTACATTTATTTGTTATATAATCAACATGTTCATCTGACTAAACACTAAAATCTATTGTAGATTAATCTCCTTCATGTAGAAAATATAGTTTCCATGCTGCTAGAGCCCATCTGTTAACTTCGCAACACTGCAATAAAAAACAGAAAGCAAAACTAAGTACATAATCAGCATTCTTTTTCTTTTAATTCAGATACCAATAAACATCCAGAAGGACTTCACGCAAATACCATGTGAGCAGCAATGATAGCTACATCTTTTGAAGAAAGTATCCTTGGCAAAACACAGAGAAAAACAATTTTTGACATTTTTTTCATGCTATTATATAAGTATGTCTGACGGTATTGGAGCATATTTGACGATGCAATTATAAAAAGTAGTTGTTCTACCTCTCTTAGATACTTAGGGTTTAAGTTAATAAGTATTTCACAATCAAAATAACATTTATTTCTGCAAAGTCAGCTATTATCTTAAATGAATGAGTGCAGTATTTATTTGTTATTGCAAAGCCTTTCATCATTTGGATTAAATAAGATTTATCAGAGAGGTCTGTGCAAACCTTTTTCCAACTTAAAGCTGACTTTTAAATACACAGTACAATTGAAGTAACAATGTAAGAAAGAAAATGAATGATGATAAATAACTGTATATTTGAAGTTTAAAACTTACTGTGAGTAGAGACGTTTTTACATGCTTCTATAATTAATTTATTTTCATCCAGATTCTTGAAAGCATTGTTCAAATAGCAATATCACTAATGTCGTTTTACTGATTTTGCCATAATTCACTACTTAGACCAATTTCCACTAAAACTGGAAAGAGTTTACCTATAAAAGAGTAACGTGCAATTATACATGGCTTCATTCCATACTGGCAGGAATAGCCCTCTTATTAATTCTCATAGTCACAATATAATTCTTGTAAATGTAACAAAGTTTGTTAAACTAAAATATGTTTTCTAAGACAGGAAATGAATACTAAAAATAAATATTTGTTTCAGCTTTAATCCTTCTTTCAAAAGATTTCCTGTTGCTTATCTCACTGCACACTGAAGGCTTTTGAAGCTTGAAGCAAAAACTCGTTTTCTTTCTGAATTTTTCTAGTGTTTTCTTCAGAAAGTTACTGCTTTCAGATTATTCATGAATGTTTGCATGATCACTTGCATTTACTAGAGTTCATTGTCCCTTTTAAGCAATTTTGCTAGTGCTGACCCATTAGTTTGAGCTTTCTCAAGAGTAAATGTAGAACTGCAACTCAGGAATTTTTCTGAGCAATAATGTTTTCAGACTGCACACATAAAGAGACCATCAGATATACCACTTTCTGCCTTAGGGAACAAGGCATGATCTAGCCTTCCACCAGTATATGTTTTTAGAACTTCAAGGAAACAAATCCACAGAACTTACTGCTTTTATACCAGCTGGTGATGAAGAGAAGGACATCTGCACCTCTTGCTTGGAACATCTGCCATGAATTTAATGACAGTGATAGAGAGGATACCTCACTGAATTTAAACCATTATCTTCAAGGAGGCAAGGTGCCATGGGATGCCCTCTGAGATCCAGTCTGTGAGATCTGTGTCTAGGAACCATTGTAAGAGGAGGGACAGACTGGTAATGAGGAAAAGACAGTACTCTGTAGGCATAATATTATTCCATCTGCCTTAGATACTTGTTTTATCAGATGATGATATTAGTGAGGTGTCCTTCTCACTCTATTGACTAGGAAGGATTCAAGGTAACAAACTAATAGAAAGCACCTAACTTTGGATGCTAAAATTATGTGAGGTGAATTTCACCTACTCTATAAAACTGAAGCACCTACTGAAATTATGAATGTAATATGTGAAGACTAGGGACTGTGATCACTTTTATTCTCAGTTGTAGAGATTAATGAGCAAAGATTATGTATTTTTATATATTCTTAATATGATGCAATGTTTTCCTAGTTTTTGTTTGTTTGTTTGTCTGTTTGTTTGCTTTAACCTTGCATTCACAGAAAGATGAAGAATTTTCTAATCCAAAGACTACCGTCAAGGTAGACATATAGTCCTCTTACGTAGTACAGCAGTTCAAGGCTCTTGCTGCCTGCAAGCTCATAGGTACTCATCTTGAAGTCCCCTATCCCAAAATAAGTATACAAAAAATGATTAATTTTACACTTTAATAGGTAGTGTTTGTTCAGATTCTACAATGTGCATCCATTTTCCAAGACCAAAAAAAAAAAAAAAAAAAAGCAATTTTCTAATTTTTGCCTTCTAGCAAAAAATGTGAAGTCTTTTCTTTCTTACAGTAAGTAGCTTTCATAGACTATAGCTTTCATAGCCCACATCTTTCAGTCATAGTCTAAGCTGCTGCCCTACTTGAACTCCCCTATTATCTTGTCCATGAACCCTGTTAGCCACCTCCCAGATAATTATCCCCCCTTTTTTTCTGCTGTCACTGAAAGAGCCATCATACACTAGAACATTAATGTCTTTGCAGAACAAATAGCAGTATGCTCTCACCCTCTGTGGCAGGAGCAACCCACAATTACTCAACTTTATACCTTCACTGCATTTGCTTGGCAATAAAATACCATCTGCTTACCAGTGTGACTGAAGTTTTTTCCCTTGTGGCTGACTAGGCATCTGTTCCACATATTGAGGTAGTCCATGCACAGATTTGCACAATTTATTTCACAATGTTTTCACTCTGGAGCCATAATCTATGTTCCACCTCTGTACCCACACAGTGATGGAGTACCACACGTTACTGCAGAAGGCACTCACAGTCATTTCTGCAAGTTTGTTAACAGTTCTTCACTCTTCTAGTCACCTTTCCTACTTTCTGCTTTATAATTAGTGGATAGTATTCACTTCAGTTATCATAGTTTTCCTACCTGCCAACATTCATGCCAAATTCAGGCTACTCAAGGCTGTATTGTTACTGTCCAAAATTCCACTGGAGTCAAAACCTCTGCCTACAGGACTAATGAAAAGTGAACCACATAGTCAACAGTAACTATGTTTTCCCTCTTAATACACTCACCACAGCTCTAAAAGGACTCAGGGTTGACTTAAGTACGTATCATCATTTACTCAATGTTTTCTACTCTAGCCCCATATACTTTTGATTTGGCCATTACTTATTTTTTTCTTACTTACAATTAGCTAAGAGGGATTTATAATTCCTTTATATTTCTCCATCTGTGTAAGTTCAAATCTGTATGTGTTTAACAGGTTCCTCCACAGCACTAACCAGTTGTATCCAGTCTGTGAATGTTCTCACCAGGATTGCAGAGTGTATATAAGGTGCTGATTGCTCAGAGTGAAACACTTTGTCCATTTCAATTTGCATTAATTCCACTGAGAATATTTTTAGTAATTTCTGAATAGTCTAAGATTATTCTTTCCCTGAATGATAAGTAATGTTCATTATGATATTTTGCATATGTGTAAAAACAGATATTTCAAGGCCCTCACCCAGGTCATTCCTCATTTTTCCCAACTGAAAAATGTTGTAAAATTTGTAAGACACTTGACAGTCTTTCTTCCACAATCTTCTGCACCTGACATGTTACATTGCCAAAGCCTGTTTTGGTTTTTATTTTTATTTTTTTTTAAATTTCATGTGTTCCTTCAAATTCTTTTTTTTTTTTTTTTTTTTCTTTTCAGGAATATATTATTCTGCTTTTCAGCACATTTTATTCTGATTTTCTCTCCTAGCTATCTTTATTTAACATTCATTCAGAATGATATCTCTTGATGTTATTTATTGATTAATCGTTAGATTGAGTAATGTGGCTTTTTTTTTTTTTTTTTTTTTTTTCTAGCAGGAATGTTTTGAATTTCCTTTTCCTTCACTGTGAAGCCTTGAAGAGAGTGTAAAAGTATCTTATCTCCTTTGTCATTAAAATTCATTACATTCATGTCATTATAAAATTCACTGCAGAGTGCATTGTTAGTAAACGCTGTATTTCCTTTGGCATAAACTTATACACTGATGTATATTGAGATAAAGGTTTGTATATTGTAATAAAGGTTTTCAAGCTCTTCCTTAATGCTGAAAATAGTCAATCTTTTCAAATAACTACTAATTGTTAACTTACAAAATATCAAGTATGCCATTAAATCAGCTTTGCAGGGATATTCTTTCTAGTTATGAAAAGTTTTTAGTAATTCATAGAATTCTGAATTGCCTCTGAATATCTATACTAATCTTATAGTCATTACAGGCTGAAACTGAGGAATTACAGTTACAGATAAACCACCCCTTTTTCCTAGATTTTAGTTTAATTATGTTTTTAATTGATTATCTTTTTTTTTTTTTAGTTTTGAAAATAAAAAAGTTTTTACCATACTGATTAATTGTGATTAATAAATGCATCTTGCTTTGCATTGTTATATACACAGGAAGCAAATATGGAAACTTGTGATAATAAAAGGAAAGTGGCATGTGTTATAAAGGAATGTACTAGTGTTGACAAAACCCGCTGCAATGATTTAGGACAAGGCACATTTATATGTTGAGGCAAATGTTCTATTCAAACACATCTCCTAGATTTCTTGACAAATGAAAATATAGTTTCCAAACACACTTTGTTACGTTTTATATGTTTTTATATGATCTTCTATTTATTAGAAGCCCTGTAACTTGTCTGTAATATTCCATTATACTTAATGTTTTTTGTTGTTGTTGTTTTATTTTATTTTATTTTATTTTATTTTATTTTATTTTATTTTATTTTATTTTTGTAGAGCAAATATTTTAAAAGATGGAATCATAGAGTCACAGATCATTAAGGTTGGAAAAGCCCTCCAAGATCACCTGGTCCAACAATCCCTCTATCACGAATGTCACCCACTAAACCATTTCCCTAAGCACCACATCCAACCTTTCCTTAAACACCCCAGGGATGGTGACTCCACAACTTCCCTGGGCAACCCATTTCAATGCCAGACTACTATTTCTGAGAAGTAATATCTCCTAATTTTTAGCATGAGATTCTTTAAAGAAAGGTTGGACCTGGTGCTTAGGGACATGGCTTAGTGAGTGACATTGGTAGTAGGATGATGGATGCACCAGAAGATCTTGGAGGTCTTTTCCAACCCTAATAATTCTATGATTCTATGTTTTTAAATGAAGAGAAGTGCTTTTGAGCATTCCTCCTAAGTAAAATCCTTCTTATTTTGCAAAACATATCCCAATATGAGTTATAAAGATTTGTTCATTCTGCATCACAGAGTAAGTTCTTGTTTACAGATAATTAATTTCATTTTAACATCAACATTACAGTTCCTCTGACAATCTTTATTACTATGTTAGAGAGGTTATATGTGTGAATATTTGACTCTTCTTATATTTGCTATGGAGAATGAATTGCTGCCTCAGTTCAAATCTTAAAATTTAGCTTTTTTGATGTTTTTTGTTTGTTTGTTTGTTTCCTTTTCCTTTTGAAATATGACTAGAGAGTCATATTTGCTTTAGGGTTTTGCAGTCCCATCTCTGAGACTCTACTAGAGAAAAAGGAGAGCATTGGTTCTTATGTATTACAAAAGGAATTCAAAGAGATGCTCCATCTATGAGAATATCAATTCTATTAGCTTGCTTTTACGGTAAATGCCAGGCCCTGAAAAAAAAAGTAAAAGTTACTAATACCAGAAAAATCAATGATTGTGTGGTAAAGCAAACCTACAAGGTAACATAGAATTATCTCCTACAAAGCATGTACATTAGACCCTGGAGACAAACTCTACAAAATATCTGTATATTCATTCACCATAAGCCATATAAAGGTTTGTTGGCTTGTTTTCATTCAGCTTCTAGTGGAATGAAAACTGATTAATTCCATCAAATTTAGGAGCTGTGACATCCATTTAGTCTTCTTATAATCACTTCTTTATCACTATTCCTTCTCGTTTATCGTGTCACATACATTTATATTTGTATGTGACGTATATATTCAGTGAAAACTCTGAAGCAAAGGTCAGAGCATAGCATAATAATTGTCTTTGTTTTAGCCTTTCCCTTTAAAACATCTCTTCCTTTAATTTCTTAAGCCAAATGTGTGGGGTTTTTTTGATAGCATCCTTTTGCAAACACCCTTGTAATTTGCAATTATGGATATAGCATCAGTTTTAGAATCTTTCTATGTCTACTAAGTTTTATTCATTTCCTAGTAAAAAACTCTTTTTCATGCATAGAATTTGAAATTATTTTTTATACAGTCATTATCTGATGTTAAGACAAAATTAATTCAACAGTTCTGGTGATCATGCTGAAGACCAAAGTTTTAGGTTACAAGTGAAAAATGCAAAGACAAGCATTTGTTTTGCTTCTGCGGTGATTCTGTTTATACAGGAAACAGAGCAGTTGTGTGTATAGACGGGGTAAAATTAGGTGTCCATTCAGATGGCTAATTAAGCAATGAAAGGATAAAAAGTATACATAGGCAGGTGCAGCAATGACTGTAGTGAAATCAGTATGCAGCTTTTTATGGACAATGTTAAAGACTCAATATTTTCGTGATTTTTACATAAGATAGATATTTTCTAGTATCACTTTTTTTTTTTTTTTTTTTTTTTTTTAAATTTAGCAACT
Source organism: Aythya fuligula (assembly GCF_009819795.1). Taxonomy (NCBI): domain Eukaryota; kingdom Metazoa; phylum Chordata; class Aves; order Anseriformes; family Anatidae; genus Aythya; species Aythya fuligula. Next base: position 55,260,494 of record NC_045593.1, read on the forward strand.
GAAAGGAACTAATTATTATATATTAACACTCCCAATACTGTGCACATGACAACAAAAGTCAATTGCTCCTACATTCTGAAAAACAGGTTTGGAAATAAAAAAATACTATTTCTTTGTACATTTTAATGTTCAGTAGGAATCTGTCAATATTGTAACTGAATTACCTGTGGAAGGCAAGTTACTGGTAGCTAGGGTCACAGATGTTTTTGAACAGCCATAAAGAGCTTTTTTTTTTTTTTTTTTTCTGACACATTCAAAGATGATTACTAATAGTACATGTAGAGCATAGAGTTACGTAAACATATTCCAAGAAAAGGATGAAAATGTTTCAGTTGGTTAAAAATCTGAGTAGAAGCACGAATTCAATGTCTGGTGTTGTATTTCTCTTCTATGAATGTGAATTATCATTTACTTTCATGTTTTTTTTTTTTTGTTTTTTTTTTTTTTATGTACAGAAATGCTAATCCACAGCTCTGCCGTGGGACCCATGGGCTGCAGGGGGACAGCCTGCTCCACCAGGGGCCTCTCCCTGCACAGGCCATAGGGGAACTGATGCTGCCTGCCTGCAGCACCTCCTGCCCTCCTGCGGCACTCACCTGGGGGCTGCAGGGCTGTTTCTCACTCCTCTCTCCCAGCTGCTGGAGTGCAGCAGTTTTTTCCCCTGTCTTAACTCTTCTTTCCCAGAGGCCCACCCAGCATCGCTCCCTGACTTGGTTCTGGCCAGCAGTGAGTCCCTTTGGAGCCATCTGGAGCTGGCTCTGTTCTGACATGGGGCAGCTGCTGGGCTCTGCTCACAGAGGCCACCCCTACAGATCCCCTCATATCAAAACCCTTGCCTCATAAACCCAATACATAATATTGTCTGCAAACTCACTGAGGGTGCACTCAATCCTTTCATCCAGATCACTGATAACAACATTAAACAAAACTGTCCCTGGGACAGCCCTGGGGAGCACTACTGGTGACCAGCCACCAGCTGGATTTAACTCCATTTACTGTGACTCTGATTAGCCATCCAGACATTTCTTCAGTCAGAAAACTGTGACCTGTTCAAACCATGATCAGACAGTTTCTCCAGGAGAATCCTGTGGGAATCTGCCACTACTCTTGAAAAACTTTGCCATCCATTTGCATCTTCCTGCACATGTTTCCTTATGTTGAGTTGCATACATCTTCAGATACCTTAAAGCCAATCCTTGTTTTATATTGGTAATATGTATTATATATAGACTGACACCTATTGATTGTTCACACAAAACCATTTTAATATGTAAGTCATATGAAATACATTATATATATACATGTTTTTGTAACTGGTGTATGCTTTGTTCATTTGGATGAACTTTCCAAGATTTTAAGAATATATCGAAAAACTTGCTCTGACTGATGATCCAGAAATCTTTAGAATGCATGAAGATGCCAATTTAGTGTTTCAGGTTTGTAGGTTTTTCTTAAAAACATTTCTAAACAAATATGTTAAATGAATTATACCTTGTAGCTTAAAGGGCAAATTTGATTTAACAATCACAGTTTGTTAAGCAGAAATAACAAGGAGTGGCTGCGCAGCTCATTAGATTTGGCTTTTTCCACATTGGCATGAAACAGAAAATTCTTGGATGTTTTCTTCAACACGTCTTATCAAATTACTTATTATTATTATATTCTATGTTATATGTTATCCATGGTTTTGCACAAATCAATCAGTTTTCTTGTGCTAGTGGTTTTACACTGTCCAATTTCACAAAGAAATACACCAAAGGAAGACTAAGAAGCTGTTCATATCCAGGTTCTCAATATTAAATTAGTTAAATCTTTTTTATCTTTCCTAGAGGGACTCCAGTAATCCTCTAAAATCTGCTTAAGTGAGACTTTTACAACAACTGATAATGTGATATGTTTACAAGCACTTAATATAAGGAAGTTTAAGACTTTCCATACAAGCTAAAATATAAACATGAAGGAAAAAAATGTATTTGTTTATGGTTAAGGTTTTGGGGTAGAACTGCAGTAATTTTGTACAGCTGCTGACTGCACCACAAATACCCAGAGTAGACTGGAGTAAGTCATTTGATCTCTTTATATTTTTGCTTCCTGTCAGCAGAAAAAAAATGTAATATTTCTTGTTTATCTTCCTATACCTTGTTTATCTAATCTGAAAGCAGTTTGGATTGACTGTACACAGCCAACAACATATGAAAATAATTTTGGTAGTTTTATTAGTGCTTCTGAGTACAAAATAATGACATTGCATGACTTTAGAAATACATATATGTTAATATTCCCTGTATCATTTTTAATAACCTGATATGCAAATCACACTTTTACCACTTAGCTACCAGTTGCTACAAGATTTCTAATTCTTTACATTTCTATTCCAAATTTATCAAGCATCAATACACATATCAGTCCTTTTGCAAATATATCAACTTGAGATTTTAGATGCGGTTTTGAACAGAAACAGTTTACTTACATCATAGCCCTCTGTTAGGGAGAAGAAATGTCAATTTATGTCTACAGTGCAATATTAATTATAAAAACTAGACTTCTACAGCAATAAACTGAAATCCTAGCACAATAAAGATGGAGGTTGTACCTCCTAGAAAATAAGGAAGATAAAGGACATGATATTTAATAAACTTTGTTCCGCCAGGCTTGAAATGAGAATTTAATAACATCTAGTCCTAAGATAATTAAGTCAAAGTATTAAAATTTGAATACGTTTTCTTATGTTTAAGACCTCATTCAGTAATACACCTAAGGATTTTACTGGCAAAATTAGGAACATGCTGAGGAGAATAAACCTCTTTATGAAGGAAACAGTGAAAATTGTCCTTAGAATGATCAGCACAAAGTATTAATAAACACTTGAAACCAACTTGGAACATTTATCTTTGATTTAAGTAGTATTCATGGTCTACAATTTAGTGCAAAGGAATAGATGCTGTGTAAAATTAAAAAATATATTTTTTCCCAATTCCTTGGAATATTTTTCCTGTGCAGTTGTTCTTTTACTAAATAGCTGAGAACAAGTAGACATTTGGTGTAGAACAGCAATTTTAAATTTTGAATGGAGCAACTTAAATAAGACCATCATTCCAAATACTGCATGGAAGCATTTCCCATGGAAAAAAAAATATATATAAATAAATAAAGAGGAAGGAAAGAGTAGTAAACATGAGACTTCAGTTGGAAAGTGCTCTGAAGGATTCCTGTTTTTCTATTATCTATCCTCTGTCCTATATAAAGAGACCGATATTTTAATTACAATAATATCTGAGTTGCAGCCATGGTCAACAGCACAAGGATGAGGGAAAATCAGTGAGGAAATTTTCTAGGGCTCATTAACAATATCTTGTCCAAGCTCTATGATATTTCAGTGTCACATATCTTTCTCAGTGCTGATATTCTGTATTATAAAGTCTGGTTGTTAAAACCAGTGAAAATTGGTCCACTGTTTAATAAATTCACTTCTCACTGGAAGCACTACAATGGACGGCTACAAACTCTACAGAAGGGATAGGTAGCCCTGTACATTAGGGAGTGTTTGGATTGTCCTGAGATCAATAATGGTGATGACAGGATTGAATGTTAATGCATGAGAATTAGGGGGAAGGCCAATGAGGCAGATGTCCTGGTGGGCGTTTGTTATAAACCACCTAACCAGGCCGAAGAGGCAGATGAAATACTCCACAAGCAGCTGGGGGAAGTCTCAAAATTGTTAGCCCTTGTTCCCATGGAGGATTTCAATATACCAGATGTCTGCTGGACATACAACATAGATGAGAATAAACAGTCTAAGACAACTAGCGATGGCACTCTGCTAGGCCTTTTGAAGGGCAAAATATAGAGAAGGAATTGTGGGTGATGTGAAGGTTGGAAGCTGCCTTGGGCAAGTGACTTAATAGAGTTTTCAATTCTTGGAAAAGTAAAGAGAGGGTTTAGCAGAACTGCCACCCTGGACTTCCAGAGGACAGCCTTTGGCCAATTAAGGAGGCTGGTTGGCAGAGTCCCTTGGGAGGCAGTTCTGAAGGGCAAAGGAGTCCAGGAAGGTTGGACACTCTTCAAGAAAGAAATCCTAAAGGCACAAGAGCAGGCCATCCACACATGCCAAAAGATGAGTTGGTGCAAAAGAGGACTGGACTGGCTGAACAGAGAGCTAGGGCTAGAGCTTAGGAAGAAAAAGAGGGTTTATGACCTTTGGAAGAAAAGGTGGCCACTCAAGAGGACTACAAAGATGTTGTGAGGCTGTGCAGGGAAAAAGTGGAGGGCCAAAGCCCAGTTGGAGCTCAGTCTGGCTAGTCCTGTTAAAAACAATTAAAAATAAATAAATAAATAAATAAATAAATAAATAAATATTATAAGTACAAGAAAAGAAGGACTAAGGAGAATTTCCGTCCTTTATTGGATGTGGGAGTAAACATAGTGACAGGAAATGAGGAAAAGGCTGAGGTATTTAGTGCCTTTTTTCCTCAGTCTTTCACAACAAGACCAGTAGTCCTCCGGGTACTCAGCCCCCTGAGTGGATAGATAGGGACAGGGAGCAGAACAAAGCACTCATAATCCATGAGGAAATAGTGAGTGAACTGCTACTCCTCTTAGATGTGAATAAGTCTATGGGACAAGATGGGATTTACTCAAGAGTACTGAGGGAGCTGGTGGAAGTGCTTGTCAAGCCTCTTTCCGTTATTTCTCAGCAGTCCTGGCTACCAAGTGAGGTCCCAATTGACTGGCGGCTTTCAAATGTGACACCATCTACAAGAAGCATCAGGAGGATCCGGGAAACTATAGGCCTATCAGTCTGACCTCAGTGTCAGGGGAGCTCATGGAGCAGATTATTGTGAGTGCCATCACACAGCACATACGTTATAACCAGGTGATTAGGCCCAGTCATCATGGGTTTATCAAAGGCAGGTCCTGCCTTATGAACCTTATCTCCTTCTACAACAAGTTGACATGCTCAGTGGATGAGGTAAAGGCTGTGGATGTGGTCTACCTGGATTTCAGTAAGACTTCTGACACAATTTCTTACAGCATTCTCCTGAAGAATCTGTCTGCTCAAGGTTTGGATGGGTGTACAGTTCATTGGGTTAAACACTGTCTGGGTAGGCAGGCCTAGAGGGTAGTGGTGCATGGAGTTAAACGTAGGTGGAGAATGGTCATTAGTGGTGTCCCCAGGGCTCCATACTGGGGCCAGTTCTCTTCAATATCTTTACCAGTGATCTTGACGAGTGCACCCTCAGTTAAGTTTACAGATGCCACCAAGTTAGGCATGAGTGTTGATCTACTCAAGGGTAGGAAGGCTCTGCAGAGGGATGTGGTTGAGCCACCATCCCTGGAGTTCTTCAAGAAACACGTAGGTTTAGAACTTAGTAGCATGGTTTAGTGGTGGACTGTAGTACTAGGTTAAAGGTTGGACTAGATGACCTTTGAGGTCTTTTCCAACCTGAATGATTCTATGTTTCTAATAAAAGTGCACTTGTCATAATGCCAGTTTCACATAACAAAATAGTAAATATGCATATAGCATATAAAAAGCCAAACTTCTAATACCCGTGAAAAATTGCTGTACTTTGAATGTTAAAAGGAGGAAAAAAAAAAAAACGATCATAATCCACTGTTAGTGCATGAAAATTGTTGCATAAAGCATAATTAGGCAGTAAATTCTCATTTATGCATGTGAATATCTTCAAAAAGGTATGATGACTAGTGAATATAAAGCATGTAAGATTAATCAAAACAGATTTTTTAATATTAAATATATTTATCTGCTAAATGTTAACAACTGCAACACAGCATAAACACTTAGGAGTAACAATCCAAACACTTCAAGAAGTAAGAGATCTGAATGGCAATTGGTGTTTACAAGGCAGATTATAAGTGTGTTACTGGGACAAATTACAGTGTTGAAAGCCTCTTTCAGAATACCTTCCTCCCCCCCATCCCTCCCCGGGCCAGTGATGCAAATGTTATCTGGCTGTATGGAATAGACAAAATAGCATTTCATGGGATCATACCTAGTTATTTTAACTGAGGATTTGGCTACTCTTAGATTGCATGTTACACAGTGATTAGATACCTGGCATAAAACCATTCCTCTCAAAATAAAAGATAACCATGTGGGAGTAAAATTTCCTACAGGTGTTTTTAAATCAATGCTTTTCATTATGTTTTAAGTAGAAAACCTTGAATAATAGTTCAATTAAGATTAAACTCTTTTAAACCTGTCACAAAACAGAAACTAATTAAACACCTTCAAAATTATGGTGGTCAGTAATTGTATTCCTATCTGCAACAGGCACAGGTGTCCATGAGAAAAACATGGTATAAGAATGACTGTGTCTGACTTGTTTGTGTATTGTCTGCACATAAGTGGAAAAGAAGGAAGGATCTCTAAATGGAGTTGGAAGTCTTAGGCAATTAGAAAAATCATCTATTCAAATAGATGTTCATGATGAGATGTCATAGCAAAAATAGATATCTTTTGTTCCATTAGTGAAAATAACATCCTTTTCCAACACCAATTTTTTAAATATTCCCTTAGCTCTTAATTTCATCTATTTGCTAAAAGAAAATTTTAACACTTACATCACCTGAAATGCATAAATCTCACAGCAGTTTACATGGTTACTAAGCAGCCACAACTGTGCTACTGAAATGCTTTCCCTGCTTAGATTTACACATGTATTGAAGAGGTATGGCATTTGCCATGGATGACACAGCCTGAGATATCTCGTTTGGGTAGTTTTTTGTCTAACTATATATGATGTGGCTGCATTAGCAAGGTATGGCCAGCAGGTCAAGTGAGGTGATCCTTCCCCTCTCCTCAGCACTGCTGAAGCCATACCTGGCGTACTGTGTCCAGTTCTGAGGCACCCAATGTAAGAGAGACCTACACATACTAGAAAGAGTCCAGTGTAGGGTCATCAAGATGGTCAAGTGACAGGAGCACCTCTCCTACAAGGAGAGACTAAAGAGTTGGGACTGTTCAGCCTGGAGAAGAGGAAGCTCAGGGAAGGTCTTATAAGTGGCAATAAACATCTGAGAGGAGGGTGCAAAGATGATGGAAATGGGCAACAGTGCCCTGTCCTTATCTCAACCCTTAAGCCTTTTACATCATATTTTCTGCACTTTCCCTTTGAGGAGAGGGAGTGAGAGAGCAGGCTGTGGTGCAGCCCAGCTGCATAGATGAGTAAAACCACTACACAGGAGAACCCATCTCTGCACATTTTTTGGAGGCCTACATAGTTGAGCCCTTAGTTTAGATAATCTGTGAAAAGCAAAGTCTCTGAAGACCATTCAAAATAAAAGTAACCTGCACTTAGATACTGAGGTGTGAACATAGAACCCCAGCTGCAAGTCTTATTTGAAATCACTTCTGACATCCTTGCCACCTTTCAGGTATACCGCTTGTGAACAACAAAAACAATGAGATTTCTTTATGTCTATGAAATCAGTTGGAATCACAGAGAGTCTGTGTCATTAATGTTTCCTAGAATTGAAAAGTACAGGAATAAACTGGAGTTTAGGTGTTTCTCACTGTGCAAGTCATTCATTAATCTTTACTTCAGTCAATAAGAAAAGAGTAAGTTGACAATATAACGTTTTTTGTGAAACAAGGTCTAATTCTACCTCAAATATAGACAGTACAGTCTCTCATATCTGCCTGGTGTTAGCTGGAATTTACATTCTCCACAAGGACAGGGTCAGCCAAAAACACTACATACATTCTGCACACGTAGTGGCTCTCTTCCATGTAAAACCACTGAATGAGGCGTGGCTGTGGACTGTGCTTTCTGAATGTCAGCAAATACAGCACTGAAATCTTTGGCTCCCTTTGTTAAGAGAGACAGAGATGAAGAAAATAGGTTTAGGTACAGGTTCTGTCTCACCCAGTATTCAGAGAAGATCTTATTCAGAAAGCTGAGCAACTTGAAGTTACCTTACTTGTTCCACAAGGATTTTTGCTTTTGTGCTCAATGTAAACATAAACCAGTGGCAGGAGACATTTTTGTGAGACTTGAAGCCATACTGGTGACATGTGCTTGCTTTGTCAGGTTCCTTTCAGGCCTGCAGTGACTACACATGATCTGGAGACTGAACTTCATCCATGCCCCCCCTTCTCTGGGGCAATACATTCAAAAGAACCCACAAATGGTCCTTCCTTCAGTATCAGTTACTTCAGCTTGGAAAAAGATTGATTGGACCTAAAATATGTGACTGATTTTTGACCATCCAGTATATGTTGGGTTTTGCAAATTTCTTAGCTTACAAACGTCTATCACAGTATAGAAAGGTGTTTTTTTTTTTTTTTTTTTTTTTTTTTTTTTTTTTTTTTTCTCATACAGTCCATACCAGGATTTTGTTAGCCTCACTCCTGAGACTATTCTATAAACTCATAGAAGGTTTAGGAAGGAAGACTGAAAGGTAAAATGGACTTAATCACAGCTCATGATTTTCAGAGATGTGTAATTTGTTAATGGAGTCTCCTGTCAGGAAGTGTTCACCTTTACTCCTTAAAAGGTTTACAGATACATGACGATACTGATGTTGAGCCTGGTTATGAAAAAGCTGATATCAGCCAAGGGAACTTGTCTCTCCCTTGACAGGTGCAGTGTTTTGTAAGGAAAGTGAAATGCTCAATCCAACATTTACTGCTAAATGTTCAGTATATATGTCCTGTCCTTAGGATGCCCTTAGGATGCCCTCTCTGCAGCAAATTAAGACTCCCATGCCAGGCACCTGCCATAATGTTATCTCTGAGCTCAAGATAATACAAAGCTCTGAGTGAGATTTTCTCCTAACACAAGGAAGATGTTAGAAGTACACCAGTGAGTTACAACCTGAAAGGGAGTTAACATAGTGCATGCCTGAAAAGATGAAATTAGTTATGTGTCCTCTGCCCATTTAAACTGGTGAATAATACCACAAGATTCTGCACATGATGAACACTGAATCCCAAACAGCTGGCTTTGCCACTTGACAAAAAAACATTTTCACTTTTTACACTTTAACATTTTTTATTTTTTATTTTTTTTTAGGCGTTGGACTCGATGATCCTAATGGTCCCTTCCAACTCAGGATATTCTATGATTCTATGATACATTTATCTGTTCAGGAATTCCATTAGACATACTCCATCAGTGCCATCCAGGAAAAAACAACAACAACAACAACAAACAAACAAACAAACAAACAAAAAACTCAACTGAGGGGAAACATAGGGTCTGTCTGCAAGCAAAACACTTTGTTATTTTGCCAAGAACACTTTACTAACATGTAGTAGAAAACATATGGTCACTGAATTACAACATGGAACTAGTATGTGATCTTCAGTCAATTAGATAAAAGACAGGCTCTTTTAATGTGTTCATGGAACTGGGCATGTCCAATATTAATAACAGAAGTGATGACAAAAGTCACTTTATACTATTTCTGCATTAAAGCCTGTTAAAATGACAAATCAGGTTGTTGCTGATTAGATGTCCACAGTACCCACAGCTTCCATTTTATAGCAGCTCTGGAGGAAACACATGGGCAGAAACATGGTTGACTTTTTGTTTCATACCAGTTTTGGAAGTGACTCCTCATGTCCAGACCCTGACATGCATCCCCTGGTATTGTGTAACAGAGAGTTCTCCTTACAAATAGGTCTTCCGCTCTCCCACTAACAAATTCTATCAAGTTCACAAGAATCTTCCATGCTACGCAGATGCTTACTATCAACAACTAATTTTCAAAAGCTCAGATTTTCACTTGGCAATCTTTTTCAACAGTGGTGAGAACCTGGCTGTTTCTTGCTCTGAAAACTGATCCTCTCACAGATACCCAAACACAAAAAGTTGAGACTTTATATATTTATATATATGATGTTATTCTTACTCTGCAGAAGCAACAATTAAAAAGGCAAACAGATAAACAAACAACAACAACAAAACCCAGAGCCTTAAATAAGAGGTATGTGGTTAACTTCTGTTTCTGTAACATTTTAAAATTATGACTTGAAGTCTCTCTGGAAACACTCAAAAATAATTGCTGGCTTTGTGGTGATGACAGAAGAGGTGGAAAAAAAATCTATAATAGTTTTATTTAAAAAAAAAAAAAAAAAGTTCCTGCTCTCTGGGCCAATGCAGAATATTCTTCTCCAAAGCCCTTAGGAAGCTGAGTACAAAATTTTATCTCAGGACAGCAGTAGATGCAAGTATCTCACTTTTTTAGTTAAGGATTTGGGAATTTCATGCTGAACTTGATGTCTTTCAGCTTTAACTATGGGAGCTGCTCAGCTCCCATATGAAAGAAGATGCCAACCCAAGTTTGCTGTGTAGTCTTCTCTCCAAAAGCCATTTGGAATTGAAATACAAAATTCACACAGCACAGCTGCTGAGAACTCTGCTGTTCATCATTACCATTATGGTAGTGGAGTATGTTTCTGGACACTGGGATTTCAGCCTGCTGCTAGTCTTCGAGGCATATGAAAATTCAGAGCAATGGGAAGGATGTGCTGCAGAAAGGCCCTTCTGGCACATTTGAAATGGTGTATCCAGCATTGCTGCAGCTTGAGCCTTCCCAGCTATTGCACAGCATCAATCTCAGGTCATTACCTTGTTCTGTCTGATCTCATATGGAAGGTGTATTTTAAAGTATTGGAATCTAGTCTATATAATTAGGTGCTAGTGATTCCCAAGCAGTTGTAAAATATGTCTGGGATGCATCTGGAAAACTATAAATCCTCTGTTATTTGAGTTTTAAGATTAGTTATGTTGGAAGCACTTGAAACACAGCTGCTGTTGATCCCATGTTGGTCAGTAGAAAGATTGTGTGAATGAATTGCGTGATATTTGATAAGGAGTCAGAGCTAGAGATCCAAAGAGAATCTTAAATGGTGACGGAAAACAGTTGTGATGGAGTCTATCTTTAAAAGCTACCGTGTCAAATATAAATCCAAGAGACATTTCTACTCTTTCCTGTGCAAAACCTGTGTGAAAGCACAGTAGACCCCTAGCAGCCTTCAGTCTGTTCAACATGAGAGAAAGGGAGCCAACTTTCTGAGCATACGCATTTTTACAAAAATTGAAATGGGAAGTTTTGTATATTTTGGGTCCTTTCTCCCTTGCTCTGCATGCAATCAGGAGGAAAAAATATAAGAAACCCTTGTTTTGCTAATAATTCCAAACTGGATGTGGAATTCTGGTAAGGGGAGGTCTTCCAGGCAAATTTTCTTTTCTGAGCCCTTAGCATAGACATACATGTATTCTCAATGAATGCTTTACAGAGGTTGAAAATATTCCAAATTCCAGCAAGAGGAGATTGATGGAAGAGATTTTAATTGAATCATAGAATATCTGAGTTGGAAGGGACCCACAAGAAGCATAGAATAGCCTGGGTTGAAAAGGACCTTAAAGATCATTTAGTTTCAACCCGCCTGCTCTGGGCAGGGTTGCCAACCACTACAGCAGTGGTTCTAACTAGTTCCCTGAGCAGTCTGAAATCTGCTCTCCCCAAATCCAGGTTTTGGCATGTGTTTTCCTTTTATGACCAAATATTTTGAATTCTACTACCTCATGGCTTCTATGGCCAAGACAGCTACCAATGCCACCTCACCCACAAGACACCCCCTGTTTACAAGCAACAGGCATAGGAAAGGTACCCCCTTTCCTAGTCAGATGGATTCACCTCTATTTATTTCCATGGTGGTTTCACAACGTTTGGAACTCTTATAGTATAAACCCCACAGTTAGCCATGTTCTTCAATAATATTCTGCTGATTTATACAACTCTCTTACTCAGGGAGTGTGGTAACTTAGTATAAGAAAATATTTTTGGCTCAAAAATCTTCTACATCTTTATTATTATCAATACGAAAAAGTTAATGTTAGTTCTAAAGAACTATATGGTTTTACTGTAGTAAATACATTTCTGATATGCACTGATAGAAGTTATACAGCCACACTTTCCATGGTGGAAGGCAAAACAGCAGACTTTCAAGGGTGACTGCCAGTGTTGTAAGAAGATTGAAAAACATATTGTTCCAGGTGTATCTAGGTATTTGAGTCAAGACACCTCAGAAAACATTGTAACCCGAGTCAAAGTGAAAATTAGACATTGATGGTATCTATTGTTTTTTATGCTTCATGAACAAATCAGGGCTGATTCTCATCTTCTTATGCTGAATACTACCATACCAGAAACCTACCATGCCTTCTAAGAAATAAGGCTCTCTTTAGCAAAAGACAATGCATAAGGGCCTTTACTGTTATGTTTCTGTGTTACCTGGGAAGGGTAAGAGGATCAATGCTCTTCATGTATCACTTGTGCCTCGACTTTGTAAGAGACATTGTGGGCTAGTTCCTTTTTGCCTTTTACCCTTTGTAGTCATTTTGGGATTTTTTTCCTTCTCTTAGAATTATGTAGTACTTTGACAGATACTCTGTGACACTATTTAGCCATGTCATGAAGGACTGTTTATCAGTAAATACAGATGACGCATCATCCTCTCCAAGGGTGCTGTGATTCTCAGAAAAATATTAAATGTATTGGCACTTTATTCTGCATTGTCCTGTGTGTACAGTGACTATTTTCTGGGCCATTTTAAACTAGGTCACTCTACAATTTCTGTGCTGATGGTGCTATTACCTTCCAAAAGGTTAAGTGACTACTGAATATCAAAAGGATCTGCTTTACTTTGTCATCTTAACAAGTAAGCAGAAAGCAGTTTCAGTCTAGTTATAAAGATTTGTAAACTGCATAGAGCTAACATAATTTGAGTTTTAGAACACTTCTGTAAGAGACAGTCCAGCCCTGCTATGTAACAGTATTACATAGTAACCTGTAAATTGAAATTTTTATTTGCACTGGAATTAATAAAACAAAAATGATTGAAATTAATATTCCGTTGCTCTTTTCAGACAGTTTCTGTCCTTTTTCCGATCCTAACATATACACATTCAGTTAAAAAGACTCTTATACAACAAATCTACGTTTCTTGAAAAATCATGCTTTGCATTAGAACACTAAGCTATTCTGACTGTGTGCTTTAACTTTAGCTTTTATCTTTTTATCCTGTCACTGGAGATTACTTTCAAAATGGAGATCTTCAAGCAAAAATATTAGTGGTCCTTGAGCAAGTGTTCCAAAGGTCATTTAGCATCCTGCATCATCAACTGCAGAAGTAAATGATATTTAGGCTTTTTATTCATCTATTGTCCCTGTAACTAAAGCAATAATATACAGTGAGCACTTCAGCTGCAGTCCAGGAACAGAGCCTGATATGACTAATCCAAAACCCCATACCAGTACTGCAGTTCAGTTAAGATATTTTTAATAGGCAAACCACTCTTGAATTGCATTCTGCAAGGTCAATTTCGTAAGCAGAAGCAACAAAATGGGCAGGAGAAAGAATGAGAGATCATGGCAGTTTTGTCTTGCTGGCCCAGAAAGAAGTACTTAGAGCACTAAAGCTCCTGTGGAGGAGAACAAGATCTCAGAAATATGGATTGAATTTTTAGTGGAGGTTTTTAACCATAAATCATTGCTACCCCTCTGATCTGCACCCAGAGCTGAAGAAACTGCCATAAGTACAGAGCACAAAAGCTACATGAAATACTGAACAGGCAGCTGTAGTCAGAACCACCAGGGTGCTTTTTTGAACACAACTCCAAGTGGTGTGATAGCTCCATTGATGTGATGGTCTAATTTCAAAGCTACAGAGGTAGCATTCATAACAGTGAAGTCTCTGTCTGAAGGGAGCCATCACACCCGTAATAAGGAGCACTAGAGGAGAAGCTCAAGAACCTGATCCTAAAAGAAATAGTTTCTTGTTCCTGAAGACTGTATAGCTATCAGCTTCACCATCACCTTTTAAATTGAAACGTTTTCTCTTGAGTAATAGTTCTCTTGCTAATTTTCTTTTTCTCTCCAATACTGATGGTGAGAAGGATTCAACAAGCAGGTATGGGAAATATTAATTCTGGTGCACTAAGACTTGGAAGAAAAGGAAGGTGTGGGCCAGCCAGAGAAAACAATAAGTTGATGTTTTCTTTTAACGAACACTTAGAAAAGTGCTGTGTTACCCCAAAGAGGGGAGGTGCCTGGATCAGATCATATCCTTTTGCAGGTCTGTGGTGATCAGTTGGCAAAATAAAATCATACCAAGAAAGGTGTCATCGCCACGACATCAGTGAATGGAAAGAAGCTATTGAGAAGAGTGCCGTATTGCCAATATCTTCCAGCCAAATGTCATGATATAAATATATATATATTTTTATTAATTGATACTTTGATACTTTAATTGAAACATTGCTGCATGAGAATTTAGCAAAATAAAAATAACCTTTTACACAATCTTTTTAACAAAGTCATATACACCTAGCTTGAAAGTGGACTGTACTAAAAGATTTGCAAAAAATGTTGCTTAAATGTGGTGTAGACCATGGACAATAAATATGGAATCTGACACCAATGAAATCATTGGCAAATTTGCTACGGATTATGCAAAGCCAACATTATTGCCCTAATCACACAGAGTTAATCACTCTATGTTGGCAACTGTGACCCAAGAAATCAGAGATATTTCAGATTAAGTGAAGATGACAGCTACAGTTAAGCGGCAAGAGCACTGGAGGTGTTCTGTTAATGATATGTGTGACTGTCAGCATGAATTTTCTTTCCATCCTCAACAGCCAACATTTCATACATTAGAAACAAGTTAACAGAAAGGTGATATTCTGGCAAAAAACAATAACAATAATAATAATAAAGTCTGTTAACATATTTACTGATAAAACATTCCAGCCACTGCACTGGTAAGAGCTAAGAAGATGATAGTTTATTTTCTTATATGCAATATTCAGGATCATAAAACTGCAGAGAGATGTCTGTCAAATCTGAGAAGTAAATTTCACAACCGCACTAAACAAAAATGATAAACCATAAAGAGATTGAAAACAATAAAATGCTGTAAATCTTACAGTCATGAATGTATCATTTAACTTATTAACAATATTTAAAAGTTCACAAATACATAGTAACACATTGACACTACTGTTAACTTGTAATAAATGCATTGTGCACTTGAATTCTTGTCTATTATTTGTAGCAGATGATGACAGAATTACGCGTGGAATTAGTCTAGGAAATAAGTAACAGAGCTCAATATGTATACTATTCAGTAGCTACAATTACTAACATCAGTAATAATTATCTCCTAAAATTAATTTTATCCCCATCAGTGTATGTTAGCACATAAAAGTACACTTCTCTCTTTTGAGTTAAATTACTTAGCAGAATTACTGGTAATATTCACTTTTAAGTTACCTTTCTGCTCTTTGTGTTTATCTTTGAAATCCTTATGTAAAATCCTTTGAAACAGCTTCTATGAAGTTTGGAGCAGACATGAGTATTGTAAATGTGCAAATGATGGCAAAAAGGGTAAATGCAACCAGGCATAATCTGTCTATAACTGCAGCTGCAAACTTCCACTCGCTGCAGATTTCTTCACCCTCGTCTTGCTTCCTGAAGCGTGTTGCTATGAACTGAACTTCCTCCAGGATCTTCACAATCACTGGGATAGTATCCATTAAAGCTTTCTTTTGAACAAGCTCATTGTCTTCTGGCAAGGGGCAAGAGATCTTTCCACTCTTGCTACCGAGGTCATTGTTCTGGGGGCAGCATGGATTCTCCATTGCATGGTAGCTGTAGATCATGTTGCCATTGCTGGACTGGTGCCCAGGCAGGGTGTTCATCTCCACGCTCTTCACGCTTGGATGGTGCTTGGGGTAGCTATATTTGCAAGAGAGGGGCTTTAGGTTTTCTCCAGGTTTTTTCATACGTAAAAACCACGCACACCAATTCAGCAGAATGACACGGACCTGAAAGAAAGTGGTCATGATATAAATAAATGGAAATTTAGTGCAATTTAACAGGTTTTGAAACACTCAGTGACTGTTATAGTCAGTCTGTATGTTCTGCTAGAATGACTGGCTGCTGTTTCTAAAGAAAAACAGAAAATAAGTTAGACTGGGCAGTTCAAGTCCTAATGCTTTTGTTGGCTGCTGTTGTCTCCCCATAATCATGTGTACAATTGCTTGAAGCATTGTGAGAATGCTCTAACCTGCACATGGCAGACTGTGGAGTGTACATTTCTTGTAAAGGTCATCAGTTGAGACAAATGCGGAGAGTGCATCCATCTCTTTTTCTTTGTGAAACGATCTTCTGGTGTCCTGCCTGAAATCTGAGCCTCCTATAATTCCTGTATTCGACATCATTTGTTGTGAACTAAATCAGTAGATCTTGTAATTGTGAAGTCCTGCAAGCAGTATGTATACAAAATGGACATTTGCATGGTGCTCATGAGTTACTCCAGGGAGAGAGAGGACCTCTGTAATGACTTTGTCATTCTGGCTGCAAGTCCAATAATCTGCTGTTTGGGAAAAAACAAAAGTGATCACTGGTTTTGGGAAGAACAGGACTCTTTCTGCATTTCTAGTTGCAGTCATGTCAGCCACACATAGCTCAGCACCACCCTTTGCCACCGTGGTTGTTTTAGATAGAGGCTGAGTTGTCTCCTACGTTTTGCACAGTGAAGATACAGGGATGCGGAAATTGCAGCAAGCACGTCAAGTTGCTGCTGTAATTACAAGCATAATTTCAGAAAGGAGAAAGCATTAATTACCACAGTTGGGAATAATGCTAATAAAACCCCCAAGCAATAGAAAGTGGAAGATGGTTACACAACTTTGAAATTCTACAGTAAGTGTTCTTGTGGTTTGCAGTCTCGTACTGTTTTCTGTGATCCTTCCTGCTTCTCTCCTATTAATGAATCATTTACTCTTCATCATGAAGAATATTTCCTGTGTTTCAAATTACTGTTTTTTTTGTTTGTTTGTTTGTTTGTTTGTTTGTCTGTTTTTCCCAAGGGCTTTAACTGTTTCATTTATTTCCTCCGTGGTCAGCACAGACAAACAGAAAACAGTAATGTAGCAGCTTAAAAAAATCTGTCCTCAATTTAATTGAACTTACTTAATTATAACGTCCTCTGACAGCCTTTAGACAGAAAATGAAACATCATTGAATAAAATAAGGTCTTAATTACTAACAGTATTTTAACAGTGTTTGTGGCAAGGGGGAGAAAGACAAATTTATTCTTCAGTACCATGAAATTCCAGAATACTGCACCAGGCGAACTTTCTTATTAGAAAATGTTAATAAGTCTCTTAGCTCTGGAAGGAGACGTGAGGTAAAAAGCTTTTTTCTATGTGAATGTTACTTTTCCTTTCAAGACAAAGTGTTTGCTCCCTAGGGAAATTAGATTTATAAATATAGCCAAGCCCATTTCCCATAGAAAAATAAATATGTGCAAGAAAGCAACACAGCTTTTAATTTGCTTGAACTTCAAAATGCAATATTTCTTTGAAAACAGAGATGCTCAGGCATCAAAATGGTCTGTCATGCCAATTAACTCAGGAGACAGACACGGCACAGGAACTATCAGAAAACAGCCAGGATTTGATGGTATGAGCCTACATTCTCATCTGCACTGTCATTTATGGGTGTCTGTGGAGGAATGGCACAGGTATGCCACCTTCAGTAGTTAGCAGCCTGCCACTGTTGCAACCTTGCCACCACCACACCCTTTCTGCTCTCTGTGCTCTCTGTCCTATACCTCTCACCTATCCAATCGTTTTGCTTGCCAGCAGAGGTGGGTTGGTGGAGCTGAACCTCACACTTGATATTATCCACTCTCAGATTGTCAGCAAGCTGGACTTTGCCTCACGCTATTTCAGCAGATGTTTTAAAAAGTGCCACGTTGCCATGAGATCCCACTTCTGAGCTGAGTAACCAGCAAATACCACGACTGAACACCTCGGATTTAAGCTTCTCTCTCGGAAAGATGCAGGCTCTAGTAAATCATCTAAGATTAATAGACAGAATGGCACAATTCTCAACTGTGGAGTAAGGGAAAAAGCAAGAACTTGCAGAGAGCTTAAAAACTAACACTCATATCTCCTCCCTCCTCTGGCCCAAAGGCCAAACACCAAGCCCTTGAGAGACAGGCAGGGAAAAGAAACTGCTCAGTTGTGAAAAGTTTAGAAAGCAGATGTTTCAGCAGTGCAGTTGGCTAGGTTTGACGCTGCTTCCACACAAACCCAGTGCCTTCCCCTGGAACTTACCCCAGCACTAATTGCATCGGAGCAGGAGGTGAAAATAATTGTGTAATGTTATCCAGTCAACTAGGGCGAGAGCTCTGCAGTACACTGGTGTCTGGCTTTGTGAGGAGGAGGAGAGTGTGGGGAGAAAGTAGCTGGTAGGGGAATCTGATGAAACTGGAATTGCAGAGGAAAAAAAACAGTATTTCCTACTTTCTGCAGACAGATGTATTATATCCCATTTTTTTTCACTGAGCAAAAGTCTGTAAAGCTGTCTGGGACAGAAAAATGTAACATGCCTTGAAAGAGGGGGGACAGGAAAAAATGAAAAATGGAGAATATGCCATGAATCCTAGTAACTGAGACTTGGGCATGTATTGCAGAGGACTAATGCCCAATTTTGTGGAATTAGGCTCTTCCCCGCATACCTGTCATTTTTTTTCTCTTGAGATCCCTTAGCCCTGTCAACTTGCCTGTTCTGCATATTCCATAGTCTTATCATCTGCTCTTTGCAGCGGTCCATTAAAGAGTTTTTGCTTCATAATTGTTTTTTGTTTGGTTGGTTTTATTGTTTCTATTTTGTTTGTTTGTTTGTTTGTTTGTTTGTTTTGTTTGTTTGTTTGTTTGTTTTAATGCATGCCAGTTCACCAGTTCAGCAGTCAGGGCACTGAACCATGTTCATCAGGAGTGTTAATTCTTTATACTCAGTGTTTCCAGATGAGAGGGTGGACCTCAGCAGCTCTGTGGCAAGACCCCAGACTACTCAACCAGGTCTTCTTTTATCTGCAGTTTTGATTCTTTCATCCTTTGGTCCAGATGTTGTCAGGCACAGACCAGGTGGTAGTCACAAAGCTTAGCAGCAGGTCTCTGGTGGGCTCATGAGTCCCACACAACATGCTTCAAAACATAGATCTAGAGTCCTCCATTCCCTCTCTTCTCACATCCCAGCCCCTGTATTCCCAGACTGGTTTCAAGAGTCTGGTTAGGTCTAATGCCAAAATGGCCAGGCCTAATGCCCAAACTGGCCAAATTAGTAGAAGCTCCCGTCTTCGTCAGCTGTGTTAGCACAGGAGGTTGCCATGGGACTTTGCAGCACTGTTCTCTAAGGTTTGTGCTCTCTCATGAGAACCTCTCAGAAGAGTCCTGAATCATCATTTCCTCCAAAATCTGAGCACCATATGACAGTTTCCTCAGCAAAATAACTGAGGAGGCCTGAGAGGATCTCCTGCCATTCTGTGAAAGAGAGAAAGAACTGACTTGGAAGGCCTTGTGAGCATATTTAATATGAGCCATTTTGTCCAGGCTCCTCAAAAAGCAAGAGGAATAATAAAATTGCTCGTGGGAGCTGTTAAGCTGCTACATACTCTGTCTAGGCAGGTATCTGAAACATGTTTACCCAAATTTTTGCCCTCAAGTCTTGCTTGCATGGAGGTTTATCCACAATTCACATGCTCTGGTGTCTTGAAAGTAAAATGATCTTCAAAGATATGGCACCTTAAGAAATAATTATTAGTAGACTTATTACTCTTGGACTTCCTTTCATTTATTTATTTTTTAATTTGCACTGATGTTGCAGTTTATTTTTAGAGAAGTCAAATTAGAAAACATTTCTGTTCTCAGGCTGACATTGGTAGGCTTATGACATTTAACATTGTGTCAGGATAATTGTCTAGCATGACAAATGTGGTGAATGAGGTACTAGAGGATGCTGTAGGAGCAGACGTTTGCAAAACCAAGGTAGGCAGATGACTATTTGTATCTGCTTATGCCTTCATTGCTTTTCTTTTTGCAATAGCAAAGCATAACTTTCTTATTCTGAAACCTATTCTAAGGGAAATGAGAGAGGAAAAAAAAAACAACATACTTTTGTTTTAACTGGAAAATCTAAAATAAAGTCATTCCTCCTGAAAGGCATCTGGGACAGGTGCCTGACCTCAGTGGGAAAACAGAGTCTTCTGCTGCAGAGAAAAGAGGGTCCACATGTGAGCTGAACTGAGAAGTGATCAGATGGAAACAGACAGAATTAATTTTCCACTTGGAGCAGTAGACATGCTTCAGCAAAGGGCAGATAACTGAGCCAGTGATGTCCAGGGATCTCCTTGATGCCAGAGCGAGCCCAGCCTTTCTGTTTTTGCTGATGGTGCATTAGGAGCCATATCCAAGCTGTGAGAAGCATTGCTGTGCTCTGTGTTCAGTAATGAGTTGTTGGTGTTCCAGGTTTTCCAGCAGCTCTGGGAGCCAGCTCATAACTGGGGCAGTTGCAAGAGAAGATAAGCAAATTGGCCTCACCTCCTGCCTTTGTTCTGGGGGATTACAGCTCTGATGTTAAATTCAGTGAGAATCTGTGAGGGAGCAGAGCAGACAAACTGCCCAGCAGAGACCAGTCAGTGTTTGCTGGTGCTTTGTAATGCCACATTTTATTGGTGTCTGCTGCATAAGAAATCAAAGGTGCTGCCCATGGGGTTGGTGCTTACAAAGCAGGTGCTGAGAGAGATTACTCTTACCTACCCCTGTTTAAAGTTTAAATTAAAAATAAATAAATAAATAAATAACAGATGCTATTTTTAATGGAAACCCCAATTTAGTATGTTTGTTCTTCCACCCCAACAGCAAAAGTAACAGTGTAAAACAGTGTCCATATTGACACTTAGGGTTAATGAGGAACAACGTCTGCCCCTCATCAGTTTGCCACAACATTTAAATTTTTCCATCAGTAGGTTGTTGAATATTTACCACCAGAGGTACTTACCCATCTGGGCATCTTTCCGGCTTGTGGGTCATGATGGTGAAACTGCAGAACCAGCACCGTTACAACCACAGACAGACCAACGATGACCATGATGCTAGCGAAATACTGAGCTGCAAGTAGAAGGAGGATTTGGTTAGGAGGAAAAAAAAATAAAATAAAATAAAAAAATATTCCTTGCCCAGGCCCTGAGAGCTACATTTGAGAAGCACTGCATCTTATCCAAACACCCTCTTCTCTGATCTTCAACATTGGAGCATCTGAGGCCTCTGAGGTTTTCAGTCTACCTGCTCAGTTCCCTCCTCTCCACCAAGAAAGGCCAGAACCAGTGAAAGGCTTGTGTTGGTGAGTTTTTGTTCCCAGAGAGGAATGTACAGCTCTATGCCAGGGACCTGCTCCCTGTCTGCTGCCAGGACAGCAAGGTGCCTGCAGAGCTGACCGGAACACCTTCATGCCATCATTGCTCACAAGGGGTTAGGTGCATTTTTTCAACATCCTCCTCAGCCCTTAGGGCCACCTTCTAAGTGCTAAATTTAAACCTTCCATGCAGGAAAGAAAAGATCTTGAAAGCCAGAACTGGGACCTGAAACTGAGTCTCCTCAGTGTCAGTAGAGCCTCCTCATTCCAGCAGTGGGGTTGATGCACCAGAGCATACAGAAGAATTATCCACAGGGCTAATGACATTTGAAGGCATCTGTGTCAAAACACCAGGGACCATTATAGCTGGGTGACAGGGAGAGATGTGGGAGAGAATGTGACACCACCACCACAGGCTGCAGCCTCCTTCCATCATCAGCCCTCCCTCCTGCAGCTTGCAGAAAAAAAATTAGAATCTAATTAAGACTCTGAGGCAAGTTTTTCTATCTCGATTTCTTAATGCTGCATCCCACTGCCTCAGCAGGAAAAACAAATTTAAAAAAAATCTTGTTCATAATAATGAGGTTCTGAAACCTTTCTGAAACCAACGCTGCTCTTGCTTCAAGAGGCAGTTGTGGGTTTCTGAGACAAGATGAATTTCACAGCTGTATGCTCCTGAGAGTGAGGTGAATTGAGAGGTCTTTGCTGCACCTACTCGTAAGAGAACAGACCCAACAGCCAGGCAGAAGAACAGTGTGAGGAATGTTTTAACAATTTGTGTCCATAAAGAACAATTCTGTTTGAATCCTGTCTGCCTCTGGGCCCTGCACTGGCAATTTAATTCTTGAACCACAGATGCAGTGTGTCCCAGTCTCCCCCTCATTCTAGTCAATTTATCAAGTCTTCAGAAAATACTCCTTACATTTATGAACCTGTTTGCTTTTGTTATTCTGGACTTCTATTTCTAACAGTTACAGTTTTTTTTTTCCTGTCTTCTTCGAGATTAACTTAACACTGCTATAGATGTGTCTGTGAATGGCTGGGGAAGAATGTTTTAATTACTCGTGAAGCATCAAATAAGAAAGCTGTTTGTGTTTGATGTCTGGGAGTTTCAGAACAACTGATAACAACTAGTGACTGTTATGGGATACTATGCGGATCTTTGGTATCTGGTTAGGGGGGGCCGAGAGATAAAGAGGAAGGAGAAAGAAGCTGAAGGATGGCTGGGAGACAAGACTTGAAGAGAATGTTCTATAAACTTGGCATGATGCCAAGTAAGTAGAAAGGGGGAGAGGAAGACTACGAGCCTTCAGCATGAAAGACCCCAAACTCAGGGTTGAAAGGAGATGTCTGATTTGATTCCAGCTTGCCCCTTACAAGAGAAGTGTTGGTATCACTGTTTTAATTACTGCCATAAATCACTAAATACTACAGTAAATTCCATAAAATTTGGTGCCTTCAATAAGACTGTGTGGCCTGAAGTGATCCACTTAAAGGGCTTTGGCTTGGATTTTTTTCACAGAATCTTACAAAATTACCTGCCCTGTTGAATTTGAAAAGTACTTGGTATTACCTGACACTATCAAGGTCCAAGCCAATGATTAGGATAGGAAATCAGTCTTAACTTTGTGTGCTGTAAACCCAGCAACTGAGGTCAGGAACTTGCTGTAGATATCTACTAGTAAACAAGGAAAGCTGTTTTTTCAGGAACAGATTGGGAATTGTAGGGGACTCATGGAACCATAAAGAAAGGTGTTTTTTGCTTTTGCCTAATGATAGACAAAAGAAAATAGATAAGAAATGGCTGGGTGAGCACCATCCAGTATTTGTCAGGTAGGTTCAATTCAAGGCACAGTTAAGTTTTCAGTTGGAAAGTAAGGATGGAGGGAATAGGGAATTGTACTTCAGCCCAGTTACCAGGGTCAGGCAATGAAAAGTCACAAGAGAATCTGTGAGATGAAAATTGGCAAAATTGGCATGGGTAAACCCATGCACTCCAGGTGCTGAGTTCATCTCAGGGGAAGAAAGCCCCAAATCCATGGAGAAGCCCAGACTTGAATTTTGCCAGCCCGAAAGAACCAGCAGTGAAAGGGGTCAAAGGAAGTAGCAGTGGGTGGCACGCTTTGCATGTTAGCCTTTCACAGCTCCAGTATGCAACATGATAAATGATGTCTCCTGCTCTTCTGTGGCAAGGCAAGGTAGACCTAAGAGTCATTGTTCACAAAGAAATTGCTAGATCCCCACGTCTATCTTTGATCAAAATAAGATTTCAACTACAATCCAAATCTTGTACTGGGACAGAGATGCAGGTAGAGATGACCAGGACCAAGCTGGGCCTGGGTTCAGTGACGGTTCACGTAGAAGGGAAGGAAAGACCCCAGGACTCAGTGTTAAATTCTGCAAGGCAAACAGATGCCGACTTGGTAAAAACATGTGTACCCACTCAGCATTTCCTGATCTTCCCTTCCAGGGTTTGATCTTACAGCCTTCTATTTCCCTGCTGAAAAATGTGGTCCTTCTGCAATAGTCAGGAAAACTGGTGAGTAAGACTCCCATGCCATCTCCCATGCACCTCCCCAAAAGCATTGCTTAATGGTTTGAGAATTCTCCAGCCTGCTGACTTGGCATCTCTGCCCCTGGCAGGTTTTAGCCGTCACAACAGATGGATCAACCCCATCACCTGGTGAAAGCAACAAGGACTGATGTCCCATTTCACACCTAGCACACCCTCTGCTTTGACTGTGACTTTCTCACTTTTCTTAAGCCACCCTATGAGGAGAGGAGCAGGCTGCAGCTGCCCCACACTTGGCCCAAATTAGCCCAAATTAATGAACTCTACTCCTGGGGCACCACTGATGTTGCTGAGCACTGCCACCAAAACAGAGATTCTCTCCCATGAAATGCGGCACAGGAAACAAGTGACACTTACGGGCTTAGGGCTTTGAAGCTGCTGCTTTCACCAAGCCCTACCCTCATGTGTGCCTGTTGGCAGGACTAAATCTGAATCTGATTTCACAAAAGCTCATCCCCTCTCACTGAAACAGCAGAAGGGAAGTGCTCAATCTCTCTCACTAAGCATCTCTCTGTATCCTTCTTAAGAGCTCCTGCTTACTGAGATCTTCCCTCATAAAAATGGGTCATGCTAGGGGCTTTAACAAATCACCTCCCAGTGGGTAGTGTCAGCCCTTGGATGAACAAAGAGCAACCCCAGACCAGGGTGCATTAGCAAGAGCATGGGACCAAGTGCTGTGCATCAGCTGCTCTGAGGCACATCTGGGAAATGACTGACCCGTTCTAGAAGGCAACTGCTTCATCTACACTCCCTGCCCTGGACAGCTGCCACAGTCCAGGAAAGGGAGAGATCCGCATTTCCAGCCCCACCAGATACCTGCCTTATACAGCAACATCGCCCAGGAATACCAACGCCTGCTAGATGCTCTCCATTGATTTCAGAGCTGCATGCCACTCTCTTTAGCAATTACATGTGAAAAGGAAAGCTGTTTAAGATTGTTGGCTGATGTCTTCCAAGCATGAAATATTTGCTCTCCTACAGCTGATATTATTCCCTTTGCCAAAGGAGGCGTGATGTAACACGCTACCTGGACAGCTGTTCTAACATCTGGGAGTTGTCAGCCTCCATCTCAGCACAGTCAGAAGAAGATCAGGTGCTGCTGTCATAGCAAATACAGATCTAATATAGCCACAGAGACCCAGAAGCTCTCTAAAATATCAGTGACAACAGCTATTTGTTCTTACAGACATCCTCTGACATTGCCTATATCAAAAGGATGGCACTGACTTGCAATTCATAACTCAAGGAGCTTCCAGCATGATTTATGGACCCTCTGTGCCCTTATTTGATGTCAGGAAAGCACCTTAGGATTATTTCAGAAATTATTTGGATCTGATGCTTGAGTGGAACTGGATTAAGTTTAAGGGCTGATTAGGAGCAGGGTAAATAAAACAGAAACCCTGAGGGGTGAAATGATTCCAGATGGATGCTTCACTTTGTTGATTTTATCACTGAACACTGATTCAGAAAGCAGTATATTACCCAGATTTATTAACACAGCTAATCATAGGAAAGGCAGAGCTTCTCCATTGTGGCCAGTTACAGTCTTGCTGTTACTATGGAAGAGGGGGAACAAAAAAAGAGTGTCATGATCAAGTATTTACAATGATGAGGTTGGATACCTGCCACTGCCTTTCCTGTTCATGTTCCTTCTTTGCTGCAAGCACCAGTTTGTGCATCTGAAGTGCAGGACTGGTTCAGAGCTTCTGTAAGTCAGGTCATTTCAATCATTTAGCACTGAGCACTTCTGGTGAACTCTCACAAAATGGCAGAAAAATCCCAGAAAGTATGCACAGAATGAGATACACGCTGCTCTTCCCTCTGGAATGGCTCCAGGTTAATAAACTGACGCCTGTGGAGGGTGCAGGAAACCCCAGATGCCAACACAAGGACTTCCAGCCGTCCTCCTTATGTCATGGAGCAGGACTGGTGCAGGTCTGGACTGTCGCAGTCTGCAGCAGGTGATGGCTGTACATGGGCAGAGCTTCTTGGAGACAAGGGAAATCAGAAGGTGGAGGACCGACTGCCTTGCTGCCTGACTTACTGTTGCACACGGACGGTAAAGAGACAAGGAAGATGACAAGAGCAAGAAAAAGTTGTCTGTCATTACCATTTGCTGTAGCTGGGACACCTTGTGTTAATCCATTAGGTCTCACTGGCAGTAGAAGGCAAAAAAAAATTGTTACTGGTGCCTCACAAACATGAAATGTATTAAAGGACTGAGAGACTTCAGGATTAGACCCCATCTTGACCTTCTGATTATGGTATTTGTAGAGGGCATGGATTTTCTATCTCTTTTTCCTCCCACGTGCTGCTGAATAATAGAAGCAAGTGTTTGAGGAATAAAACTGTTCTTTCTTTTTTTTTTTTTTTTTTTTTTTTCTCTTTTAAACAATGTGCATCCAAGACTCATGGATTTCTGCAAAGCACCATTGATCACCATAAAAAAATGCTGCAAATAAGAATTTCTGTAGGGTGGAAGAGGTTGGGAGGAGACCTGGCATCAGCAGGTCACCAGGAAGGACCATGAAAAGGGAAGGAGAAAAGTATTCCACAAAACTGGAAAGAGACAGAGAAAAATGAAAGGGCAGCAGCTGAAGACATGCAGGCAGGTAAGAGAAGATGCAATAGATTAATCTCATTTTCTCTCTCTAGTCAGTACCATTAATAACATTTTATGCTCATAGCTTAAACAATCTGTAACTCCTGGAGGTGGCAAAGCACCACACTGCTTCCTTGTCTTAGCAATTTGCAGTCTCATTTGCTGTATGACTAACTGCAAGAAATCACCCTAAGCATCTGCTGCACACATACTTACCCACAGCTTACAACCTTGATTTGTACTGAGATAACATTGGTAAGATAATGAACGGCAAGGAGCAGAGGAGGCTGAAAACAGGTCAGCACAGTAGAGCCCTGAGCTGCAAATTTAAGTGCTGTGGATTTAGAATAAGCAAGCAGATGAAGAAGACAGAGGAAAATCCAGTTATGCTGTCTGGAGACAAGGGTAACTTGAGGGGTTTTGTGCAGCATTTGACACATCCAGCCAAGGTGTCAGGCATCATGTGGAGGTTTGTACTGGGTCTGGCTGGGATGTTAACTTTCCCGGCAGCAGCCCATTCAGTGCCGTACTCTGTACTTGTAGCTGGAACAGCAGTGTTATCACACCAGTGTTGTGTCTACTGCTGAGCAGCAGTGGCACAGCATTGGGCCTTTCTCTAACCCTCCTAGGGGGTGGGCAAAAAAGTGAGGAGAGAAACATCACTAGGGCAGCTGACCTAAACCAATCAAAGGGATATTCCATACCATGTGGTGTCACACTCAGCAATAAAAGGTGGAAACAGGAAGAAGAGGGGAGGGGTGGGCTCTCGTTGAGAAGACGTCGGTCCTCCTCTCGAACACCGGCTGCGTGCGTTGAGGCCTTGCTTCAAGGACGTGGTCAATCATCGCTCATTTGTGGGAAGTAGAGAGTAATTTCTTTCCTCTGCACTTCCATATAGCTTTCATTTATTTTGTTTGTTTGTTTTCCTCCCTTTTTCCCCTTTTCCCTTTTACTTCCCCTTAGTTAAATTGTTTAGTTCATGGTAGTCTTTATTTAATTATTATAATTATTTCCCTTTAATTAAATTATCCTTATCTCAACCCGTGAGTTGTTCTTTGCTTTACTTCTCCCCCTCCTCATCTAAAGGAGGGGGAGTGAGAGAGCGGTTGTGGGGTTTAGCTGCCCAGCACGGTAAAACCACCACAAGGTTGATCGTAGGAAGTGACAGTTCCTTACATTTACAAGCCCCACTGTCCACTTCCAAATGCGCTCTGCACATGTTATCTTTCAGGTGTTTCATGTGTAAGAATCCTTGTAGAGAAAACACAAATTTGGTTGTGTTATTCTGGAGGTAGAAATAGTGATTTGCAGTGTTTTGGAGACATTTGGCTGTGGGGGAAAAAAATCTGACATGATCGAGGACTTCTCCACAACAGGATGTTCTCTGACTGGTTTCAGAACATTTCACCTGAGGATTTCGCTTTTGGGCAACCTGATCTGACATCCTCAGAGCAGTGGCTAGGCTGGAGGAAGAGCAGCAGTCTCACAGTTTCTTGCAGATTTGGACTCAAGCTAAAGCTGTCCTACTGTGAGTGCCTCTAGTGCTGTGAGTGCTCTGCATAACTGTCCTGCTCTGCCACCCAGGACCTGACCTCAGGGACTCTTGGTCTGCTGTGAGCTGTGGACCAACAGGAGAGTAAACTGCCAGATTAATTGCAAAGTGATCATTTTAGGGTATGTTTCTCCACTACATTGCAGACATCTGTCTTTCTGAAAGACTGGTTAGTATTCGTGGTAACTAAACATTACATTAGAAGCTAAAAATTTCTATGGTGTTTAGTTTACAAGTCCAAACCAGAAGCTTAAACTGAGACACTGATTTTTGAAGACATGCCTACAGCAGCACAAGATTAATGAGATTCTGGTCACAGCTTTACCAGGTACTGCTGGATGTGTGTAGGCATGGTCAACAGCTGTGACATCTTAAGGAGGCTCTACTCAAAGGAGAGTCATGAAGGGACACAGTTACAGTCAGGAATCTAACTTGCCATAAGTCTTGACACAGGGGGACTTGTTCCTCAGTGACTTCTTAATGCATGATTTACTAGTATTAATTACAAGGTTGCTTCCAAATGGGAAACACAGCCTAATGAAACAGAACAGAGATATAGAGACCGTAAGCAGGGAGGCAAAGAGCTCTTTAAAAAAGAGAATTCAGGCATATGTCTATTGCCAGAGGAAGGAACTGATCCTATCTTCAGAGATAGTCATAAAATATTATCAAAAATGGACTTGATTATCCAGCCCTGTTTACCTGAATAACTTTGTAGAGATAAAAAAAAAAAAAAAAACACTCCCAGTTTACATCTGAACGACTCAAATGTAGTTCTCAGATGAATTACCTAAGCCTTTACTTTCAGTGGATAGGACCTAAGCTAGTACAAAAGCTCTAATTTAAATAAGCGTATTTGCTTAATTTCAGTGTGGTCAGTGAACTGGGAAATCAGCACAGTGGGATGCACATCCATGTAGATATCCCTTCTTATATAATGCAGTAGGCTGGGTGCGATGGTAGGGGCATGAAATCCCTTTGAAATTACCAGCTTTTATTGTGTGAGACAAATCTATGCATAACTGCATAGGTTTTGAGAAGCAGAAAGAACAGTTGTATACGTGAGCTGTACCACACAGGCTTTAGGATTTTAGCCAGGGATCAGTACACTCAGACCAGCCATTTCAGACGTGCAACACATCTGGAGTACTTTGCATTTCTTTATGTTCCTTCCTGAAGTAATGGCATCCGTCTCTCTACTTACACAGATTCTTCATAAATATTTCCAAAGAGAGAAATCAAAAGTCAAACCATGTGTGCAGCCAGACGCAGTGCCCATGAGGAATGATTAAGCTACACCAGGGAGGGTAAGTTTAGGACACAGCTGCTGCTGTGTGGACGCGGTCTGAAAGTCTTTTAAGGAGCTACACTCCAGAGCTTTGAGTGCCAGGAGGGACCTCCAGGACCCAGAAGCGAAACAAGCCTTGTGTATAGAGTTGACTTGTGTTGGGCTCTGGCCAAACCATTGTGTTTGTAGATGTCCTGGGACTAAAATGTTCTTCATCCAAATGGCTGAGCTGGTTTCTGTTGCTAGGGGTAGTTAATTTTTTAAACAGAAACAGAGGCATCCTTGCTCTGGTTCCCAGGCTTCTTTCTTTGGCATCACAGATGACTTTGCAGAAGGGCAGCATTCAACTTTTGAATGGTTTCTGTGCCTTGCTTGGCACATACTCATGCTGCTGAAAATTGGGTTTTGGAAGTACTTTTTTTCCCCCAAACATGGATGCTCTCCTGGAGAAGGATGGGAGCAGATGTGTTTCTATTCAAGGAGTAACTAGCTTCTGATATGAATGCAAACCCCCAGGAAGGCTGGGAGAGAGCAGGGACCAAATGTCATCATCCAGACTACCCAGATAGAACATTTGGCAGGGAAATAGACTGAATCATTGTGGGAAAGAAAGTTCCAGTAAACACAACCCTGCAGTGCCATGGAGCATCAGGATTCTGGTGTTGGGAAGTGCTGAACAGCCTGCTGCTTATCCCTAGGCCAAGATTTGCTGCTTCCTCTTTGCAGAAAATAAATTTTCTTGTTTTTAATGTGTATTAACACAGCATTTAGAGGGCTGTATAGAGGGCGTCCATTGTGAGGGGAAGTTGAACATGACGAAGTAAGAGCAGCTTTATAAGCAGAGAAAGAAAGGGCACACACACCAAGGAACCAGGGAGCAGCTTCGTGCAGAGGTAGGAAAAAGCAAATGTCTTGCCCTGCCTGTCTCGCTGTGTCTATTTAGTGCTTTATTCACTGTAAATATAAGTTGAGGACACAAGGGAAGTGGCCTCAGCTAAGAAGAATCAGGCTGTAATTTCCACATTTCCTTTCAAATAGAACAACCCTAAGAAGCTAGTACTATTCTAAGTGTTGTATTAGAGCAGCATTCCTTTGTCTCCTCAACACAGACACTCTGAACAGCAGCCATGATAATTTCCAGCATTATTACCTACTATTATTTAAGTAGTTAAAGCTGTGGTCAGATGGTGGGGAAAAGTAAGATGTACAGCATGTTTGGGTTTAGTGTTTTTACGCTAGGGAAGGCCAGAAGTGTTCGGCCATGTCCAGGTAGCAGTGAATGAATGGCTGTTTAAAAAATAAAAATAAAAAAAAAATCCTAGGAATATAATGCAGATTTTCCAAAGCACGTGGGGTTTCCCACATAAAGACCAGCAACAGTGGCTTTTCTGTAGACTAGCAATGGATTTTTTCAGCTGTCAGTGACCTTGAGAAGAGGATAGAAGGTGTGCTCTTTATGGAGTCATTTAGGTTGGACAAGACCCTTAAGATGATCAAGTTAGGTTGATAACATCAACCTAACACTGCCACTACTAAACCATGTCCCCAAGTGCCTTGTGCTCATATCTCTTAAACATCTCCAGGGATGGTGACTCCACCACTTCACTGGGCACCCTTTTCCAATGCTTCAACACCCCTTCATGAAGAAATTCTTCCAGACATCCAAACTAAACCTCCCCTGGCACAACTTGATGCTGTTTCTTTGAGTCCTACCACTTGTCACCCGAGAAAGGAGACCAACACCCACCTCGCTACAACCTCCTTTTGGGTAGTTGTAGGGACTGATGAGGTCTCCCAGACTGGGGAAACAAGTGAATACCTACAAGGCTGAACTATTTGGAGGAAGGGCTGACTGAGCCAGCAGGCAATTCAGGCCAGAGATATTGGCAGCTCTGGCCCTAGGCACGCAGAGCCCATCAGGGGTCCAGAGGGCAGCTCTGGGAGATGGCACAGGCTGCATGGGGCTACACAGGGGCCAGCCATGTGCTGGGGCAGAGTGGGCATGGGATGAGGATCCAGGAGGCCTGGGGGGGATCCCTCCCTTCAGCAGCAGCCAGTCCTCATCTAGGTGCTCCTTTCTGGGGCCCTGGACAGGGCGGATGACGGCAGACTTTCAGACAATGATGCCTGAGTGGACCCCACCATGTGGAGGGTTGGTTTGCTTTTAGGCTGTTACAGGGGAGCATCAGATGAGAGTAGCCATGGGATTGTTTTAGGCACCCCTCATCTGGATACCCAAAGTCAGTCTCCAGTACCTTACAAAGTATTTGTTTGTTAGCATAATTATATTATAATGTTTCACAATGCAACATTTGTCTAATGAACAGATGAAAGAAACAGACTGCATTTGACCTACATGACAACTTTGAGATTCCAATATATTTAATATGCTCTAATTATTTAGGCATTAGGAAAAACTTGTAACAATATGCGCAGCCAATGAGGCAAATTTAGTATACTAGTTGTGAGAAGAGACCTCTTTATCACCTCCCTGTCTTTGTGATCTAAAAAGGATGAAAAGGTGTGGGAGGTCCTAATATAACTGAGACAACATTTACCTGGAGAAACAGACTGTTGCATAGTCACCCTCCTTCTCCACAGGTAGATCTAATTTTTTTCTCCTTGAAGTTAGATAATGAGATGTCTGAGTAAATGTTATTTTGGTATTTTTATGATACAATTCATACTAGGCTTTAATTTTACAATGATGAAGTGCACCTTCTGTCAGCACTTAGATATATTGTTGAATGTTTTGTTTATTTCAACTGCCTGGAATGTGTACCTTAGTCATGATTTATATGCAAATATTGACCTTAGCTCACAGGAGAGGATAATTTAACAATTTCTGAGTTTTTCTGACATGTTCATACTTCTTTCTTTTGCAAACCAGAACAGTTTTATTTTTCCTACCCTGCTATGAGGTCAGGAAGCTATGCTTTACCCAGTTTATCGGAGAGAAACTGAGTCCTCGTGAGATCAAGATAGAGTGATGATCCTATGGAAATAAAAGTAATAATACCTGTCTGGATCACTCAAATCAACTTCAGGATGGAAATGACTCAAATAGCCATACAGCAGGTGTTGTTAGCTGGGTCCTGCAGAACAGCAGAGTTCCAGCCTCATTTTCTCCTTTTTAAAGCCAGGTCCAAATTAAGCAAAAGGAGGATAAGGAGATAAAGGACTTCACTGCACTCTTAGTCCCAGTGAAAAAAGCAACTACTGGCTGCTTTGCCTGTGCCCACAGGATGACTGTCATCAGCTTCTCCTTCAGCAGGTGCTGGTAGTAACTCAGGCTCTGCAGCCAGATACACGTGCATCCAACAGAAAGACAACATGAAAACCTGTGCCTTCATTGATCACTACTTGCCACCCATCCTTCTACCTCTGCCATCCAGTTTAGCCATCACAGCTCTGCTGGGTTTCTTCCTCCTCAGCCCAAGAAAGATGGAGAGGCACCTGAATCTGCTGGCTGTCTGACCAGCCTCAAGGCAGTCCCTTCTGCCTCTGCTTCTCTGAAGGCAGAAGGGAGCTTCTTGCTGCATCTCCCTCTCATGCTGCTGCCAGTGACAATGCAGCTGGCTGAGGAATGTGCAGCACACGGAGGTGATTTTCCCTTCCTGTAGTTTATGTCACGTGCAGCCTCAGAAACAAGATGCCATCAAGTCTGTCTTTCTCACTTTTTCTGTTAAGATTCATAATATCCAGTCATTGTCTTTGTGTGCTAGTACCTTGATATGACAGCCCTGTAACAAACAAGCCATCTCTCCTCCCACACCAATTTACCTTGGAGAACAAAAGTGAATCCCTCACCTGACTTGTTATTTGACACTCCAGAAATAAAAAATAATAAATAAATAAAAATAATTACAACCCTCTGTCTTTCTTATATGACTTTGGGCAAATCATTTAGTCCTTCATAGTGTTTTCACTCCTTGTCTGAAAAAAATGGGAAAATGTCATTCCTTCCAGCTGTTTCTTTTTAATTCCCATCCATTGTGTGCTCTGTGTGCTCAACCTACTGATATGGAGCCTTCTGATACCACTACAGTGACAATGTGAGTAAAAATCTATGCTAACTCCACATAAGATTTTTTTTAGAGGTTTCCATAGCTATTTTCTAGCTCATAATAAGAATGTATATCTAGTATAAGTTTCTATTTCTTGTATTGTCTTCAGAGGTATTTGACATTGGTCAATGCCAGAAAGAGAATTGACTAGAAGGTTCCTGGTTTGGATTTTACAGGGCTATATCTAGCCTTAGAGATTTTAAGCCAGTTATGATTGTGGGTTTTTTGCTCTCAGTGTAGGCTGTGCAGTCCTACAAGTATTTCCCCCAGAGGGTGATCTCTTATCCATTTTGTGTCTGTGTTAACTTCTCTATCTGTAGGTTGAGTCTTGCTGTTCGGATGGTGGTGGTAATTTCTTGAGTCATTTGTGCAAGCCTCACCACTCTGTTCTTACCTTAATTCCTTGGTAAGGACAAGCTCCCCTGCAACAGCATAGCAATTTAACCCACACTGGTTATTTCAAAAGAGCAACTCATGGTACACCTATGGGGAGTTCTGTGTCTAGCTTGGGGGGATGACCACAAAGAGAAACTGAGACTTCAGTGAGGTTTAAAGGCTCATGACACACCTTTGCAGACTCCCTGTAGATCTGCATATGGTGGCAGGACTCTGTCCAATGTTCATTAGTCTTTTTTTATATTTAAGCAAAAAGATGAGTTTAATTTTCATCAGGTAGTTCCCAACAGTGCACAACAGGATGGATTGCAGGTGATGTGGAAGAGGAAAGAATTTTCTTCAGCCAGCAGCACTGACATCTTCAAATGGGCCCAGCTTCATCCAGAGAGCTGTCAGAGTAACTGTACCAGCAGACCCAATGATCCTAGCACCAGGGATGAGCAATATTCCTGTATCCCACACACACTCATGTACTGGTGGTGCTGTCCATTGTACTTTGCCTACCCAAACCTCCACATTGTGTATTGAGTCTTTGTCCCATGAATCACTCCAATTACCAGCTTATATGATACTTCCAGAGCCCTCTATCCCTCATACAGGCTCTCTCTGCATCTACTCAAACAGTTAAACCCAGACAGAGATTTACTCCTGGTGTCGCTGAAATGTGAAACTCTGGTAAGACAAAGAGTCAAACCTCCAACGGGCATTGAAGAACTCTTGGAAAGTGTTGTGCTTTATGCACAGAGAAGAGAAAATCAACCTACCTATTAGTGGGACTGAGTCAGAAGTTGCAGGCATGATCTCAGCCACAAGCAGCATGAACACAGTCAGGGAAAGCAGAACAGTGATACCTGCAGGGAGTGAACATGTAGGGGAAAGATGAGGAACATGATCGATGCAGCTCCTCCTCTGATGTCTTTGCTGTTAAAAACAACTTTGTCTTGATCTATGGCTAAGCCAAAACCATGACTTAGGGCTTCTTAGGGCAGGTGAGAGCTTCTACCAAGTGAGAACATCTTTCGATATACATTTATCTGCTCCCTTTCCACTTCTCAATTGCACCCAAACCTTTGCTGCTCTCAAAATAATAGATAAATCTTTGCAGGTCACTAAAATGGAGCTTGCAGAGCTCATGAAATACACCGTTCTTGCAAAACAGAGCTCATAAAAAAAACAGACACTTATTAAGGGCTAGGAGACACTTAAAGAGTTTTGGCTATTGCACGTTATATAACACCCTCCACAGAGATGCATGCCTGTTTCAAAAGGAGCTCATTGTCATCTTGTTCTCTCTGGAAAGGCTGTTTGCAAATCCTAACTGCCCTAAGCTGAGAAATTGCTTTTTATTTCGCATGTTTAATGTATGAACATTATATCCCATTTTTATGACAATATTGTACTTTAGCTCAGATAGTCCTTTTCCCTGCCTGCACACTGTTTTTCACAGGCAGCAGTCTTATCCCTCACAGCCCGTGTTTTGCTTCTTGTAAGACCGGCTGCTCAGTAGATCCCCGATGGTTTTAACAACCAAGTGCATTTGTATGATTTAAAGGTCTCTATCCTGATTGTATTTGTGCACAATTGACTCTAAAGGTCTCAGCTGGGTCACTCTTACATATTTACAGCTTCCCCTGTCTTTTCTTAGAATCACCATCCTGTCTGTATTGGTATGCATGACAGTAAAGCTTGTTTAGCTATTCCTTTGCTGTTGCTACTTTGCATTCCTTGGGAACTCATGGTTTGGAGGTTTGGGAGCTGTACTTGGAAGGCAAAAATAAAGTACCCAGCTGCTGCTGCTCATGACCCTTCACTCTCTATATCTCAGCAAGTCCTATCTGAAAGAGAGTTAATCAGCTGTGAAATCCAGTGAGACATGCTAAGGAACAGGACGACAGGGAAGACAGAGTGCTATCACTGCTGCCTCTGCCAGAGATGAGTTCTGCCTCATCCCAGGGTAAAATCCCAAGGATGATGTAAGTGGAAGTACTTAGTACAGCATGTGTGAATGCTATACAGAAAGCTGTTACCCCAGTTTCTGCAACCAAACAAATGCTTCTATTGTTCCTCCAGGGAAATCTTTATTCATCAAGCACCATGAGGCATTATTTGCCATTTTATGGGAATCCCTAATGAAATAAATGAATTCTTGACCACTTACCTAAAGAAATCTTCTCTCCTGAATCAGCTGGCAAAAGGAAAACAAGCAGAGCCAAGCCAGATATGAGGACACAGGGAATCAGTAAGTTCAAGCCATAGTAGAGGGTGCGTCGGCGCATGGTGATGGTGTACGTCACATCTGGGTAGGGTTCTTTACAGCACTCATAGTACATCTCGTTCCTCTTTCCTGGGACACCTACAGAAAGGGAGGTCAGAGCAGCAGGGAGAGGTGCAGGACTGCCCAGCATCCATCCCCTTGGAAGGAGCCAAGCACCAATGGCTTATGAGCCAATGTCTGGCTCGTAAGGGCCTCTCACTGTTACCAAAAGGATCTCCAGAGACCCTCTAGTCTGTCCCACAGCCACAAGCAGATCCAGCTTTCTTATTTCATATTCTTATGAACGAAATGTTTCTTATTTCATGTTTCTTATTTTATTGTTTCTCAGATGCCCTGGCTGGTAGAAATACTGTAATCAGTTGTTCTGGGTCAGTTTTTCCTTGGCTACATATCTGGATTAGAAGATGAAACATCCTTGTTGCAAGTTCTCATTAAAGTGGTCTAAAACCTGTCCATTTCTACAGCATTACTTCTGATTTACAACTTCTTAAATGAGTTCAGAATATCTCACTGAGATCAAGCTATGAATAACCAATTCTGGACATGGGTTCCTCTTTTAAAAATGCAGGTATCTTCTGAAGCACAGAAGAGAAGAGAGACATAGTGAGGTGCAGTTATTTGCAGATTTTACAGACTGGAGGACACTTTGATGGTTTTCTGGCTGAGAGGGATTCTTTGCAAAAGCTCTTTCCAGTTTTGCTGAAATAGTGGTTTTTGCACCAATCATTTTTTGGCTGATGTGTTAGAGTAGATGTGACAGTAGTGTTCAGTGTGTCTACATGAGGCACATCTAAGTATAGTACTGGCACACTGCTCAGATGCATCAGCACCAGTAGATTTCATCTATGCACTTAGTTTTAGGCAATTGCTTCAGAACACAGTGTTTTCAGACACATTTCAAAGAATGTATTTGAAAAGTTTTTTCTGAACTTTTTTTTTTTCATGCTGTTGTTTTCATGGAAAATCTTAGTATCTGTATTTCAAATGTCTCAATAAGATTGATCATTTCTATATATTTGGGTTTTGCCTTTGAAAATTAAACTACTGAAAAATAATTTAAGCCAGATAATTTACCCACTAAATCCCACTCTCCATTTGAGATGTAGTTGGAAATATCAGCATCAAGCATCTGCAGGTCAATCAGCCAGCCACTGTGAGTCCAGGAGCCAAACTTCAAATCACACTTCTGCACATCAAAGGGGAACCAGCGGACATCAATGTAGCAGGTGCTCTTCAAGATGCCTGTGGATAGACATAAACCAGAGTCAATAGCATGCAGGGAGCAGTTCTCCTCCACCCTTATCTGTCCAGTTGAGTGTGAGCAACTTTCCTCTGCAAAAGCCTGTGTGATGTAGTCGTGGGTTAATCAAACAACTATCACAGGTGGAAGATGTTGGTCTGTGTGGAATATCATCCCTTCCTGGGCACCAAGGAAGAGCAGAGAAGATGACCGGTGCAGCCCGTGCCACCAGCAGCTGGTGGCAAAGCACAGATGCCATCCCTGCAAACCCTCACTCCTGCAGGCTTGTAGCTCTGCAGCCTTCACCTTATCTCCCCACCTCCCCGGGCCAGCAGCCATCTCAGAGGTGCTGTGCGATGGAGAAGCAGCTCCTGCTTCATTAGATAGTTATCTCCAATGCTGTGCCGAGGTGACCTGTTTGCAGTAGTTGTTTCTGTGTGCTCCCTATGACACCAGCTAATATGAACTCTAGACGTGAATCACCTGAACAGAGTCTGATGCTTTGCTGTAAGTACTCAGGCTGTGATTTTGAAGATAAAATCCCCAAAATAGAGTTACTGTGTTGCTGTTTCTGCCTGCTGCTGCAGAGGCTCAGGGCATTCTGGCATAACTGTATATTATGTGCAGGATTATTTATTTCCCTGCACAAACACTGATGTTCTTCAGAGGCTAGATTCCCTCCTTTTGCTCCATCACCTTCTGGTAGGTCTGCCTCCCACTGCCACAGCCACTGTGGGGTTGGTTTCATGGGTGTTTTCTCCTAGTTTTCCCAAATTTTGGCTCTGCTCCCTTCCTTCTCAACAGACAGCTGTCTCCTGCTTGTCCTCTCTCTCCACTCCTCCACCAAGCCATATGTACCAGAGCTTGTTTCTCTAATGGAGAGCAGTGGTGAGTACAGTCTGCTCTCAGTCATGGGAAATAAAACTTTCATGAAGCCTTGGAAACAACATCTTTTCCTCCTTTCCATGTTTTCCAGTCTCTTGATTAATCTAGCTGCTTCTGTGAGCACTTGCTGCATTAAGTAGGCTGATTATCAACATTTACCTTCTAAATTGGATTGGGCAAAGCAGTTTAGCAGCAGTTAAACTCATTTAAGAAATTATTTCCTGTGCTTTTCATGAGACATTTCTATTACTCCTTATTCTCTCTTTTCTATTTCCTTGCGGTCTTAAGTAACCACAGTGTTTGTAGCTCACCATAGATGTACTCTGCTTGTGTGGTATGCCTTCTCCTCTGTTAGGTGAAAAGAGACTAGCAGAGCATCAGATCTGCCCACCCAGGCACCTTTTCCATCACCTACTCGTACAGACCCCAGAGGAATGAAGAAGGCTCTGCTCTGGTGCATCCTGATTTTATTCCTGTCACCTGTTTCTCCCTGGAGAGCAACCGTTCCCGTGGTCTGCCTCAGGAAAAACAAAACAAAACAAAAACTTTTTTTTTTTCTTCTCCATTTGCCTGTTTGTTTTGTTTTGTATGTTTTTAAAGAAGTCTCAGAGGTAAGGATCTGTTGTGGACCAGCCACCAGGGAAGACCAATTTGTTTCCTGGTGTCCCTGTGGATGTCCTGGCATCAGTATGCCAGCAGATTTGACACAAGGTTTGGACATTTCTTGCCCACCAAATGGAGGGGCTGTGGAGATAGCCCATGTGTTTTCTGGCAGGTGCTGGCTGCTGGGCCCTCTGGGCACTGAATCATGAATACAGACAGAAAGCAGGATGTGTTTTGGGTCTGGCTGGCCAGCACTGGACTCAGTTCATCTTTTCTCCTGGATCTGCAGGCTCAGCCTCATGAGGTGGATTTGGCTGCAGAGGGACTGCTGCTTGTGGGTGCCTCCTCTGGTACACAGCTCTTCTCACTCTCAGGAAAGAGCTAGTTGGTTTACATGAGAAACTTCCCTCTGTGATAATGTGACCTGTGGTGCGTATCACCTTGCTTTGGGCAATACCTCAGCTGGGCCTCTGAATGATCAAACTGCTCAGAAGAGAGATTTACTGATTTATGAAGTGGAAATATGTTAGTAATGATGGACCTAAATTACTTCAGTGGGTCTGTCTAATAATTAAATTACACAGATTGCAAAATTTCTGCAGACTGCTTCTAAACACTTTGAATTCATTTATGAAGGAAAACTGCTTGTAGTTATTCAAAGCTACGCATTCACTTAAAGCAAACAAACACACTGCATCCTACCTGGAGGAATATATTGGCAGGATCCAGAGTAGTTCACCAGCACATTTGTGTGAAATGTTGCATCAAATCTTTCATCCGCGCTATAACACGATATAAAGAAAACAAAAGAAAAGAAAGAAAATGTAGGCTGATTTTGAGTTAAGATGAAGCAACTTCCAAGAGAATAAAAACAATCTTTTGTGAGAGTTCAATGCACAGAATCAAGGTCTGGCTTACACCTCAGCAAAGAGCACACCCTTCAGTAGTAGCTGGTCTTCTGACAGACACCATTGGCCTGCACCCAGACATGCTGGTGACTTTCTTAATGTCCTTGGAGAGTCTGGGAATCATATTATAGAATGACTTGAGTTGGAAGGGGCCTTAAAACCATCTAATTCCAAACCCCCTGCTATGGGCAGGGACACTTTCTACCAGACCAGGTTGCCCAAAGTCCCATCCAGCCTGGCCTTGAACACCTCCAGGGATGGGGCATCCACAGCTTCTCTGGGCAGCCTGCGGCAGTGCCTCACCACCCTCCTAAAGAATTTCCTCCTAACATCGAATCCAGATCTCCCCTCTTTCAGTATAAAACCATTCCCCCTTGTCCTAGCATTATCTACCCAAGCAAAATTTGATTTCCATCTTTTTTAATAAACCTCCTTCAAGTATTGAAAAGCTGAAGTGAGGTCTTCCCAAAGCCTTCTCTTCTTCAGTCTCAACATCAGATGTCTCAGGGCAAAGGCAGAAGAGAAAGGAGCAGAAGTATCATAGTTTTTGAAGTTTCTGAGTGGTTTTCAAAGATTGGACTGTAGGAAGAGTTTTTTTTCAGGGGCTGCTGTCAGAATCAGGCAGCTCACAGTGTAAATCAAGTTATTTTTTACCTAGATATTTGTTATGAGAGCAAAGGTTTCCTGAGGCTACAGTTCTGCAGTCTCTTAGGATACATGGGGGTCAAAGGTTTGCTTCAGACAATGGAAGACGACACTGGAGAGAACCTGTTTCAGATCTGGGAATCATAGGACATTAGTGATTGAGGCTGTAAGAGCAGAAACCAAGCAAAAGGGACCAGGAAAAGTAAATTTATTTAAGGTTCCAGAGGTTCTGAGAATACAAAGGGAATGGTGTGCCAAGCAAGGGCAAGCATTCTTCAAGGGAGCAGGCATGGGGACCTGCTCCAGGTTTAATAAAGAAGGTTCCTCACAATGGTGCTACAGACCCTTGCCTGTCATAGCTATGTGCAGGTCTTTGTTGCAGGCCTCCACCGTCTTACACACCCTGTCTTACAACCAAACAAGTAAAATTCAGGTCCCCTGTTCCTCTTATGACCTGCTCTCTGTTCCTGTCTGAGGAGTCCTCGGGCAAAACATGCTGGAGAAGGAGACTCCATACAGGACACACAGACAGCCTACTCTGATGGGAAAAAGTAAATCACAGTGTCCACTGCTTCAGGATCCTCTGCATCAGGGCCTGGAAATCAAGGGCTGAGCATTGAAAACGTGGGAGCAAGACCATATGCCTCAGGATAAGATTAATGAAACAGAACAAACCAATGGGGATGAAATTGAAAAGACTAAGGTGCAGGACGAGTGATGACATAAAAGGCAGCAAGAAAGGCTTTCATTAATAGAAGAAAACAAGAAAAAGTCAAACTGGAAAAGTCAGACAGGATAGACCCACTGCTTGCCATGGTACAAGGAGATGCAGTATCTTGTACCCTCTGCACCTCACTCTTCACAAATTGTGGCTCACCCTAATTAATTCTCACACAGTGACAGGAGCCCAGGGCAGGAGAGGGGAGGAATAGGTTAAAGAAGTGTAGATAAGAGACTTTCCAGTTGGCAGCGCTGATGAAATTTACTCTCGAGTACTGAAGGGACTGGCCGAAATGCCCTCTGAAGCATTAACAATTATCTGTGAGAGCTCGGGGAGAACAGGGAAGGGCTCAGTGAATTAGAGAAGATCAAACAGAATTCTGACTTTTTTTTTTTTTTTTTTTTTTTAAATAAGGTGAAATTACAGACACATCAGTCTAACTTCAAAGATAATGAGGTGAAAACAGCTGGCACAGATTTGTCAAGGGCCAACTGGATCAAATCAATCTAATTTTCTTACTGACTTACTGAATAAGAGGAGGTAGAAGATATATCTGAACTTCAGAAAGCATTTTCCATTCCTTTCTTATAAATAAACTAGAGTAATATGGACCATACTGTATTACTCATTTTTGGTGACAGAAAATGAGTAAAGAGACTGCAAAGTAGTAAAGCTAGAGTAAAGAATTATACTTTAAAAATTTCCAGGTCACTCCAAGCTTCCTTCAGATATTGCGGGGACTTGGAATGAAAAATGGATCTTGGTAGACAGTAGAAACCAGCAGAATGAAACTCATCCCAGATAATTAGAAAATATTATGCATAAAACTGATAGAAAAAAAAAAAAAAGACAAAAAAAAAAAAAAAAAAAGACAAATCAGTGTCAAATTCCCCCCTCCTGGAAAGAATTAAAGAGAAGTGTCAAGAGCACTTTCACTGCAACCAAAATGGCAGAAGTACTGTCCAGAGTACTGGACTCTCACGGAAAAGAAAAAAATAATCTGGAGTGTTAAGAGGAGACAAGGAATGATGAAAAGAAATTTAGAAAATGTTGGTGATGGGTAATGTGCAAAGAAACAGATTGTTCAGTTCAGGCAGGAAGACTGTGGCAGCAGCAATTTTCTAGCACAGGTGTGGTAATTATAAGGAGAGTACGGATTGTTTGCTCTGCACATTCATTAGGATAAGGGAAATAAGACACCTGCAAAACAATAGCAAGATTTAATATTTAAATATGTTAGCTGGTGCTCATTTAATTTTTTTTTTTTTTTTATTTTTTTTTTTCAAGTGTAGGAGACAAAGTCCTGGATGGCAAAAGCCCTGGAATATAAATGCAGCAATGCTGTTTTCCAGCACCTAGTGTTCTAGTGTTAGGCTCTCGCTGGATATTGTGCACCTTGCTTACCTGTTATACAGAAGAATGTCTGGTACCCAAATCTGGTCAGCGGGAAATCGTAAGTTCTGCACCCCTGGGTATTCGTACTGATCCCAAGACAAGTAAATATCAACCCAGTACTGTTGGAAAATACATACATTACGTTATACAAGCTAGCAAAAATCTTTTAAGGTACCTGGAATATTTAAGGAACAGAATGGGTGTTGCCAATAGCAATAGCAGTAGTCTGACAGTATGGCTAAAAGGG
Source organism: Aythya fuligula (assembly GCF_009819795.1). Taxonomy (NCBI): domain Eukaryota; kingdom Metazoa; phylum Chordata; class Aves; order Anseriformes; family Anatidae; genus Aythya; species Aythya fuligula. The sequence continues at coordinate 55,303,133 of NC_045593.1, forward strand.
TGTTACGCGTGCTATAGCTGAAGACACCCTCTGCAAAGGACAGGATACATGTAGGCTGTGCCCTGACAGTCCCGTAGTCCCATGAGTTGGTCTGCTTTAGTTTTTCCAATAGAGCTAAACCCATTCTTTCTGCAAACAGCAGCAGGTAGCTGCAGAAGAAGCAGCCTGTTCAGTTGCACCCATTAACTTGACATAGTGTTCGGCTGCTTAAGTCAAAGCAGAATTAGCTCAATCATTCAAGTCTCCCACAGGCTTTTCCCTGCAGAGCTGCATCTTTGCTGAGCACAAACCATTAAGGAGATCGGTTTATGCTCCATAAGAATAGATCATATCTCTCACCATACGCCACCAGCAGCAGACATGGTGGGAAGCTCCCTCCACCACAGCCCTAAGCGAAGATCAGTTTTGCTTATCCTGCATGGCCAGCACTGGTCACTGCTCAGCTGGAGAGGTTTGCAGGAAAGGGAGGAGGAGCATTTATGGGTGAGGTTTTTAAACTGGGAGGGAAGCTCCTAGGAAGCTGTGCCACCAATGAGCCTGGGCACTGCTGACAGCAGTGTAGCACAGGGCTCCACGTGGTTCTCTGCATTTAGGAGTGCATGCTGGGGGGGTTTTGTACAAGCCATGAGAGCAGGGCACCCAGGTCTTACTGTGACTTACTTCACCACAGGTCCTCATCTCTGCCCTTGGAGGGGCCCTGAGCCCCTTGAAGAGTCCTTCACTTGTGGTGGGAGTCTACCTTTGGGCTCTCCATTGCAAGATCCCTATGCCCAGTGGCCTAACAGTATAGGCTGGTATCACCTCCTGAAGCCACCAGGTCTGCCCAATGGATTAACTCAATCTCCTTTGCTTTGTTTCAAATGCTGAAAGGAACATTGGAAAAAAATCAAAGGACTCAGAACATGCACTAGTTTCACACTGCAGACAAGTTAAAAGGCAGCGATCTTGCTTTCCAGGTAAGAAAATGCATCCAACAGCAGTTTGGTATTAGGAAGAGGCGGGTTGTTTATTGACATGGGTTACTCACCATCTGTAGCCAAGCATTTGTGATCAACACCTGGTTCTTCTCATCCTTTAAACAAAAGGGACAAGGGAAAGGGAAAGGGATAAGGGATAAGAGATAAGGGAAAAGGGAAGAGAAAAAGGGATGAGCCTCAAAGTACAAATAAATTACAGGTGGAAGAGTTCCTTTTCTGTTTCTTTGAAAACCCATGCTTTTGGAGTAAGCAAACACAAATGCTACGGCGTAGACTGTGAGTTCAGCACAGTGCCACCCAGCTGCTTTGCATGGCTCAGACAATACTGGCTCTTTCTATCCTTTAAAACTACAGACCTCCTGAATTTATCATAACAAATCACTATCAGAAGCGAAAATAATAGACAACAGCTGTTATTTTGCTGGAGACAATTGAAGAGCTTACCAAATGCACAAGCTTTTCCTTTCATCTAGTTGGGCAAAACAAGTTATTTCTAATACCATGAAGTATGTGATAATTGGAGCAGGTTTATGTCATCTCTGCTGCCACTGCAAAACAGTAGGGAAATGGCACTGGAAGCACTCTTCTTTTCGAGTCTGCAGAACCCCAGATCCACACCCATGCTTTGCATAGCTTCAGATACCACCATATGTGTGCCCTGCACTTACAGGGAACTAAGGCTGGGTACTCCATGGTGCTGGCTCACTGTATGCACAGTCCTGTCCAGCTTGAACTGAGATGGATACTTAGGCTTGGGTTTGATGTTGTGCCTGAGGGTAGGTCTGACCAATGTAGCCACTTTCCAAGAAAATCACACTCTTGGCCAAAAGGCATGCCAGAAAGCAGCAGTTGTCTTCTCTGCTTCAGCTCAGATCTCTTGGAAGGAAAAGCCATGGCCTGGACAATGTGACTCACTTGCCCACAGCAAACTGGGAATGCTTTCAACCAGTGTTCTCCCAGACCATCACACCCCATCATGCATTGACTTGCCTACCCTTACTCCAGGTAAGTTAATATAAAGTACAATTTGGGCTCCGGAGACATTACTCTTCTTTAACAGATTTTATGATTGTGTTCTTTCCTATTCTTCCATAGCCAAAGAGAAACATCAGATACAGAACTCATGCAGAGACCAGAGTGATTAGTGACATTACAAGGAAGATGTGGAGATCTCTGAAGGAGAGACAGATGTTTTATCATCAGACAAAGCCACTGTAAAACTCTGCAGAAAACCCTGTGACTGCACTGCAGTGATAAAACCTCAGGGCCCAACAAAGCAACAAATACTCATGGAGAGTGTGCAGTAAGAGCAGACAGACAGAGAACTTCACCAAGATGCAAGATGATGTGTTGTCCTACCAAGTTTCTGAGTAGAAATTTGCCAGTTGGTCCTGGCTGTCACCTAATCAAGTTACTTCCCAGGCTCATGGTGACAGTCACGTGGTGCCAGTGCTCTGGACTCCCAAGCTACCAATTAATGAGTCTGTGTGTGTGTGGATGCCCTACGAAGCATCTGTTCCTTTCTGGTGTTTGGGGTGGGAGACACTGCAATTACATACTACTGGATGGTTTCTTCAATGAGGCCTCTTGAGTTTACCTCTTTTGTGTCCCATGCAGAAACCACTGCACAACTGCAGACTCCCAGGCTAATGCCTGAGGAAGAGCTGCCTCAGGAAGCCTCCTCTAAGCCTCTCTGGCACAGAAGATACTGAATCACTGGCACTGCTTTACCCCTAGCATAAAACTTGTTTGTGTCGTGCTTCCCTCTCCTCTCCCACTTGGCTTGTTGGAGCTGCAGAAACATCCCATTATAGAGAGGAGGAAATCATTGATCTGGAGGATTCATGATTGCTTTGGCAATGTGGCAGAGATATTCTCTGTTGCCAGGCACCTTTCTCCAGGAAAAGCATGACACAGGTCTTTGCCATAGTCCTCTATGCAAATTTGTCTATCACACCACCTCGTCTTTCTCACCTTGCATCCCCTTGGGATCAGCCTAAATGACTTATGCTGCTGGAAGGTACTACACAGAAATCAGACGAGATTTTAGATCCTGCTATACTGGTAATTGATAGAGTCATTAGAGTTATTTGTGCCAATAGATCTGGAAAAACAGCAACCCTACAATACCAAGGAAGTGTCCCAGGAGTTCTCACAGGCCTTCCCTACCTGACTGATGCCTGTCTGGCCTGCCATGATTCCCCAGGTGGCATCTGGCATGGTGGGCATAATGCTTGTCTGAGTTACTCATTAAATCTTGGCTACGTTTTGTGCTGCTTGGCAAACAATAAGTGCTTTATACTTCTAAGCTGCATACATCCTCAGTGCAAAGACTTTCTGTGTACTGCTGAAGACAGCTGAACAGAGTGATCTAAAGAGGGGCTGTAACAGCTAGCCTGCTCCTTTCCCCAGCCTGTGCAAAACGAAGGTTTTCCAAGCATACATTTTACCTCATGGCGAAAGTGGGGAGGGTAGCTTCCCCTTTCTGTTGGCTACCCTAAAGCCAGAGTGGGATGCAGTAAAGGGTAGCACGGATCTGGAAGGCCTGTAAGTTTACTCCATGTGGAGATGTCTCTGTTCAGGGGCCTTTAACTCTTGACTCTGATTTACAAACAAACTTCCTTTAACTTGATGTAGTAAGTTTATTCTCAATAAACTCCATGATTGCAAAGAAAATCACCTAGGGCAGACCTCTGTACTTCACAGAACTGCCTGTTGTGCTTAGCTGCTCACCCATCATATCTTTATGAGGTCCTTATTCAGAGTCAGGTGCTAATGACCTTGGCAATCAGCTTTGTCTTCAAAAAATTCATCAGCCACCGCACAGCATGTGGATATTTCATGTAGCACTAAACACATTACCTTGGGTACAATTTGACTTCTTGTCACAAGGCCACAGTGTTCACTGTGTTTGTTCTGCTCCTCAGTTTTGTTTTGCAGTCAAGGTTGGACTTTTCTATTCGAGTTGTCACACATTCACCTGGAACATAAGCACACCCTGCATGGTCTTCCTGCCTTGCTTTTTGATAAGCACAGTCAGAAAGAGCACAAAGTCTAACCAGAGCTTTGGGCTGCTTATGACTCTTTTAGCCTTGGGGGAAAAAATGTCACTTCAGGCTCTTTTCATGGCCATTCAGAGTCTGTCTATTCTCATCCTCGCCTCCAGGCTGCCGAGCTTTCAAAGGCTTTATAGACAGCAAATGCTATTTCCGTATTCAGCACTGATCAAAAGATGCAACCTGACGGGTCCTTCTTATCACAGGATGGAACAGAAAGTTTCCTAAACAAGGATCTGAGTTTGGGAAGAAAAAATAAAAGGCTGTTCTGGGGAAGCAGAGGGGCACAATCCCCTTCCTCCCCTGCTGGCCACCCCTCTGTTGATGCAGCCCAGGCCTCAGTTGACCTTCTGGGCTGGAAACACACACTGCTGGCTCAGGTTGAGCTTCTCATCCACCAGCACCCCCAAATCCTTCTCGGCAGGGCTGCTCTCAATGAATTCTTCTCCCAGTCTGTCCTCATGTCTGGGATTGCCCTGACCTGGGTGCAGCACCTTGCACTTGGACTTGTTGAACCTCATTAGGTTCACATGGGCCCACTTCTCCAGCCTCAGGTCCCTTTGGATGGCATCCCTCAGAAGACCCCTCCTCAGAAGGACCCTGAGGAGCCAGGCCTTCCAAGAGTGCATCCTGAGGCTGCCCAGGAGGTGAGGGTGGTAGAAGTCTGGAAGTCTGAGTCTATCATACCATGTTTGTGCAAGGGGCTTTTAAGGCCTGAGATGTTTATGGAGCTTTCCATCTTTGAAAGTTTGTTGTTTTACTGGGCTGTGTAGCTTTGTAACCTGTAAGGAAATAGTGGACTAAATAGCCTTTGGAGTGGTCTGGTTTTCTGGCCTTTCCAGAGCTCTGGAAAGATAGGAGAAAACTTGAATAACCCAGCACTTCTATTTTTTTTTGGTCAATTTGCAAGGTCTATTCCTCACTTAGCACTGTCAGCCCTGGGGATGACCTTCCCTCTGCTTTTCACTCTCTCAGCTCTCCCTACAGCAAAGCAACCAAAGCAGCCTAGCCAAAATCCCAGGTGAGAATGGAGAAGACAAGCCCCCAGAGATGCTTTTTCAACATTCCTCAGGCTGTTCCCCTGGGCTGAAAATGTTCAGCTCAAACAAATCGGTTTGCTTCTGGTTATTTAAAAATGCTGGGAAAGCTATTTCTGTGGTCAGTAGCCAGTGCAACAGTTGCCCTCGAAATCCTTTCTTTCTTTATCTGGGTCACATTCTCCCCTTTCTATCTTCAGACTCACCCCAGTTAATCCTCTCTCTTGGACATCTGATTATTCCTTTAGCCTTTGACCCATGGATGTTTCCTCCAGTGCATGTGCTAGGACATATGTGAGTTTTATTTTTATTTATTTATTTTTCCCCACTGCCAACTCAAAGCTCACAATATGCCTTTCTTTTGCACCAATGCCTATCAGTAGACTCTCCCTTGCCAGGCAAACTATGCCACGCAATTATCTGGGTCATGGAAGAACAAATGCAAAGGTCTTCCTGGTTTAGTAGCCACATCCTATGGTGATGTGTCATCTCTCTAACAAGGCATTTGCTACCTGGTGACTGACTGACCTCATTAATCTTTGTCCTTTTGCAGAGGGAGTTAATTCTGCCATTGATTTATCACAAGATACAAAGCTAAAAAGTCCTAAATTGCACAGGTAACTCTCAGCAGTGACTAAAGGCCATATGGGGCTACTTTGGTTGATTTCTTTTCTTTTTTTTTTTTATGCTGCTTTCATGCCTGAATGTGTAGGAGGGGTATGGCCAAGAGAGAACACCATTGACCTTGAGACTCAGCTTTGTTAGCGGAGGCATCATTCTCCACACTGAATTTTTCAAGAGAATCAAAAGGAAATGGAAAGGCTTTCAAATGCTCTTAGGCTCCGTCTATGTCTGCAGCAGGCAGTCCTTTCCACTGCTGAAACACCCTTCTACCCACTACCTTGCAATGATTAAGTAAAACAGCTTTAATGCACTGTATGAATGAAGCCCCACAAAACCAGACGGCTTGGGGAAAGCCTGGGTTGCCCTGGCAACAGTCATTAAGCATAGCTGGACAGCCTTTATACTTTTTTCCAGTGTTTGTTAACCATAAGTACTTGTACATCTACAATTTGCCTTCTGAAAGAGCGTTTAAAATGTTGGAATGAACGTTGCCATAGAAACGTCAAAATTGAGAAGATAACTGATGTTTAAGTACTTCATCTCCGTACTTTCAAGAAGGCACTTTCAGGAGGAAATGGGAACTGGGGAGATGGCCTGGGGTCAAGAGGAAGGGATGACGAAGGACACCAATATACACTGGAACAACAAAGAGGACCAAACATCTACTGATGTCTGCTAAGCATTTCTGTGCACATCAGGATGGAGACATGGTAAAGTTTGTCAAGCCAAGATATAGTTAAGAGCTCATAGATGAATATCCTCTCCCTCTTGCTTGTCTCATTTTACCACCTCAGGCCTTTACTCCTATGTTAAAGGTGTTTTCTTTAACATCCATGGGATGCAGACTTAGTCTCACACCTTTCATAGTGCATGGCATTCAACTACAGACTGTGGCTGTAGGTGCATTACTGCTTAAACTCTTCAAATTTTTGCTAAAATGCAGCCACTCACCAGAGCCTGAAGACTTGGACTGCTGGAAAGAGTGCCACATTAGAGACTCTAGAGCTGGTTTGATGGCTATTTAGACTCAATCCCTTCAGCAGAGACCTGCACATTCAAGGGACCCCATCCCCACACTGTGGCAGGGTGCTGGGAGGAGTGAGGGTGCCTGCTTTGTCCTGCCACTTCACATACATTTCCCTGGGCAGCCCCAGGAGCTGGGACAACAGGCCTCACATGGCTTTCCAGCACAGGGCTGCTCTCTGATGACTGCTTGGATGAACTGACATGCCTGCCCAGTTCCTGAGGGAAAGGATGTTATGTCACAGCCTAAAATCAGCCAGCCCTCCGCTGAAATACCAAGCCATCCACATGGAGCATGTAGGTGGTTTGTGTATTCTCCAGGGTGGGTTCCTCATCCCGAAATAGCCCTCTGTGTGTTTTGTGCACAGTTGGCAGGTGTTCTGATAAACAGGACTCGACAAAAAATAATGTTATTCCAGCGCATTCATTATTCATTGCCTTTTTCAGCATTTGAAATCACAGGAAAAGCAGTGGGAGAGGGGCAGAGAAAGGTCACAAACAGGCCAACCCCAAGCACTCACCAAAGTCTCACTCCCAGGACACCTGCAAGGGTGCCTCTGCATTTCCTCCTGTATCTACACGCTACCATGACAGGACATGAGTCTGTTCTGAAACACAAGCAAGCACTTAGAGTCTTTTGTGAGGGATGGGAAATGGGGGAAGAGGATTTTACTTAAGAACTGAAGTGACTCTCAGGAGGTACACTCAGAGAATACAGCAGCACTAAGATATAAATCTTCTAAACACTGACAAACTAAGAAATGGACAAGGACACACTGACAGCTTTGGTTTAAATGCTTTATTGCAGCTTGTGGATTTAGAAACATGACCATTTGCAGTACTCCTGTCTCATGCCATTTTCCACATTTTCCCCTGGGCAATGGCCAGAAGTCTGGTTTGTGGGGACTCTACTGCCTTTACTGGAGGGGGATGTGGAAAGTGTCATGCATTTCAAGCAGGTGAGTGCTTCTCCAAAGGACAAGTTTCTTTCCCTGTCACTGCTACCAGGCTCTTGAGTGATAATCGGGCAGATCTCACCTTAAATAATTTTTGCTCCTTTGTACCTTGTCTAGCTGAAGTAACAAGTGCTAGGGACTCTTAAAAATCCTAGGTGCCTCAAATTAGTTACACAAGATTAGGGACTATCCATGGGTTCAGAATCTAAATTCCCCTTCTTCAAATGGGATAGTACAGGCCTTTTTGCCACATAGACAGAAGACTGGGTAGTTATTGTGAACTAAAAAAAAAGGAAAATCAGTGTATTTCTTGTTAGAACCACAGCCACCAAGCACAGCTTGGAGACCCATGCCAAATAACAGAGCAAACAAGCTGTTGGATTGGTGCTTACTAGGTGAACCCCATCCACTCCTTACCCTGAGCCAGGCAGAAGCCAGTGAAGAAAAGCTTTAGGTTTTAGGTTAAGAGGCGGGTAATTAAGACTTCATGACAATGGTTAATGTAAGTGTGTGGGCAAAGATGTATCAGCCAGGAAGCCATAATTCCCATGATGCCCAACTTCATTGTGCTAGCAAACTCAAGTGTTGCATGTTTAATTGGCTTAGTAAGACTGACATTTTGATAATGCCTGACACTTAAGAGGAAGCCAAACTACTAATTCATGACTCAATTAGCCCTGGCATTCCCACTGTTGAAGCTTCAACCACACTAATGAAGAGGCCAATTTATTTAATTTTTCTTCCCAGAGTTCAAAATTGGTCACAGTAAGTGAGCTTTATGACCAGGAGAGAGTTGTTGGGATTTAACTTTAATGAATCTATTGGTCTATCAACCGTTCCATAATTTTCTGCTTGGAATTTTAATGAATACTTTTCATGATCACTAATTACTGATTTTCAGCTTTTATAATGATGTCCAGTCTGATTTGCTTCTCAGTTACACAGTTCTGAATCAGTCTCACTGCACTGGTCTCCATGAATTTGCTGTTGCAAGATGAGAATACAGTTTCTGGTGGAGAAAAACCTTTCAGGAAGGAGATGGGGTTTTGGAAAGTAGGGCTGTAGAAGGAGAAACAGAGCAGATGTAGCTCACAACGACTATGTTGGAAGCCTGCTGATAAATAATCACAGAATCACAGAATTTCTAGGTTGGAAGAGACCTCAAGATCATCGAGTCCAACCTCTGACCTAACACTAACAGTCCCCACTAAACCATATCCCTAAGCTCTACATCTATAAATGCAAAGGCTTGAATAGGGAACAGTAACAAAAACAAAAAAGGATATATAAATGCAGAAGAACTGAAGGGCTGAAAGAGTTTTTCTTCCTACCTTTTGTCAATGTTTTGTGAATAAATAAAATACAGAATGTCTGCTTAATAAATATTTCCTTATGGTATCTCTTTCTTTTATATGCTCTGTGTTTCAGTCTTGAGTGGTCAAGCTTACACTTTTTAAGTTATCTACTCTGAAAAGATTTGTACAGGATGTACTATCAGGATTACGGTTTAATCTATGAATAGTTTAATCAGTGAATACTGATGCTATATTGGGAATAATATGTGAATGGGTGCTTATGTGTTTGACGTATTTATATTTATTTCCTTGAATCATTTGTGAATTGACCCAGGTTTGCTGTGCAGATATTTGGACACGTGGCAGTGTCAGGATGTAGGGTGGGAGGGGACGACTTAGCCACTGTAAAGTCAATTTAGGAATGGAGAGGAGAATTAGAGCTAGAAAGACAATATTTGAATTTTCTGATTGTTTGGTTCACTTGCAAAACCAGTGTGCCTGGCTGCCACCCTCCTCAGCACCTCTGGCAGGACCAGCACCACCACCAGCACCACCACCAGCACCTCTTGTCCTTAGCCAGCTTTGCAAAAGGGGAAAGTAGTACCTTCACCATGTTAATATTTTCTGGAAGGAAATTTTCAGATTAGAAAGCAGAGCTTGTTTCATAAATCATCTGAGTTTACAGCTTATGAAGCACTTGAAAACAAGGGGATGACTGCTAAAGATGTTTAGATCTGACAGAGATTTTGCAAGTACACTGACACTAGGAAGTCTGCATCAGATGGCAGGTGCCACACAGCTGGCCTACATCACCTTCCTCCTGCCCTTTACCTTCACCTTGTGGCACAGTCTACTTACAGGCAACCTTGTGCTTCGGCAATTTTTAGGCAAATGGAGTAAGAGCCAGCAAAATGCTTTTTCTATACCAGCTCTTGTTGGCTGAATTCAAGGGCCCTGCTAACTGAGGAGCAGATCACCCAGGAACTGAGCTGGCAGATGAGGATATCCCTACTATAAAAGCTGCCTGCAAGGAAAAATTGTTATCTCACCAAACACTTCCTTAAAAAACAAACAAACAAACAAACAAACAAACAAAAAAAAAAAAAAAAAAAAAAAAAAAAAAACACTTTTCGGGGCTGCAATCCGATTTAGAGGAAAAATGACATGAACTAAAGCTTGAATCTGGAATTCTGATGAGTTTCTGGTAGATAAAGTTAAAACTTCTGTGTTGCCAAGCTAGCACACTGCTTATAGCAGTAATAACTGCATCTGAGTACTCAGGGAAAGCATGCGCATATTTTCACCATAATTTCCCTGCCCGGAAAAGCACAATATGCACAGTTCCAGTTTTCAAGAGACAAACTGCATATTGGCTCTTTATTGCTCCATTAAACTTGTCTGTGACCTTGTCTTGCTACTTTGCACACCAATCCAGAGCTTCGAGAAGCACCTAAATCTGCGGTTTAAGTGGGACTGTTTGCAAGCATATGATCCGGTTTGGGATGATCCTGCAATCTGTGGAATGGACAATCACTCTACACGCTGTTCAATCAAATCAAAACAGCGTACAGTAAATTTTCCATATATAATATTTGTTTGGGGTTTATAGCTACAGCAAAATGATGGATTTTTTCACTTCCAGAAGTGCCAAGTTGCTCTTGGGTGGCAAGATTGGTTTTGTTTTAATATTTTTATGCCTTCCTATTGGGGGTTTGCCATCCCTTTTTCTTATAATTTTTCTTATTGCATTTCCTCTGAAACAGGGGGGCTGTTGCCACTGAAGCACTAACAAGAGTGTGGTGCTACAAACTTGGGCAACCTTGCTACTCCTGGCATGGTTTTCTGGATCAACAACCAGACCTTCAGGGTGGCTCTGCAGAAGACGACAATGTCAGAGTGATGGACAGGCCCTCCCCCTTTCTTGCATGAGGCTAATGAGTGTGCTTGGCATTGTGTAGCCTCTGAAAGGAAACAATGCACTTACTGGAAACCTCAGAGCTGTGTTTGCTTTTAGAAAGGACTTTTGAGTCATTTATTACCTCTGCAGCTTTGTGCCACCTTGCAGCACTCTTCGTAGAATGTGGCTCTTTAAATATTTTTTTTTATTAAATCTGTGAGAATTGCTGCAGTTTTAGTCATGATACACTTCTATTATTTGTCTGGCTGGTTTCTTTTTCTCTTTGTTGCACCGGGCAAGTGCAACACTGATGTGAGCTAAGCTGGTGCTGGTGTCAAGAAAACCAACTTCGCCTGCCCTGAGTGACCACTTTGACAGATGAAGGCGAAACCATCAACAGTTTTTATGAGCATTTTGGGAAAAGACCTATAGAATAAAGAGAAGTACAGACATAAAAATGCTTCAATGGACAGAAAACAATGGTGATGAGAACATCTATATACTAAACTGTACCTGATTGTGACACAAATGTTATGGAATAAGGGGTGGAAGTTGTGTTGGGTCTGTCTGAGCTGGAGTCACCTTTTCCCTACAGCAGCCTACACAGTGCTGTACTCTGCACTCGTGGCTGGAACAGCACTGATATCACTCCAGTGTTGTGTCTATTGCTGCGTGGTGCTGGCACAGCATCAGGACTCCTTCCAAGCCCCCAAGAGCCAGCAGGCTGGGGGTGGGCAAGTGATGGGGAGGGGACATTGCTGGGGCAGCTGACCTAAACCAACCAAAGGGATATTCCATAACACCTGATGTCACACTCAGCAATAAAAGGGGGGGCTCTCATGGGGGAGGGGGCTGTTCCTCCTGAACAACCACTACGCGTTTGGGGCCCTGCTTCCCAGGACGTGGCCGAACACCGCCCGCTGATGGGAAGTAGAGAATAATTTTTCCCCTCTCTGTGCTTCCGCGCGGACTGATTGCTTCTTTTGTCTCTGTTTTTTTTCCTCCCATTCCCTTTCCCTTTAATTAAACCTTTCTTATCTCAAACCTCGAGTTCTCTGTGTTGTATTTTTCTCCCCCTTCCTCTTTGAGGAGAGGGGGAGTGAGAGAGCGGTTGTGGTGGAGCTCGGCTGCCCACCTGAGTAAAACCACCACAACATCTAAACTTGCAGTTTGGAGAAACGTGGCCTAGAAAGCTAATCAAACAAGCTTTTCTTGCACCAAAAGCAGTGTCTATTGTTGCAGTGGCATTGATGCACTGACCCAAAGATAACGATAAATAGCATCACTAACAGAAGGAAAGCTTAAAAAAATACTGTATTTTTTAAAAATGTCTCACCATTTCTTCATCATAAAGGATGTAGACCCCCTCAGATAAGGTCTCCTGCAGATGCCAGCAGGAGCAATCAAAATCACCATTCATGATGACAAATATTTTCTACTTAGCAGGCTACCATCACAGTGAGCCAAAGGGAAAATGCCTGCACTTCCTTGCTGTGAAAAATGCCTTATTTTTTAATTTGTCTAGCCTGACTAACAAGCTGGGCTTTCAGGCAAATTAAAAAGAGGAATCTCACTACAGGTACTCTTGGCTATGCTGTATGCTTGTTGAGCTGTCAGGGTGTGTCAGTGCTCCCTGTGCTCCTGGGGAAGTTCAGCACCCAAATCCCCACTGGCTGTGCCAGGGAAGTGCCCACTTCCTCCAGGGAAGGGTGGGGGACAGGCCCCAGGAAAAAAGTGACCCCAAGATGTTGTCCTCACATGTTTAGGACATGGCAATCTAAACTAAGTCCTGATGCTAAACAGGTCCCCTTCCTACTCCTTTGTTTCCTGGGTGTGAGAGGTCTGGCTCGGCTGTAGATGTGAATTAAGACCATTTTGGAAAAATCCTAATGCTAATGATAAGCTGTTCTTCACATCATGCATTTGTCTACTGGTCTATTTGTTGTCTATTTGTACAACTGTGAAAAACAAAGAACATGTTCTTCAAGGCTTTGAGTATGGCAGCTGGCTTTGGGCTTTGAGTGCTAAAAAAAAAATAAATAAACAAAATAAAGGCAAACAAAAGTTGGTGGCTACAGAAAATACAGTCTATGGAAGTCATGCTATAAAGTTTTCTTTGAATGGATGAGAGAAGAGGAGGTGATACTTTAAGTCATTATTATTTGGCAAACTATAGGGATCTCAGAGCTGTCTTTCCTCTCTGTGCAGCAAATTGTCATCAATGCTGCTATTAGAAGCCTGGCTGCAGAAGATTAATTTAGATTTTTTTTATTTTTTTATTTTTTTTTTTTGAGTTTAGACTTGATTTTCTGTTCTTCCCTGGAGGAGACAGGCACCTATTTTACATTGTGTAAGATATACATTTCAGGTTAGTACAGATATTTTTTTAAAAACACCATAATCAAAGGTTGCAATACCATGAGCCCGGGATAAGTCAATAATGCTCTGAGCTTAGCTTCTAGCATCTGTAGTGTGTGCTGAGGCAGAGGGAAGCAAAGCTGTGATTCTATGTAGGCATGACCATTTAAATGACCTCTTTCTTATTGCTGAAAACCCAAAAGAAAGAGGAATTAAATGTGTTGCAATGGACATACACATAAGGTAGACAGAGCACTTAAAGAAAGGTCTGCTGAAAGGATATATTTCACATGCAAATGTGAAACCCAGCTGAAAAAAAGGTTTTATGTAACTCTTCCCTCCTCCTGACTGAGTGACTTTGAAAATGTACAGTCACAGCCGGAAGGCTAAAAAGTCCTCTCTTCTACCCTCAACCTTCAAATTACTGCATGAAATACCAGCGGAAAAGGAAGGTTTGAAGCAAGATCTTTGGAGCTAAGATTCCTCTGCTAAACCTGGAATTGCTCGCTGAAATTTACTTGAAAGTAGCTGGAGGATTTCTCTGCTCTTTCGTTCATGAAGAGGACTGTGAGCCCCTGCTGTGAACGAGTGACTTCAGCTAAGGGTACTGATCTCCTCTCTCTTCCAGCTCAGTGCAGTCACTAATGTGTCAAAGGAGAAAGCTGCTTATCCTGCCTGAGTGGCTGCTGCCTGCCCCGGGGGAACCACAACTGGCTGGTCCTGCCGCTGGTGCTGCACTGTGCTGGGGGGCTAGGCCTCCAGGGGCTCGCTTGTCCCTTCAGAAGGGGCACGTGGTGCACCATGCATTTCCATAAAAATTATGGGTACTGTAAGAATTTTAAATATTTGAGACCTCTGTCAAATTGCTCTGCAATTGCACCAATATTTGCAAGTTTCTCCCTCTCCTCCTCATTCTCTCCACAACAATGACCGCATGTGGGAAACCAGCCCATACTACTGCTTATGGAAATGGCAGGATGAAGGGAGAAGCACTGATGTATTCAGCTGTTTGTTGCACTGGCCTAAGTGATGGTGGTCAAAAATTCTTTGTTGTCTGTTTTTTGTTTTGTTTTGTTTTGTTTTTCCATGCACATGAAGGAAATTCTCCCCATACAGCATGGCTTACTGTAGAGAATCATCGTTGGGGTGAAAAAGAGATTCGGGTTTAGATTATTATATTAAAATTTTTCCATGGCTCAAATCTCCAGTTCTGGAAAAGTATGTTTCAGAGAGATTGGTAAAGACAATTAGAGGGCTATGCCTCCAAGTTTTTATGTATTTTATTATTTTTATGTATTCCTAACCTAGTTGCAAGACAGGCTCTTTCAACTGTCTGCTAAAGATGTGGTTGGAGAAGAGGTCGACACCATTATAATGTCTAAAGAAAAAGTGTAAATGCAGTGATGCTAGCTCCTAATGCTTCACATTGTCTTCAGTTATTGCATCCTGCATGGTGCTGAGAAGAAGATGTCATTAATAATTTGTAGTGACACATGGCTTCTGAACTATTTAATTATTTTTTCTGTTTAAAACAGAATTATTTTCTCTCTCTAAAACAAATAGAAAAACTGCATAGTCTTGCAGCTCATGTTGTATCAGAGATGACTGTGATTCTAGGATGATATTCACTCTTTTAAAGTGTAAAAGCATGTACTCCAACAATTTTTTGAGGGTGCTGAGCCAAAGACAGTACGCTTTCATCTCTGATAGCCTGATTAAGAGGAAAGGTGTAGTACCTACATGAGAGATAAGATTAGTTATGCTGGACGGGTGCCATGGAGAACGGAGCAGCCAGTGACTTACCACGTCAATTATCTGCAGCAAAGAAAGCTGAAGCTCGACTACAAGGGGCTGGGAGTCGTTCATGACCGGTCGCTCAAGACGATTGTAGTTTCTCAGCAGCTCTCTGTACAAGCGCCTCTGGCTTTCACCCTGCAGAGAGACTAGGGGAAAAGAAAGAAGGCAGCTGTCACTGAGGCTGGTCCCATTGTCCCCATCGCTTGGCTATTTAGCTGAAAAATCCCTCTTAATATGTTGGTAATTTGAAAGCTGTTTTCCAAAAACTAACTTCCCCCAAACTCTGTGCGTAGGTGTGACAGACACGGTTTTTCTACATAGGTGACTGGTGAGCTCCTAAATAAAAAGAAAATAAAAAGAAAACAGAAAACAAACAAACAACAACAACTACAACAACAACAACAACAAAAACTATTAACACTTTAACTGGTTACTAACACTCAAAAACTACCAAACATCCTTTTGGACTCAGAGTAAAAGTCCCCCACTGCTCGGCCCCCTCCTGATGATGATCAGGACTCCAGAACTGCCTGACAGCTTTCTGGAAGGCAGTGAGAGCACTTTCATTTCCTTGTGCTTATTTTATAGAGATGGGCTGCTGTGTGCCAGTGCTGGTATTACCTGGACAAACAGCATGTTTACTCAGCATGTATAACAGGTATGCTTGTAACTCAGGGCTGATGTATCAGCCCTTCTCTGAGTGTGCTCAGGAAGCAGGAAAAAGCCTTCTAAATACCCTCTTTGGTTTTGTGTGGAAGCCTCTACAGGCTTTGGGTTGACATTTTTCCTTCAGATGGCAGCACACTTTGCTGGCACCAAATGAGGCAGTGGTTTGGAGGCCAGCATGTGCGGCAGGTATGTGTAACAGTGGTATTGAGCTCATGCTGTTAGATGCTTAACTGGGTTTCCTGTGGGAATGGTCTCAACACAGCCGCTGTCATGCAGACAAAAAAAAGCCTGTGAGAGACTAGTGGGATTTCAGTCTGTGCTTAAATTGCACCATTCTTCTGTGTCCTGTCACCCTGCTTTTGTGATGGGCAAGGAGCATGGTCATGTACCTGGTGTTGCAGTGTTTTCAGGCCATAGCAAGCATGGATGAGGCCATGTAGCAGTGATTGCTCCAGTTTCTTCCTGTGGGAACACCAGCAGCTCACTGGGGTTTGCTTTCCAGGAGCTTGGGTCCCATAGGACCATGCAGGTTTTGGTGCTCTGCCTGGTGGCAGCCTGAGCTCAACTCAGAGATCATCAAACAGAGTGTGGGCCATGGGCTGCAGGTTCTCTCAGGCCAAACCAGTCCTGTCTGCTCGACTGTACATCCCTTACACTGTAGAAATGCAACCTCTGGCAGTGAATCTACACACTTGGGGCTGAGGCATTTTTAATACACTGTGACTCTTTTCAACTCTTGAGCAGAGGTCTTCACACTGAGACCAGGAATCCTCTCACAGTGGCTGTGATGAACACCTTTTTGACAGTCCAGGCAAACTCTAACAACTAATTCTTCTTTCCCCAACATTTTGCTGTGCTCAGCAAGCCCTGCAAGCCTGGAACAGGTATCTCCAACACAGCAGCCATGCCTTTTAAAGCTGATGATGTTGCTCAGTTAAAAAATATGTTTAATTCAGATTTGTTCCCATTTTCCTGATACTGAGGGGAGTTTTGTGGCTTACCAGTATGGCAGTGTCTCGTGAACAAGGAGAAAGAGTGTTTTTGTTTATTTTGGTGAGTTACACTGATGCATCATCTTCGTGGACCCTCTCTTCTCTTGAATAATACATAGCATGTTCATGGGGGCCCAGGGAAGCAGATGCTGTAGGGCTGCTCCAGTAGCCCTTGCTGACACACTGGACACTGTGCATTACCATCTGCATTGACAAGCTCTGGCCAGTTTCTCACTTCAGCAGCTTAAGCAAGCTTCCTTGCAAGGCAGTGATTAAGGTCCTCCTAATATATTAATTTCCAGTGCCTCAGCAGGCTCCAATTACCTTTTAAGATTCTTCCATGGGAAGGAAACCAGTGAAAACCACAAGACATCATCCTATGCAAAGAGGCTCTGTGTTTTGAGCAAATCTGCTGTCCTTTGACTCACCTAACACACTCCCCCTGCTCCCCTCTCCTGTCCCTGTGCTTTAGGGAAGGAATGACTGCCAGCACTATTGCCCTCATTCTGAGAGGCATTATGTAATTTTTGCCTTTAACATCCCTTTTAAACTGTCTACCTCAGCTTTTTGCAGCAGAGAAGTGCCCTTCACCAGGCTTGGGAAGTTGGCTGGGCTGCAGGAGTGCCCCGGTACCGTCACTGTCATGGTGCATTAAAACAGCTCACTGAGGGAGGCCTGGATTGGAGAAATCTCAGCACAACCCTTTGCAGTGCGCTCCATGAAAATGTCTTTGCACCATCAGCTCAATTAACCCACCAGTGCACTTTTTGTACCTGGTTTTCCACCCTGTCTTCAATTCTCCCCTCTGCAATGGGGTCCTATTGCTTTGCAACCTCTTGTATCCAAAGTTGTTAACATAACCTTCGCTGATCTATACTTAGCCTGCTGAGTCAACAAGAGTAGCCACGTTTGTGTGCTGCCTGGTTGTGTTTACAAAATTACACAGATTCAGAAGCAGCAGAGCTTCTGGGTTCTCCTGGCATGTAGCCTTGGCAGCTATCGGTATCACAAAGACCTGGTACATCTAATCAAACCACTGTCTCTCTGCTGTATTTTGGAGAAGAAACTGAGTAGGCTGAGAAGTCAGGGTTGTGTTTTCATAGGCTTTTTCTTTAAATTGTAATTTTCAAATACTTAATGTTTCCTACTCCAGAGAGATTGCTGCTTTTTTCCCCTCTGATGCTTGTGCTAATGCATTGTGACACTACAACTCTGAGTGCTAAATGGAGTGTTTGCTGGAGATGGGGAAATCTGCATCTCTCAGGAATAATGGTAGAATAAGCTTTACCATTGCCTACCCCTCAGCTGCAGAAATCTCACCAAAAGCAGTGTCACTGTGAGCTCACTGGTCCCTAATACAAAGTTTCATCTTTTAAACTAGGCTGGAAGCTGAGCGTCAAAACTTCAGCTTACCAGGTCAGTCTCCCAAAAGCAATGCCATACACATATGTTACAGGGAAAGTACAAGCAATGGTCATTAAGGAAGATGCTTGCTAGATGCAGCATCTTTAAATAAAAGAGAGATTCGTGTGTCACACTGCCTCAGCCAGTGTCCCCTGTGCTGCTCAATTATCTCTGAAGTAGTAGCAAAACACACTGTCTTCACTAAAATTTGAGGGAAGCATGCCCAGTGGATGATGTTTATCTTGAGTTCAGCAAGGCTTCTGGCACTATTTCTCACAACATCCTCAGAGACAATCAGATGCTAGATAAGTGAACGGTGAGGTGGACTGTCAGGTTCAGAGGGCTGTAATCAGCAACATGAGGTCCAGCTGAAGGCCAGTCAGCATCGGAGTACCCCAGGGGTGGATGCTAGGGATACTAGCTAATTAACATTGTTTATGTTAATGTCTGCACACTCAGCAAGTTTCCAGGTGACACAAAACAGAATAGCTGATGCACCACATATTTGTGCTGCCTTTCACAGGGACAGATTGGAGAATTGGCTGACAGAAACTTCAGAGACTTCATGAAGTTCAGTTAAAGGAGATGCAAAGTTCTGCATCTGCAGATGAACAACCTCAGGCTGGAAGCCCACTGGCTGGAGAGCAGGTTGGCAGAAAAGCCTTGGGGGGCTTTGTGGACACCAAGTGACCCAGATGAGCCAGAAATCCACCCTTGCAGTGAAGAAGGCCACCAGCACCCTGAGCTGCATCAAGCAAAGCCTCACCAGCAGGTCAGAGGAGGTTATTCTTACTCTCTATTCAGCACCGGTGAGACAAACCTGGAGTGGTGGTTCTGGTTCTGGCCTTCCCAGGACAAAGGAGACATGGGCTTACTAGAACAAGTCCACCAACAGGCTATAAAGGTGATGAAAAGACTGGAACGCCTCTCCAATGAGGAAAAGCTGAGAGAGTATTCTTCTGTTCAGCCCAGAGAAAAGAAGATTGAGGTGGGGTCTTACCAGTGGCTACCTGATGGGCAGAAGTAAAGAAAAGGGAATCAGGGAAAGGGAAGAGGAAGGCTTAGGGCAAGGGTAAGGGAACATGATTTTCAGTATGGAATGTAGTAAGCCTCTAGAACAAAAGCTACTACGCCTCAGTATCCTAATCAGGACTGCTGAATATCTGTCTTCAAAATATGCTGGATGTCTCTCTTCAAAATATGCTTAAACCAAAAAGCATGGGTTTGGGGTTGTGAAGTGAAATGCAATGTTTGAGGTAGGCAGAGTTTTGGAGATTGTTATTGCCTAAGTTTTACTCTCTGAGTAACCTAAATTGGTTCTCTAAACTGTTGTGGTTTTTTTGTTTGTTTGTTTGTTTGTTTTTGTTTGTTTGTTTGTTTGTTTGCATCTGGAAAAGCAGAAGACAATTAACCCATGGAAGAGATAGAGTCCCTTTATGGTTTTCTGAAAAGCTTTATGGATAGCAGGGGTATTCATGGACTATATTCATCTCTTCAGTACCTCTCTGAATCTCCTCCTATACAGCTGCATGTGGAAAGAAGTCTGCAAAAAGCCCTTATTGTGATACCCACTGATTGATCAACATGATCTATAAACTGCAACCAAACCTCTTGGGAATACATGTTATAATGGGACTGCATCTTTCTTTCTAGGACGGAGTTGCTGAGAACTGCACTGCAAGGTAACTTGCCCAGGAACTATTTCTCTATTACAGTATGCTACCATCTCCTCCAGCAGGAGGTGTGAGAATATATAGGTCTCTTGTAATGCATTACCAAGAGATCTGGTAAAGCCCCCGTGGAGGTATGGTGTCCTCTCTGCTGGATCAGTGGGTCCTGTGATGTGAAGGAAGAGCCTGTACCAAGGAAACAGAAGATGGAAGCCTCCCTATGGGCTCATTTCTGAAATGCCTCTGAACAGCTGCCATTCTCCTCCTTCATTCCCTTACAACATGCTCGCCTTGAATTATTTCTGCTGGAGATAAAGCAAGACGCCTTGGTGTTATTTCACAGTCTGGGCTCTGTCTTTCTTTGCACACACAGAGTCTGTGTGTAAGATTTCATCATTGTTAAGTGCAGACATGTTGTAATGCCCAAATAGGCTAGGCAGAGACACTAAGGGTGAAACGTGGGATAATTGGATATCAAATAAACATCTGCAGAGCTTTAGTAGCTAAACAGCAGAGATCTCTTCAGGGCAAATCTAGAAGCAAGAACATCCAGGTATTTGGATAACACGTGGCTTAACAGCTACAGGGGGAGAGGCACGTTTGATGGGGCTAGCACAGATGGTGTCTCATACTGACTGTAAGGTATCATATATAAAGGGTTTCGAATTCTCTGAGACGTTGCAATTAAATTAGATCATGCTGGTGCTGGATGATGTCAGCTCCAAGCCAGCAACTCTGCATGCTTAAGCTCAAGCTCAGAATGAACTCCTCGTGTCTTCTTGCCAATGATGGCAAAGAGAGCTGCCTCAGTAGGCATGCGTGTGTGATGGTGACTTCAGACGTGCTGATCTTACTGTGACTCAGATATCTGTGCATGCTGCAAAACTAATGATAAATGTTTAAACAACCCCAAAGCACTGCAAAGAGAGGAAAAATATATTTAAAAATAAATAAAGAAAGAAAAAGACATAAACCTGACTAAAACTAGTGAAGCCATTTCCCCTGACCTGTGTGCTGCATGTGGTTTGTGGCATTGCACTGGTTTCCTCCTTTCATGTTTTGCTTGGCCTGCTGAAGAAACAGAGATGTGTGTCCTGACATGTGGCTGTGGGCTGACCACAGACCTCTTCTACTTTCTGTCTGTCTGGGTTCCTCTGGGCTTGACTTGCCTCTTCTGTGCTTGAGTGGCAGCCTGAAGTCCCCCAGCGTGTCACCGTAATTCTCCTTGCACCTTCTGTGGGTTTGGGTTCAGATCTGGTTAAGAGTTTGTTGGGTCTGGAGGCTGTTCAGTGTTGTCTGGTAAGTATGGCTGTCAAAATTGCAGCTATCTCTGGCCAGACTGTCCATATGCTATCCCCAGGAAGGCCAGATGCTCCTTCCTTTCCTAAGAGTAGTGCTGTCATATCTTGGCTGATAGATCCCACTGCTCTGTTTTGCATGCAGAGCTCCCTGAGCTCCAAGGCAAGAGCCCAGCCTTGCCAGCTTCCCAGGTTTGCTCCAAAAGCGGCCAGCTTCTTGACCAAGCAACCCCAGTGTGGGTGATAGGTTGGCTTGCTATGTACAGTAAAGAATAAATATTAAATCGTAAATATAAACAAGAGAGTAAGTGGACTAACGGAGATTTCAAAGCTGGTCTGAGACATATTTTTCGTGTTTAGTGATCACTCTTCCTATTCTTAATGTTGTTCCCTGGATTTATTTTGATAATCTCTTGACTTTTTTTGTCTATATTGTGCCAGCTTCTAGCTGAATGCTTTCTAGTTGTTGCTAATTTCTTTTGGCACAGGCATGAGTCTTACACACAAGCTATTACTTTATTCATAGAAGTTTATAGTAGTTATTTGTACCTAAATAATTTCAGTTCAAATGTCGTATTTTTCCTATACGGAAATATTTTTCCATCACTTTTCTTGACACATACGCATGCTAATATGCCTCTGAATTAAAACATGCCTTTTTTTCTTCCTTCTTCAAAAACAGTTCATAGAACTATTTGCATACAAACAGCACAGTAGGTTAAAGTCAACAGCGTATTGTCAACAGCATATTTCTCATTCATCACTTTATTTCTTTCATGTGTTTTGTTCCCTGCTACTTTCAGAAAGCGTCCAAAACTGCAACAATATTGTGGTTGTGGTGTTTATTCAATCTCCTTGCACTTTCTGCAGGTATTTAACCCGAATTTTTGCCTTTTTTTTCCTCTTTGTTTCTTTGTATACTGTGGTGTGTTTTTTTTTTTTGTTGTTGTTTTTTGTTTGTTTGTTTGTTTTCCCCCCACATTCCTTGTTTCTTTTTTGGGTGTTTATGTTTGTTTGGTTTGGTTTGTACTATTTTGCAAAAGAAATTGCGTGGAGTTCTGGTCTTTTTTGAAAATCAGTGTCATTATACTGATAGGTATTCTTACATTTCATTATATCACAATTGCCTACAATCTCGGTGTGACTGAAACATTTACACAGCAAAAGACATTAGGAAAACATTTGTGCAGCAAACCTAACTCCCAGAACTTTCACGTACTTTCCTAACAACCTGCAAACTGTTCTGGAGTACCTTATATTCTACTAGTTATTTTCTCTTTAGTTTATCATTGCAGGGTTATAGGGGTTTTAGCTATCTCTGAGTGAACACAAATATAATGATCACAGGCAGATGCATACCGTACACGATTATGAATTGTGGGACAAGTAACAGAAGTAATATCAGAGAAAAAACAAGTTGTTTCACATGCAACGTAACTGAAATAAATAATTGGAATGACAACAGCACTTGCTAAAATGTGGTATGTTCTACTGCTTTGGTAGCTATAAAAAAGCATCTGCCTAATTTTGTATATTTTGCAGATTTCTGAGAATGTAAAGCATGCCACTGCCATATGTCACTTAATCCCCAGAGACACAGATGTGTCCCATCTGCTTTTGTTCTTATGTGCAGCATTTTCACTTTTGTCTGTGTCTGCAAAGGCATTATTTCTTTCTTTGCCCTTTGGTTTAAAATGCACACCATCGCACCTTCGGGGAAGAGTACTCACATACAAGACAATGGAATCATATCAGCTGCCTCAAGCCTGTGTATTTGTGTGTGTGTGAGTACTGTGTATTTGAATACGTCTGTCATTTAAAATCTCTTTTTAATCTGCTTTCCTTCTGGGTAATATTTGACTCTTATCTTCAGCTCTCACTACGCAGATTGTTTTTGCATCTTACACTCAAAACTCATTAGTTACCCAGAGGAATGTGAGAAATGCCTGCTTTTCCTACTCAAAAAAAAAAAAAAAAAAAAAAAAAAAAGGACCTAATCTTCCTGATATTGGTCATCTCTGCTCTTTTATACCAGATAAAGAGCTCCCAGCAGAGATGGGTATTAAAGGGTATGTGAGGAAAGGTTTCAACTCAAAGACTTTAGGCACATGACAACATGCTAAAAAGAGTATATAGGCCATTATATAATGAAAGGACAGGATTATTTTTTTTTTTCAGTGGTCCTGATGGCTTGGTGCAGATGTTTTAAAGGCTGAGATATGTGTGTAAGGTGAAGAGACATGCATTAGGATATTAACAGTGGGATACCTCTCAAATTCATGGCAGTTAGGAGAAAAAAAAAAAAAAAAAAAAAACAAAGGGGAAAAAAAAAACTGTATTTTTTTTTGTATTATGCTAGTTTACATCATCTCCATGCAACATAAGTGTAGTTAATGCAATCATAGAGGTGGAGGAGCGCAGGAGGAGGGAGTCGGAGCAGGGGTGAAGACTGGGACTCTCCTTGCCAAGACATATTACAGGGAGCTGTGGTTGTGCAGAGGTGACTCCTGCTGGCCTTCCAGAGATCACTGGGGACGAGCAGTGATGGACACCAGTGGAAACAAATAAAACTACACGGTAAAAGTGAGGCACTGGGGACACGGCCATCAGCATGCTGGAGCAGGGTGCTGAATTCCCCACTCACACTGGCTCGCAGAGCAGCATCCTTCCACATCCTTTCACCTCTACACAGTTCAGTACCCAAGCCAGTAAATGAAGGGAAAGCCCTCATCAAAAGAGCACTATGAACCTCACTAATCGAGTGCTGCTAATTAGGCAGCCATGGTGATCTGCACCACATTCACAGATGTCTCTAAAAAGGAGCCCACTCAAGCCCACGAAATACCATTGCTACTGACCATAACCTCTGCGACATGTTTGGTCACACTGCATCGTGCTTCATTTCCACAACAAGATGGTTGTGTGCAACATTTTCACTCTGACCTGTCCTCTGCGTCATCCAGAGCAGTTCGACTGCCAGTGTAGCTTCAGCAACATCACATCAAGGCAGTTGTTTTGAGGCAAGGTCCCTCCATCACCCCTGAGCTGTGAAAAAAAGAACAGCTTTCTCTGCCTAGCAGAGGCAAGTTTGTGACTAAGCAAGAGCACCTGGGAGAGCGATGTCTGATTTTCATCTTTGCTTTCTTCACATCTTGGGAACTTTTTATCATCCTGGGAGATCAACTATTTTTCTCTTCTTCTTCCAGGGTCCTGCTGATCCTGGA
The DNA here is from genome assembly GCF_009819795.1 of Aythya fuligula. Classification (NCBI taxonomy): domain Eukaryota; kingdom Metazoa; phylum Chordata; class Aves; order Anseriformes; family Anatidae; genus Aythya; species Aythya fuligula. The sequence goes on from NC_045593.1 coordinate 55,327,410, forward strand.
TTTTTTTATTTTTATTTTTATTTCTATTTTTTTTCTATTTATATTGTGATATTTTCAGGGTAGAAAGTGGAGACTGAACAACTGGTTTGCACAATAAACTGTATATGTCATTCCGGCCGCCACCACTATTATTATCTACAATGGGTTTATATATAGAGAGATAAAAAAATCTCTTCCTATCATCTCCTCAGCCCCCAGCAGATTTACCTATTTGTTTCCTTTTCTGAAATCATATTACGCCTGCCTGTCCACCTAGGTTTTCCCAGATCTGAGCAACAAATGATGAACTTTTGCCCTTCCAGCCTGTAAACCGTACTTGCACAGCAATTATAACCAGCAAAGGCACTGAGGATTCAAAAGCCAAATTCAGTGATGGCTTCTTCTGCCTTCGTCCTGCATTGTTCAAGACTCTGCTGTGGCCTTGGAGCAAAGTGGGAGGGCTGCACTGCCTGCAAGGCATGGGCAAGGGCAGTCAACATGGACCTGGGAATGTAGAGAAAGTTGCAAGGATTCTGTGTTAGAAACTCAAATGGTGAATGGCAAGAAATGGTGGGTGTCAGGGCCCCATGAAGGGGGTGTGAGCTTCCCTGCTGGGAATTTTGACAGCACCTTGAACAGCTGCTCATTTCTCATCCTTTTCTGTGCTGCACACCTGAACCGGGAAATATGAATATACATCTTCTCAAGATCCAAAATAGGTTACTGCGAGGGAACCAAAACTTACATAAAACATCTATGGATGAGAATCACCCCTGTTTGAAGCTGCAGTGCTCAGGTTTCACTAGGCCAGGCTACACTTGCAGCCCATCTATGTGAAAGATGCTGCATTGATAGATAGCTGGTGATAGTTCGGAAGTTTTGGCAGCCAAAGAGGCTGCTATCAAGCAGCTTTGCTGAGGGAAAGAAGTCTTAGTCTTTGGTGGTCCAGGTCTTCAAAGGCAAAGGGAACTGTAAATACAGGCATGAATATTCCTAGCAGGGAGTCTGAATCTATTTTGCACTGAAGACAAAAGCTGCTTCTAGGAGCGTCTCAAGATGATGAGGGAAATGGCTGATTCTTAGCAAATTAGACTTGTGACCAATCAAACAAGGGTCTGTGGAGATCTGACCCAGGACACTTGAAATGTAAGATGTGCTTTGATTTGGCTCATTTCAGCACAGATTTGCCTTTGCTTATATCAAGTGGCTGAACTCAGGCTGTATCATGAAGGATACAGCTGTTTTCTTCCACACGCTGAATGTCACAAGGTCTCAGTGGCACACGTGTGTTTATTAGCTTTGTTCTGTCTCCATTTCTGGGATGGTAAATGCTTTTGTCTTTCTCTCCTGTCCTGTTTTTTAGGGGATCAACAGGGAGATGAAATATGTTGTTTTCATTGCTGCCTTCTGCCAACCAAAACTGTATCAGCTGACTAACCCTAACTAAGAGAAATGAACTGCAGTGAAAATGAGGTACTCCCAGGCAACGATGGCATGGGAGCCTGATTTTGACATGTTTTTATCTGCTGATTTTAAAGCCTTGGTAACCTCAATGTACTGTTCCTTCAACCCAGTGCCTGCTGAGGTGGAGTGAATCTGTAGCTCTGAGAGATTATTTTAGCTCTGTGGTTTGACTATCCCTGTTTACTGGAATCCGTGAGCAAACCAGGTGTTTGTTTTGTTGGGAATCCATAAGTAGGTTGACTTCGGAGAGTGTTTTTTAATTAGCTTTCTAGCTGACAGCTGTGGAAATAAGCCATTGTAACAAATTATCATTACAATTATTACAAAAACAGACATCCAGTAATTTGCCCCATATCATTCATGTCTGTCTTAGCAATGCATGTGTGAGGGGATCCTTCCTCTCCAGCATGGAGGGTTGCCTGTGAAGTCTCTGACCTCCTAAATTCTTGGTCTCCTCTATAACTTGAGGATAAAGCCTAAACAAGAATGGATACAATTCAAAGTCACTGCCTGGGTGACAGCTGAAGCACTGACAACAGAAAACCATATAACAAACGTTTTTTATTATTATTATTTTTTCTCTATTCCTATTCTTACAGCTGCTCCTTCTCAAGCTAGTGTGCTGATGTCTTTTCTAAAGTGGAACAATATTCAGGGCATATACTTCATTTGTCTTGACCTGCTCTGCCACTCTTCAGGCTCAGGGCAAAAAAAGTTCTTCAAAAAGAGAGAAGGATGGCTAAGAAATGTTAAATGTATTTTCCACATCATTATATAAAAACAACAACAATTTGCTTTTTTTCCCCCTAAACCTACTGACTCAGAGATTAAAACAATAAGTAGCATCCTACTCCACAGCCAGCATATATTCAGCATCAGCAAGGCCCGCTGCATGACACACAATTAGCTTTGTGCCTAATGAAGCCTCCCTAGAGCAACTGAGGACACTGACCCTATGGAGTGAGTCCAGTGGGTGTCCCTGAGAGGAAGGGCTGCTGGAGCACAGCACATCTAGTGAGAGGTGGAGTGAAATTGGCTTGGTGATGAGAAATCAAAGGGGAGCTCTTCTGGCTGCCTCATCTCTCGCAAGGGAGGGCTGATGGTGATGAAGTCAGACAGTCCTGAGAGGTGCTCAGGCACAGCACCAATTAGACAAAAGTCACATCTTGGGGCTTTTCCAGGAGATCAGTGCAACCTACTTTCTCTGAAGGATGTTCAGCATAAAGGAGACCACCACTCCTGAGGATCTTCCCAGACTGACTGCACTAGGGTCAACTTAATCGAGCTCCTCTGAGAAAGGGTATTGGACTGGGCAACATTTGGAGGTCCATTTCAGCTGAATTATTCTATAAGTCTATAATCTACAAGTCTACATTATCTTATATTTTTTCCCTTGCCATTGTGGAGATCAAAGTGCCCTAGACACTCTTTTTTACATAATCACAGTTGAAGTTATGGGAACACAGGACGTGGTTTTGTCAAACCAACCTGCAAATTATGGCTTTAGGTTGTTTAAGCAGCAACAGACTTCCCACCTACTATTATGTGGTCTTCAAATCACCTGCTAATAAGAATATCATGGTGCCCTGTCTTTGGTCAAAGGGAGGGGAACACAGTCCCTCTTGTCCTAAGTGGTGGCATAAGACAGAAGGCTTAATGTGTCTCAAAGAAGGAAGGAGGAAGGATGAACTCCTCCCTATCCTCAATGTGAAATGAGATCTCAAGCCTGTACCTTTCCCCTAAGTCCTTTGTCCAAATCTATGCCACATCAAAGAGATAAATAGGGACTTTGGCTTTCTGTTAACTGATCTGTCCTCATGCAACATCCTGGAAGACAACAAGGCCTGTAGACATCTAATTCTGGAAGTCAGTAAGTACTGCAGACATCCATTTTAGTTCTCTGGTAACCACAGTTTCTCTTAGCTGGGAAAGGCCAGTAGATAGCAGGGCAGGGCAGGGTCACCTGCATCTTGTGTTTGATGAGCATAAGTACTCATGCTCATTATCTTATTTTTCTATTGCAATTCACTGACTTAATTGTGAGCCGTAGGCAGAAAGACTGTTATTTCCACTTACATCATCTGGTTCGGGTCTCTGCCTTGTTACCAGCTGCTTTGCTCAACACAGAAAGTACTTGATAAGCAACACATTTTCTTCAAGCTATATTTGCTCAGCAATAAACTCCTGCCTACCTGGCTCACTCCCTTGGGTGCTGCTGATTGCCACTGCTAGCTCTACCTGTCTAGGGTGGCTCTGCTCTCTTCTTTTATTAGATTATGCAGGCAGTAGGTATCCTTGAACAACCATGCCAGGAGTGATGCAAAGGTTTTGATCTACTTTAATCACTTCTTAGAGCTGGAGAAACTTTCTTTCTCCCTGCTTAATTACCACCTACAACATCCAATAGGTTACTGCCATCACTAACTCATCCTCTCCTCCACCTCTCTTTGGAGAACAAACCAGAGGGAGCAAAAAGGTCTGGAGCTCTCTTTAGAACCTGAATCTTGTGCCTGAAATGGGAATTTCTGCTCTGAGGTTGTCAGATGGCCTCCTGTGCTGGAGCAAGGCTGAATGCTCCTGAGGCACCATCGGCCATTCTCCCAAAGACGACTTGGAAGATACCTTCCTGTGCACTGTACCAGCTGCTGGAATGATGCAACCAAGAGAGGATCAGCTCAGAAGATGTGGGGAACTGGGCTGAATGTGACCTTCAGACTTCAAATTAAGAGCATGAAAAGCTCTAAATAATATGACTTTCATATCTGGTTCTAGTCAGGGAAATTATGAGATCTAAAGTTGAAGCTCTTCCATTGACCACCCAAGCTACCATGAAAACACACTATATTCTGTTAAGGCACAGGAATTCTAGCATCTATTCAGCAATGTCTCCTTGGACTAAACCAGTCTGATATTCACAGCTCACTGTGGTTCTGTCAGTCCTATGCAACTGAGGCCCAAAGTTTAGACTTCAGATATAGACATTTAAATACCATCCTTCATTCCTCCTACTACAGAGATCTCTAAACTCCCTTCACTTCCATTTTAACTAGTTCACATTAACAAAATTGTAGCTTGGCAGCAGAATCTGGCCTTTTGAGACTGTCTTGCCAATGATTTTGCTGCTGCAGAAAGAGCACCTGCTTACATGGAAGTGAACCAAAGCCAGTATCCTAGTGAGGATTTGCTCCTAGAGATCACCAGCTGTTTTCTGATGTGATCACCAGAGCTCATCTAAACCAGCAGAGCCATGAGAAACCAAAAGAGGGGTACAGCACAAGAATTCAACTCTGTACTGTGAGACAAAGAAAAGATCTTTTTTTTTTTTTTTGCACCAGCTCAGTAAGCCAAGTCAGGTTAAATTACTTCATCATTTACATCTTCTAGGTGGTAGTCTTGTTTGCAGCATCCTCTGCCATGGGTTTTGTCCAACCCAGCTTAGCCCTCCATTCCCACAGGATTGCAGGGTATGAGCTCGATCCTTACTTTGCCTTTGCCTTGGCTGAGCTTTTCAAAACACACAGCCGGAGTAGGGCCCTGATGTCAGCCTACAAGGAGCAAAGAAACTAAGAGGTCTGACTCTGCTCTGTGTGGTGTGTATGGCACTTTTATGACTTCACTTAAAAAAAAAGAAAAAAAAAAAAAAAAAGGACATAAAAGTACAGTAATTAAAATACATCGGTTAGCTGTTCAGCTCAATATTTAGCAGAGTGTCTAACTCCTGGGTTGTTCAAACCCAGCAGGTGCCCAAGCACTGGGCTAAAGGTAATGCTCCTTGGGGAGGCTAGGTGCCTGTATGGTCAGTGAGGTATATTTCTTGGGAGGAGAACTCCCTTACAAAGTCATTTGCAGCTGTGCCATGCCTCTGCTTGAGGTTACTATGAATCTGATGGACTCACAGGGGACTTCCATCCTCTGGATGCTCCTTCAGGAAGCTGATGACGAGTTTGCCTAATTTCACTAAGGCATATATCCCAAGAAAGCATTACTAGCTCCAGGTGCTTTGGGAAGGACAGATGCAGTGACCTAAGAAGAAGGGCACAGCTCCCAGCAGTAGCACAAGCAGAGCTGGGATGAGGTTGCTGAAATGAAAATTCATGGGGAAAATAAAATAAAATAAAATAAATCTTGTGTTTTTTGTTTGTTTGTTTGTTCGTTTTTTGTTTTCCTAGTCCTTTTAACCACTTCCCTGTCAATCAGCCCTGCAGGAATTTTCAGTAGTTGAGGAACTGCTACGAATTCTGTTGAAACAACCCAGCACTACCTGCGAGTGATGTTAGTTATGACAGGCTTGCTGTGAATTCCACGAGTAGTCTTGTGGGAGTTCATTTGAAGCTTACTACTAAGAAGGCTCCACTATTGACAACATGTTAATAGCATCTTGATTTTTCTTCTGTTCTGCCCCAACTGTCCAATTTCTGTGGATTTTCTCTTTTCTAGAAATAAAATATATAAATACCCATAGAGCAGAGGGTAAATAGGGAGCACCTTCATTACAGGTTCATTTTATTCTGTATTAGCAGTTGTCTGTAAAAGCATATACTTGTAAACTTCTGGTAAAAGCACCTAACAAAAAATCCCCTGAATTATTTATAAAAGCTGTTTGAGTCTTCATGTGCTGCTCAGAGAAACTGAACATCCTCCTTGGTGAATTAGTGATTACTCAGTATTCAAAAGGCCATATTTTAAGTGTTTGAAATAGGACTGCACGTAAGCTGAGTTATATCAATAACCAGCAGCCATCACTTCGATGTTAGTTCAGCTCTGAAGTAGCATGGAAATGTCTTACCAACAAAGATAACAAGGTTCTTAATCAAGCAAGGGGGGGGCAACATTTTCTGCAATACCACTGCTACATCAGGCAACTGAAATGTGGAGCTATAATAATGACATGCATAGTTGTTCTGAGGGTTCAGATAAACTAATGAGGAATTAGGGTGACTTGTATAGTCCAGTGCAACAACACGAATATGTAACTTTCCAGTGCACCTGCCTGTCTGAAGTATGTGGACTACCTTCCCTGTTTTAAAAGGCAATCCTCCTTTCTCTATGTAGAAACCATGGGTAACAAAACACGGTCCAGCACACCTGCAATGCTCAATTTTAAAATTTGTATTTGCTGCAGGCAGGAATGTTTCACCAAAAAAGCTGTCAGAGAGCAATAAAAGTGTGTTTTGTGTAAAACCCAGAACATCTTTCAGGACTATGGCTATTTCAATCTCCCCTCCCATTTAAAAAATCTTTGTCATTAGCGTTGCATTCCTCTATGCTTAGAAAGAGTCACACAGATACTACTTTTGTTTGTAACATGACAAAACTTCAGATGATAGCCTGATCACAGGTTAGACAGCTTAGACTACAGCAACCCATTATTATTTTTATTAGGTATTTCCAACTTACACCCGTCACTGCCTGAAAGGACTCTTTTTAAACGAACTCAAAGGTAGAAGAGAAAAACGTTAAACCACAAATAGCGAAGTCATACGTTTATGCAGCTGCGTATCTTACCAAATAATGCACAGAAAGTAAACAGTTACTAATTTTCTTCTGGTTATATTTTCTTTGTAGAACAACATAATTTCAGCATCACACCTACAGGGTTCTCACAGCCATCCTGTCCAGTCTGGAGTTATAACTTCTCATTCCCAAAATAAACACTGATAGAATAAAATTATAAAGGAGAGCAAGAACATTTTCCACTCCAAATGCAATCATTTAATTTCTGAAAGTGAAAATGGCTCAGGTTTCATTTAAAAAGCACACCTTTTCCTTTCTTAAGAAAAGGTGCACAGTAGTGTAAGATATACAGACTTAATCAAACTTATTACAAAACTTTTCCTAACTTCAGTACTGCACCCTGATGAAGTTTAAACTACATGCAGAAAAAAAGTCCTGAAAAAGAGCTGGGGTGAGTGTGACTGGTGTTTATGAAAGAAATTATTAAAAAACAAAAAACAAAAAACAGACAACCACAGATGAACTTACCTTTAAAGAAAGACAGGAACAAGGATGCCCAGAGACATAGTCCAGAATAAAAAAATCCCAAGCACTTTTCTGTGAGCATTGTCGAAACTGGCTGGCTATCCCTCCTGAGCAGAAGGTGAAATAGGATCAAGTCTTGGAGAGAGCCTGCAACGACTGATGGATTTGGCAATTACAGTAAAAAGGCACCAAACAAAAAGCTTCCTACCAGGAGAGAGAAGAGCACCTGCCTGTGTGCTTCTCCAGTCCCCAGGAGCCAAATCAGCTCAGTGCTGGGTCAGTCAATCCAAAAACAAAGGAGCTGGCTACTTTGCTTGGGACTCACAATCCCAGGCACTCTGAGCCTTTCCTTGGTCAGAAGCAAATGCCAGCAATCCCCGCACACAGCTGTGTGTGTGTTGCAAGGAGGGGGAGCTGTGCTGCCTGGGAGATGCTTTCCACATCCCCAGATTGTACCTTACTCGAGACAGCACGTCTGCAGCGCTTCCAGTGCTTGCACTCGAGTGCCTCTAGAGCTGCTTCCCAGAAAAATGAGTTTGTGTCCCTCTCTGCTCTCTCTCAGCTGCCAGTGTGACTTGCAGCATGCACCTGTGGCATGGTCTCCCTGCGATCCACCTGCCCTTTCTCACGGGAGAAATGGTCCAGGTGCAGAAGGTGGGGATAGTGACCCTGGACAGTCTCACGCCCTCTTCAATTTTCCCCTTTCCTATCTTCACATCCATTGAAGGCAGGCAGCTGCTCTCTGTGCCCCTTCCCGAGCTGCCCACTGCTCCTGGCTCTGCGCTGAGGAGTTTTACACACACCGTGGCTCCCCCAGGACAGTTCCTCTGCTTCTCCAATTCACTTGGTCAAGACGCAGAAAAATCTTGTAGTTCTTGGGCAATTTTGCCAGCCTGTGGTCTGTGCTGGATTTCAACAGTCACTGTCTTCATCCTGGCTTGCTTGGGGGTAGGAAGGATGTCTTGCACTTTTCTGTCCATTTTAACCAGTACCAGCTGGACATTGTGGCTGGGATTGAAATTTGTGCACCCTCCCCCTGTCCTCAGTTCTGAACTGGGATGACGAGTCTCTCCTGAATGCACACCCAGACCCTGCTTGTCTCTGCCCACACCTGAATTGTGTTAGGTTTGGGATGCAGATGGAAAGGAAGAGGGTTACATCTTCCATGCATGTAGCTGTCTGTTAGCACTCCATCCCCTTTTATTCTGTCAAGCAAACCTCCTAAGAAAACCCCACACTGACACCTCAAAGCAATACAGTTCTCTCGTATCCTAGAGAAAGACATGGCAGGGACATGTAGATGTAGAGATTTCCATTGGGCAGATTTGGACTACTCACCCATAAAGACAGATAACAGGAGCCTCCAGGGCATGCCTCACCTACTCACTAAGCTCTATGCTGGTACTGAATGACTTATACAAAACACAGGCTACCCCTTAGTGCTGCACCTGTAGCTAAGATGGGATTTGTCAGAGAATCAAAGGATCAAAGAATGATTGAGGTTGGAAGGGATCTCTGGAAGTCATCAGGTAAAAGCTCCCTGCCCAATCAGGGCCACCTAGACCATGTCGCTGAGTACCACAGTTGCAGTGAGCAGGAGGGAGGCCTGGGGCGATGGGGATGGGCACAGGCTGGCCCCAGGCATTCCCTGGCACCAAACCTCCCGCTGGGAGCAGCTGCAGAGCTGCAGGCCTGCGGCTGGGCAGCACGCGCTGTCAGGGGGAGCACAGCAGTGGGGCCGGGCACCTGGGGAGGGGAGGGGAGGGGAGCGCCGAGACGAACACCCCAGCCCTCCTGGCCAAGGGCGGCATCGCCGTGCCCCAACCCCACCAGACCTCACAGCGGGAACGCAAGGAGGCGGTGGGCACAGCAGCAGGAAGAGGCCGAAATGGCAGGAGGGCTGGGGATGGCGACACCAAATAAATTGTTAGCTACACTGAGACTTGATATATATATGATTTATTTCCTACATTGTATAGTTTTATGTCCTGAGGGCCTTCCATGTGCCCCATCCGCTGGCCCGGCCCTGTTGTGGCCAGCTCCTGGGGCGCTGCCCTAGTGTTGCCGGCGGGGTGGCCTCTTCTTGGCTGCTGGAGAAGAGGCCTGGGACGTGGGGGCCCTCCTCTTCGGGGCTCGCCGGGGCCCCCTTTCGGGATGGTCCCTGCCCTGGTCTGCTGTGGAGGCTCCAGGCACAGCCTCCGGTGTCTCCTCCTGGGGTGCTTCTTGCGCCAGGCTGGAGGGGGGGAGGCCGGGACCCCCTTGAAGGGCAGCACTGGAGCTGCCCGCAAGTTCCTCTGCGCTGGCTCCAGCAGCGTTGTTGGAGGGCTCTGCACCAGGACCAGGAGGCCCCTCTCGGGAGGCAGAAGGCCTGGGGGCAGCTGCGGGGCTGCCTGCCTGTCCCATGGCAGCACGGGAGCCCTCCAGGCCCAGCAGGCGGTGGGCCACCCAGCTGCACCGCTGCACGGTGATGCTGATGAGCCGGTGCACAAAGGTGGCTGCGTGCTCCGGCATGGAAAGCTGCAGCAGCTGCACCAGGCGATCTTCATCCAGCCCCAGGAGGCCCATGGCGGAGGTGAGGAGCTCTTCCACCATTTGCGCCTCCGCGTGGTCAGCCCCATGGATGCGCCTCAGCTCCTGGCGAAGCCAGGGCAGCACAGGACGGATGAGAGTTGGGTGGTCTCGCAAAAGGGAGGCCCAAACTTCAGGCTGGAGGCCTCCCACAAGAGCCGGCCCTGCAGCTGATGGTGGAGATGCTGCAGGGTGGTGACGGGGGTCGGTGGTGGCTGCGCGGCCACGAGCTCTCCCAGCCGGCTGGGTGATGAGAGACGCTTCTGCCGGCGCTGGGATGATGAGCTCCTTAAATTTGTTGTCTGCTCGCACCGAGTGCACGATGGAGCTGACCCTCCTCTTGCAGAGGGGGCACTCGGGCTTGCTCTCCACCCACTGCTGGATGCATCGGAAGCAAAACTGGTGGAGACATGGCATCACGTAGCCCGCGTTGTCCCAGGTGTCAAGGCAAATGGGGCAGCGGCTCTCCAGCGCCGTGGCCATGCTCTCCAGCTGCTGCAGTGGGCTGCGTGGAGCAGGCGATGAGGGGCTGCTCCTCCTCACTGCTGCTGCACCAGCAGCTGTCACGCTGCAAAAGGCAGAGAAGAGGCCACGGTTATCGGCTGGTGTGGGGGCAGCTGGAAGAGCTGTGCAGGTCCCCAGAGGAGGAAACCCTTCCAGCTGCCCAGGGCCCAGGGGGAGGTGTCCCCACCGCGCTCACCTCTGCTGCTGCGAGCGCTCCTCCTGGGTCTCCCGACGGCCCGAACGAGGCAGGGCCGTGGAAGAAGCTCTGATGGCTCTGGGAAGGGCACTGAGAGCTGCTGCAGCAACTCCCAGGGCACAACACCAGCACCGAGGCCAACCTTGCTCCTCACTCCAGACCTCACGTAAACGCTCAGCCGGAGTGCGGGCACTAGCCGGCGCGGTGGGACTCTGCGCCCGCATATGAGCAGCGAGGGCCACGCAGTCACAATGCATTGCTCACAGACGTCACAGTCCATCACTTGGAGACGCCACCAGCCACCCGTAGGAGATATGCCAAGGGCCCATCCTCACCTCGGCAGCTCTCTGGCCCCAGATTCTGAGGCCTCCCGCAGTGCTCGTGTCCACTCCATGCCCCCCAACTTTTGTCTTGTCCGTGGCACTGGTGTTTCCCAGCAGTGCGGGGTCCCTGGCTGTGCCTTCCCAGGGCTCCATCCAGGTCACCTTGGCTACGTCATGTGTCTTCAAGCACATACAGCGGGAGGGTCCGTTCAATCACAGCTCGGGCCTGCCTCTGAGGCTGCACCACACAGTCCCTCCAGTCCTGCCCATCTCCAGCACTGCTGGCCTGCCCTCTGGGCTCCTGTGCTTCCTCCCATGCTGGGTGGAAGTCAGCCCTCTGCTTGCTCCCAGGGACTTTCTCCCATCTGTCTTTACTCACTGGGGAGAGCGGGGCTGATGGTGCCCTCTGCTCAGCACCCATCAGGCCTCACCCAGGCACTGCATCCTTTGTAGGGTGCTGGGCAGGAGACACACGGGGAAGCTGCAGGGGCCCTGCCAGGAAGGTCTGTGCAACCAGGGCTGGGTCAGCATGGCTCCGAAGAGGTTTAGGGGCACCTAACAGCACGCTCTGGTGCCTTTGGGGAAGGCATCAAGGAAAGGGGGCCTGGCTCCCCACAGCAGTGCCTGGTGAGAGAGGGAGGAGCAGTGGCATCAGATGGAACTGGTCAGGTTCAGGCTGGATACAAGGGAAACAAAAGCACAAGGATCAACAAAAAGTCTAAAAGACAACAAAAAAAGGAAAACTGAGGCCTGTTGCTGACTAGAAGCCACATGCTGGAGCAACCGGTGACCCAGCCAAGGAGATGGAAAAACTGCCAGTGAAGCAGAAATATTGTCTGATGACCACAAGCACAGGCAGGTTGCCAAGTGTAGAAAAGGCACATCTGTCAACCAGCTCAGAGTCTTCCACCTAAGGCCAATCCAGGAGATCTGAAGTGACCTCCAAAGCTTAGGCCTCCTGTGTGATACCGTCCAGACCAGGAGGAAATACACTTTGTGCTGCTTGCAAATATGGCACCGGCGCTGTTTAACATCTGTGTTGGTGACACGGACAGTGGGATCGAGTGCACCCTCGGCTAGTTTGCCAATGCCACCGAGCTGTGTGGGAAGGGATGACACGCTGTAGGAAAAAGCATGCCATCCAGAGGGAGCTGGACAGGCAGGAGGGGTGGGCCTGTGTGAACATCATGGGGTTCCACAAGGCTAAGTGCGAGGTCCTGCATCCGAGCTGGGGCAATGCCAAGGATAAAGAGAGCTTGGGCAGAGAATGGATTGGGAGCAGCCCAGAGGAGAAGGACCTGGGGGTGGTGGTTGACGAGAAGCTCACCATGAGGCAGCACTGTGTGCTTGCAGCCCAGAAAGCCAACCGTATCCTGGCTGCACCAAAAGCAGCGTGGCCAGCAGGGCTGGGGAGGTGATTGTCCCCCTCTGCTCTGCTCTCCTGAGACCCCACCTGGAGCACTGCGTTCAGCTCTGGGGCCCCCCAGGAAAAGAAGGACATGGACGCATTCAAATGAGTCCAGAGGAGGCCACAGAGATGATGAAGGATCCGGAGTACCTTTTCTGCAAAGACAGGCTGAGGGAGTTGGGGGCAGCCCCAAGTTTTGGGTCTCCATTTGGTGAAAGGGGTTGCACCCAGATGCCACCATGGAGACACCACAGGACACAGTCACTTTTCCTAGGAACTTTTTGTGTTCAGTTCCTGTGGCCCCTTGGACTGGGATGGATGTAGTGCTTGGGTCCCAGCTCAGCTGTGGGGCTGAGCGGGGCTCAGCACCCCCTGGTCGATGTCTGCAGGGTGATGGGGTCACACAGTTCTGCTCAGCCCCGGGGTCTCTGCCTGCCCTCAGCAATCAGAGCAGCACTTGGGAAGAAAGTGCAGCCTTTTCCCTGTCCAGCCTGTTTGATTTGGGAGACCAAGGCAGTGCCTTTTTGGGACAGGAAAGAGGATGCACCCTATTGCCCAATTCCTCCAACAGTGTCAGCCCACAGAAATACAGACCCCAGGCTGAGCAGTGCCCATGCTTCACGTTCCCTGGACAGCAGCACCAGTTTCACCTCCTCACCTTCTGTGGCATTTATTGCCATTGATATGATGCCCCTTGAGCCTCCTCCGGGCTGAACAGTCCCAGCTCTCAGCCTCTCTTCGCAGAAGAGGTGCTCTTGAAGAAGTCCCTTGACCATCTTGATGGCTCCACATTGGACTCTCTCCAGGATGTTTAGGTCTCTCTTGTACTGGGCACTCCAGAACTGGACACAGTACTCCAGGTATGGCTTCAGCAGTGCTGAGGAGAGGGGAAGCATCACCTCCTTCAACCTGCTGGCAACATGCTTACTAGTGCAGCCCAGAATACCACCAGACTTCATTAGAGCAAGGTCGCATCGCTGGATCATGTACAACTTCTTATCCAGCAGGATACCTGCCTCCTTTTCTGCAAAGACATCTTTTAGCTGGGTGGCCCTGACAAATACTAGTTCATGTGTTTTTTCCCCCCCTGATGTAGGACTTTGTACTGCTCTGAGAAATAGTTTTGAAAAGAGGTCATTCTCCACAGCTCAACAGTTCTGTGGGCACTCTGAGCAAAGCATTGGGTTTGTTGACCTTCAGAGGTCCCTACCAGCCAGCAGGATGCTGTGACTGTATGGCCAGGGCGATGTCTGCATCCTGCTCTCATTCTGTCAGTGCCTGTACGTCTGTGTGCGGCCTGCACCAACCACAGAGGTATCTCATTGGCTGTCACCAGACTGCTCTCCAGGTCATGCAATTTCTCCTTAAAGTCAGACTTTAGCTCTTTATTTACAAAAATTCCTCTCGCTGTTATTGTCTAATGCCCTGGGGCTTGACAAATGTCAGAGTGAAGAACAGGCTGTCTGATCACGCCTGTCCACTAGTGAGGCCCAAAGCTAGCCAGACCAGCCTTTCCTGAGCCTGCAAGTAAGTGTGCAAACAGACACCTGTAGCAGGAAAATATCCTGAGAACAACACTCCCAGGCAAGAGGTCTCCTGAGGGTGGGACTAAAGATTGTGTTCAAAACATATTCAGGCCTCACAGTGATGTTTCTGGCAGCAACTTTTGATACTACAATGTCAATGGAAAGGTATGACTGCGTCCTCCCTGGAAAAAGCTCTCATGTAGCCAGGGATGAGAAATGAAGAGGAAGAGAAAGGGCAGTGAAAAGCCCGAGGATGTAAACAGCTTCCTTGTGCTTGAAAGGGTGTCTTCTCTCCGTGGACAGTTGTCTTTGTGTTTCCCAAGAGGAAAAATGGACCAATGTCAGATGGTTTAATGTGCAGTCATACACTCTTACTTCGATGGAGTTTGCAATCAGCAAAAGATCTCAGCCTGTAAATCCAGGCCATTTGCATGCATAGATAAAGCTAACATGTGGGATTGTCTCCTACATCTAGAAAAAATTGTTGAGCATCTGTAGAAAGCCCTGGGAAGGATGTCTCATCCTTGGCAGTGCTTGTCTAAGAGCCCAACATTAATGCTGGATCAGTATGAAAGAGGTTGCATTTTTGGAAGTGGCATTGTAAACAGTCTTGTGGAACAAGAACCAAAGCTGTTGTTCAACTAAAGGGGAGGAAATTCTGAAGATGAAATGTTCTTCTTTCTCAGCACAATTGGTTCTGAGATCCTTTTCTTCTGAACAGCTTCACAGATAAGGAAGACAGGCTGTTGCCTCCACCACATTTTAGAGAATCCAAAGTATATTGGCTTTAACTTGATTTGAGTTCATCATGTGAACTGTACTTAAAATCTGAGCCTCTGAGATGTCCCCACTGGTGAATCCTAATGCAACTGGCACCATGTGTGACCTGGCTAGACCCAGACTAAAGGCAGAATTTTGCAGGGGATAGGAAAGCTCCTGTCAGGCCTCAGGAATCAAAACAGCTGCTTTTTGGTCATTCCAGTCCTTTTTGTAATGCCATAGATAAGGCTGAACCTAAAGGTCATATATGGGGATGGTTGAGCTGGTAATGCCATAATGCTGACTGGTGTTGTACGAAGGAAGTTTTGCAGGAGGAAATTTGATGCAGAGAAGTACAAAAATTGCAACCTTCACATTTTAATATGGACAGAAAATTGAGGGGACAAACAGTTGATAGTTCAAAAATAATGAACTGTGCTCTGAAAAAGAGACAAAATAGATTAAACAAAATAATCTGATATGTTCCTAATAATAACCCACAAAAATTGCTGAGAAATTCTTCTGAAATGAATCAAAGCATGCTTTCCCAGAACAGAGTACACTTTTCCCAGAGAGAGAAGATGAAACTCAGACATTTTTTACAGACTCAAAACTGTACTAAAATGATAAATAAAAATAATAATAATAAAATAATAATAATTTAAAAATAAAAAATAAAAAGGGGGAATGATAGAGCACATTTTGTTCTAAGGAAGGGATTAAACAGGCAATCCAGTTAGGGAACTAAAATAGGGTAAAGAAAAGGTAAATACAATTTTGTAATGGTATGGACAAGGAGTCTTCAAATGCATTATGTCAAGTAATGCAATGCAGTCTGCAAAAAAAAGTTGCTGTTGCTGTTAGGAGATAAACTTCAAATCAAAAAAGTCTAACAGATTACAGCTGGTAACGAAACAGCATGAAGTGTGATCTTGTAGACTTTCAGTGCTACAAGTGGGGAAGCTGATGGCATGCACTTTGAGGAGTGTGTGGGGAGGAAACATATGTCAGTACTGAAGAAGGTGCCATTAAGGATTAGATGCTCTGCAAGAGGAACAGAGAGCTGTGAGGATGCATACGCATATCTTTTTGCAAAATGGTGTGGAACCAACCTGATTAGAAAGGGTTGTAATTTGAATAATGTGTGTGTGAATGGGACATGCAAAACTGTGCTGAGAAGCCCCCCAGGTGCTGAGAGGCCCCAGAGTGACAGTGATAAAGAGGCAGATGACCACTAGCTGGATTAAACAGCAAGTGAGGATTCACAAAAACACTTTTGACACAAACAAGGAGTCGGATTGAAAACAAGTAGGAAAGAAGCCTGAACCTTTGTGATGGCGGAGGAGGAAAGCAGTAAAGAGAGAAGCAGTCATGTCATTTGGCAGTGCCAGAAGTGGAACCTCTGGCATTGCACCTTGTGGGGAGACTGGCTGAAACACACATAGTTGCTTTGTATTTATTTATTTATTTATTCAAATTGATTAGCAGCAGAAAGTTTCTGCGGAGGAAGACAGAGTAGTTGTAGGATGAAGGCAAAGGGCTGCTTACATTGGCAGTGCTGCTGAGACACAGGTTTGGCAAAGTACACCCTGCAGTCTTTCAGGTAATAATGAAAGCATCTTTGAATGCTTGCCTGAGGGCAAGTGTCTTTGGAAAAGAGAGGAAAACTTACAGGCAGGCCCTGTCAGCAAGACAAGGGCAGATGTAGATGTGCTCTGTTCCTTTTTAACCTCAAGGGTGCACAGTCAGGGAAGATCTTGATCCTTTCTCAGGATGTCCATCGGGGTACACACCTCATTGCTGTTTCTTCTCTGGCTGCACTTAGTTATGCACTTCAAAATTACTTGAGATTCCTACTGTGCAGGGGAAAATATATAAATATATATATAGCCAGCTATTCTGGTTTCTTATATGTATATTAGAAACATAAATCTAAAATATATATATTAGTAACCAGAATAGCTGGGTAGACACTTCAGTTCTAGCTGTTCCAGTTCATCACATCACTCCACTGCTCTCATCCCCATCTCTGTTCTGACACAAACTTCTGCCCTACCTGAAGACATGTAAGATTTCCTCAAAGGTCCTGTGTTTTCTTAATCCACATACATGTTAGTCCCTCTTAGCCCAGAGACACCAGGGTCCCGGCAGTGGATATTCTTACATTTGAAAGTGTCATTGTCCCTGTTTCAGACAACTACGAGTGACTGGAGGAGACTCTGATGAATCAGGACTGCTAACAAGATGCTACGTTAGAGGTATGAGATTTGGAGTTGGCACAAGTGGTTCTTCATGAGCAGCAAAGCCAGCATGCTGTACTGAGTTTATGTGGCAAAATTTTGATAGCATGGGGAGCTAAAGAGGTGGCCTCTGTGACAAGAGACATGTGTCTGCCCCTGTGTTGGACAAGAGCCGGTTCCACCCAGCTCCAAAATGGACCTGCCACTGGCCAAAGTCAAGTGCATCAGCGACACTGCTGGCACCTATGTGACCACAGATTCACAGAATCATTCTTCTTTGAAAAGAGCTCCAAGATCATCTGGTCCAACCATCGCCCTACCACCACCATCACCCACTAAATCGTGTCCCTTATATTAACTATGTGATAGCATATGTGATAACATAGTTAATATAAGTTAATATCATAGTTAATCACATTATTAACTATGTGATAACAGTTAAGAGAGGGAAAAGAACACTGTACAGCTTCTGTGGCAGAGGACTGAGAAAAATGTGAGAGAAACAACTTTGCAGACACCAAGGTCAGAGAAGAAGGAGGGCAGGAAGCGCTCCAGGCATCACAGCAAAGACTCCCCTGTAGCCTGTGGAGAAGGCCATGGCTGAGCAGGTTATCCCCTTGTGGACAATGGAGGACTGTCTTTGAGCAGATCTCCCCCTTGTGGGCCGCGGAGGACACTCTTTGAGCAGATTTCCACACTGCAGCCCACGAAGAACCCCTCACTGGGGCAGGTGGATGTGGCCTGAAGGAAGCTGCAGCCCACAGAGAGCCCTCCCTGGAGCAGGCTCGTGGCAGGAACGGTGTCCCGTGGGGTCCCACACTGGAGCAGTCCGTTCCTGAAGGACTGCTCTCCATGGAAAGGACCCACACGGGAGCAGCCACAGGGCTGAACTGAGCACACGGTGCGCTGCTACTGCTCCATGTGAGACCCCAGGCCTGTATGTGTGTCTTCAGCCTAAGCAAACCACCACCTCTTTCCCCACGTACATGTATGAGGTGCTTTAAATGTGACTGTGTAGCAATACAGTCCCAGAGAAAGAAGAAACCACGGTGTTTCACCACCCGCTGCTGCTCAGAGCCGTGACTTCTGTGGTGCACTGGCAGCTGCGCACCCATGGGTGCTGCTCCCACAGCGGGGCCAGCCACACCAGCAGCGAGCAGGCCGTGAGTGCTGCTCGCATCCAAATCACATCCAAACTGACTAGTAAACTCCCCTAGAACAGGAAGACCTTGCCACAAGGATATTCATAATGCCTACTTTGAAACTAAATGCAATGTGTTAATAAGCAGCTTTATCTAGTTTTATCCAGTAGGCCAACTGCAATATTAGCAGTTTGGTGCTATGCATACAGAATATTGTCATAAATAAAATAAAATAAAATAAAATAAAATAAAATAAAATAAAATAAAATAAAATAAAATAAAATAAAATAAAATAAAATAAAATAAAATAAAATAAAATAAAATAAAATAAAATAAATAAAAGGTGAAGGCAATACCCATTGACACTAAAGTCACTGCTGATCCTCTCACATTCCATTGTAAAGCAAACCCAAGAAGCCACATCAGTAAAGCTGGGGGTCACGAATTGCCTCCTGTTAGCTCAGCCTCAGGTATTTTACTCATTGTAGATTCAGGTTCTACTTCCTCTGGAGATTTTTCATACAAACACGGGGAGGATATTGTTTGTTGTAAAACACCTTATGATCAGAAACTTCAGAAACTTCCTCCTCCTCCACTGAATTTGGTTCAGAGATATCCTGCCATTTCCCCTTTTCCTTTACAAGACATTTTAGAGTGTCCCACTTCTTGGTTCTAAGAACCTGTACCAACCTGGATCATCTGTGAACTGCAAGGTGGAAGACAAATAAAAACGGAGGGCTGATGGAGCCACTGAAAGGCAGTTTTCCATACAAACATTCTCAAAAGTCTTAATTAGAAGATTGTAATTTGACTGATGCCTGTGGTTTACTTGCCTCCTTTGAAGAATAATCACTTGCTTTGACAGACCCTGTTCAGTTTAAGTCACTACTTCTACGTACATCCAGCACCAGCTGAACTCAAAATGCCTATAAACTGCAAGAGTCATGACAGAGGAGGACATTCGCTCTGCCTGCAGGCAAATGTACCAGATGGGCAGCCTTGATTTTTCATAAGACTATTTAAAACCAAGTTTCAGCATGTCACGGACTCTCCAGTTACACAATAGTGCCACAGCAGGAGTAACCATGCACTCTGGACAATGCTCTTGCCTGGTTGTTTACAGCAACCCCCCAAAAGGGGAACAAAACAGCATGTCTAGGAGTCAGATCCAGAGAGAGATGAAAACCAAGTCCACTTCCATCAGACTGCTGAGTAACAAGACAGTTTTTTGAACCATGACATTATATATATATATATATTGGGATATATATATATATATATATATATATATATATATATATATATATAGCTAGCCCAATGACTGAATGCTGAACAGATCACAGTACATTTTTTCCCTGCATCAGCAACTGGAGCGAAGGCATTCCTTTGCAATGCAACACACTGAGCAATCCCAATTCTGCTCATGCAGGTGGAAGAAAAGGATTTTTGCTACTCAAATAGAGACAACCGGCACTATTGATCTAGCTGGGACTCCAGAAGAGTATTTGGCTTCTAACTATTACTTTGGAAAAAGACAAATTTCCTTCCTCACAAGGTTGTAACTGATCTTTGCATTACTGAATGGGGTGAATGGTGCAAATGTGCAGCACATCGCCTCCCAAGGAGGCTGGGAGGTGTTTCCTGATGGTGACATGAATATGTGGCTTATTTTAGCACTTGAAGCCAAGCAATACATTGGCAAAAAGCTGTGCTATGAGCTACTCTTAGATGATTGATTTCACCCGTTTTCATCCTGGGTTTCTTCATCTATTCTTTTTTCCAGTGACTCTATATTCCAGGACAGAAAACCATGCATTTATCAAGCAGCCTTAGACAATACACATTCTGGGGACAACCACTGTGAAATGAGAGGTCTTCCTTGTGCATAAAGATACCAGCCTGGTCCTTGAGTGTTGACCACTTGGAGATGTTGTAAACTGGCACATGCCTGGTCACAAACACAACCCTTCAAAGCCCCTCCTTTACCAGGGCTGTCTGTGTAGCAGTGACAGGGTAAAGTGCTACCTAAACCAAGCCAAAATTCACAGAATCATGGTTACAGGCACATATGCTCCCTGGGGTAACTGTAGTCTCTCATGCTGCTCCACGGGAAGATGCTAACTAAGCTGTCACCCCTCCCCAGGGCTGGTCCCTAATTCTGATTCCTCTCAGGGCAACAGTGCTCAACTCACATTGCTTTTCTGGTCTGCCATTTAACACTACTCAAAATTGGAACTATTTAAAGACTTAGTGGATAAGATCCCCTGGAACACTGTCCTTAGGGACAAAGGAGCTGAACAGGGATGGCAACTCTTAAGGATGCTTTTCTTAGAGCACTAGAGCTCTCCCTCCCCCTGCGTAAGAAAGCAAGCAGGGAGGGCAGGGAACCAGGCTGGCTGAAGAGGACAGGGATGCTGCTTGGATGTGCAGGGATGGGATCAGGAAAGCCAAGGCACAGATGGAGCTGCGCCTGGCAAGAACAAGAAGGAGGGATTTTATGGGTACATGGGCCAGAAAAGAAAGGACAAAGAGTGCATACCCCCTCTGACGGATGACGAGGGAGGACTGGTAATGACAGACATGGAGAAGGCTGAGGTACTCAGCAACTTCTCTGCCTCAGCCTTCACTGCCAGGCAGTTCCCACATCTCTCCAGTGCCCTCTAGGCAAGGGCTGGGGGAGCAAATTCCCTCCCGCTGTAAGCAAAGAGCAGGTTGGAGACCTCCTGATGAAACTGGACAGGTACAGGGTCTGTGGGGCCTGGTGCCATGCACCCCAGGGGCCTGAGGGAACAGGCAGATGGAGCTGCCAAGCCTCTCTCCATTGTATTTGGGAAGTCCTGTCAGTAAGGTGAAGTCCCTGGAAGTGAATGAAAAAAGCGAAACACCACTCCCATTGTTAACAAGGGTAGAAAGGAGCACCAGGGGAACTACAAACCGGTGAGCCTCAGCTCTGTGCCTGGTAAGATCATGGAACAGATCCTCCTGGAAGCAATGTTAAGACACATGCAGGACATGGAGGTGATCCGAGACAGCCAGCACAGCTTCACAAAGGACAATATAAATTATAATTTTCTTATTAAAAAGAATGGAGAGGGACTCTTTACTCGTGTAATGATAGGACAAGGGGTATTGGTTTTAAACTGAAAGAGGGGAGATTTAGATTAGATGTTAGGAGGAAATTCTTCACTCCGAAGGTGGTGAGGCACTGGAACAGGCTGCCCAGAGAAGCTGTGGATGCCCCATCCCTGGAGCTGTTCAAGACCAGGCTGGATGGGGCTCTGGCAAATGGGATCTACTGGGTGGCATCCCTGCCTGTGTCAGGGGGGTTGGAACTAGATGAACATTAAGGTCCCTCCCAACCCAAGCCATTCTATGATTCTATGATTAATGATCCTTGTGCTTTTTTTATGATTAATGATTGTGCTTTTGTTTCCCTTGTATCCAGCCTGAACCTGACCAGTTCCATCTGATGCCACTGCTCCTCCCTCTCTCACCAGGCACTGCTGTGGGGAGCCAGGCCCCCTTTCCTTGATGCCTTCCCCAAAGGCACCAGAGCGTGCTGTTAGGTGCCCCTAAACCTCTTCGGAGCCATGCTGACCCAGCCCTGGTTGCACAGACCTTCCTGGCAGGGCCCCTGCAGCTTCCCCGTGTGTCTCCTGCCCAGCACCCTACAAAGGACGCAGTGCCTGGGTGAGGCCTGATGGGTGCTGAGCAGAGGGCACCATCAGCCCCGCTCTCCCCAGTGAGTAAAGACAGATGGGAGAAAGTCCCTGGGAGCAAGCAGAGGGCTGACTTCCACCCAGCGTGAGAGGAAGCACGGGAGCCCAGAGAGCAAGCCAGCAGTGCTGGAGATGGGCAGGACTGGAGGGACTGTGTGGTGCAGCCTCAAAGGCAGGCCCGAGCTGTGATCGAACGGACCCTCCCGCTGTATGTGCTTGAAGACACATGACGTAGCCAAGGTGACCTGGACGGGGCCCTGGGAAGGCACAGCCAGGGACCCCGCACTGCTGGGAAACACCAGTGCCAAGGACAAGACAAAAGTTGGGGGGCATGGAGTGGACACAAGCATTGCGGGAGGCCTCAGAATCTGGGGCCAGAGAGCTGCCGAGGTGAGGATGGGCCCTTGGCATATCTCCTACGGGTGGCTGGTGGCGTCTCCAAGCGATGGACTGTGACGTCTGTGGGCAATGCATTGTGACTGCGTGGCCCTCGCTGCTCATATGCGGGCGCAGAGTCCCACCGCGCCGGCTAGTGCCCGCACTCCGGCTGAGCGTTTACGTGAGGTCTGGAGTGAGGAGCGAGGTTGGCCTTGGTGCTGGTGTCGTGCCCTGGGAGTTGCTGCAGCAGCTCTCAGTGCCCTTCCCAGAGCCATCAGAGCTTCTTCCACGGCCCTGCCTCGTTCGGGCCGTCGGGAGACCCAGGAGGAGCGCTCGCAGCAGCAGAGGTGAGCGCGGTGGGGACACCTCCCCCTGGGCCCTGGGCAGCTGGAAGGGTTTCCTCCTCTGGGGACCTGCACAGCTCTTCCGGCTGCCCCCACACCAGCCGATAACCGTGGCCTCTTCTCTGCCTTTTGCAGCGTGACAGCTGCTGGTGCAGCAGCAGTGAGGAGGAGCAGCCCCTCATCGCCTGCTCCACGCAGCCCACTGCAGCAGCTGGAGAGCATGGCCACGGCGCTGGAGAGCCGCTGCCCCATTTGCCTTGACACCTGGGACAACGCGGGCTACGTGATGCCATGTCTCCACCGGTTTTGCTTCCGATGCATCCAGCAGTGGGTGGAGAGCAAGCCCGAGTGCCCCCTCTGCAAGAGGAGGGTCAGCTCCATCGTGCACTCGGTGCGAGCAGACAACAAATTTAAGGAGCTCATCATCCCAGCGCCGGCAGAAGCGTCTCTCATCACCCAGCCGGCTGGGAGAGCTCGTGGCCGCGCAGCCACCACCGACCCCCGTCACCACCCTGCAGCATCTCCACCATCAGCTGCAGGGCCGGCTCTTGTGGGAGGCCTCCAGCCTGAAGTTTGGGCCTCCCTTTTGCGAGACCACCCAACTCTCATCCGTCCCGTGCTGCCCTGGCTTCGCCAGGAGCTGAGGCGCATCCATGGGGCTGACCACGCGGAGGCGCAAATGGTGGAAGAGCTCCTCACCTCCGCCATGGGCCTCCTGGGGCTGGATGAAGATCGCCTGGTGCAGCTGCTGCAGCTTTCCATGCCGGAGCACGCAGCCACCTTTGTGCACCGGCTCATCAGCATCACCGTGCAGCGGTGCAGCTGGGTGGCCCACCGCCTGCTGGGCCTGGAGGGCTCCCGTGCTGCCATGGGACAGGCAGGCAGCCCCGCAGCTGCCCCCAGGCCTTCTGCCTCCCGAGAGGGGCCTCCTGGTCCTGGTGCAGAGCCCTCCAACAACGCTGCTGGAGCCAGCGCAGAGGAACTTGCGGGCAGCTCCAGTGCTGCCCTTCAAGGGGGTCCCGGCCTCCCCCCCTCCAGCCTGGCGCAAGAAGCGCCCCAGGAGGAGACACCGGAGGCTGTGCCTGGAGCCTCCACAGCAGACCAGGGCAGGGACCATCCCGAAAGGGGGCCCCGGCGAGCCCCGAAGAGGAGGGCCCCCACGTCCCAGGCCTCTTCTCCAGCAGCCAAGAAGAGGCCACCCCGCCGGCAACACTAGGGCAGCGCCCCAGGAGCTGGCCACAACAGGGCCGGGCCAGCGGATGGGGCACATGGAAGGCCCTCAGGACATAAAACTATACAATGTAGGAAATAAATCATATATATATAAAGTCTCAGTGTAGCTAACAATTTATTTGGTGTCGCCATCCCCAGCCCTCCTGCCATTTCGGCCTCTTCCTGCTGCTGTGCCCACCGCCTCCTTGCGTTCCCGCTGTGAGGTCTGGTGGGGTTGGGGCACGGCGATGCCGCCCTTGGCCAGGAGGGCTGGGGTGTTCGTCTCGGCACTCCCTTCCCCTCCCCTCCCCTCCCCTCCCCAGGTGCCCGGCCCCACTGCTGTGCTCCCCCTGACAGCGCGTGCTGCCCAGCCGCAGGCCTGCAGCTCTGCAGCTGCTCCCAGCGGGAGGTTTGGTGCCAGGGGGTGCCTGGGTTCAACAAGTCCAAGCACCAGGTGCTGCACCTGTGTCGGAGCAATACCAGGCACGAGAGGAACTCCTTGACAGACTCCTCTCCTGTGGAGAGGGATTTGGGGGTTCTGTTGGATGAGCAGCTCGACCTGAGCCAGCAGTGCATGCTTGCAGCCCAGAAGACCAGCTGCCTCCTGGGCTACATCAAAAGCATAGTGGTCAGCAGGGGAGGGAGGGGATTGCCCCCCTCTGCTCTGCCTTTGTGAGGCCTCACTGGGAGTGCTGCATCCAGGTCTGGAGCGCACAGCACAAGAAGGACACAGGTCTGTTAGACCGTCTCCAAAGAAGAGCCATGAGGATGATCAAAGAGCTGGAGCACCTCTATTGTAAAGAAAGGCTGAGGGAGCGGGGGATGTTGAACCCGGAGAAGAGAATGCTCAGGGGTGACTTTATTGCAGCTTTTCAGTTCTTAAAGGGGGCTTTTAAAAAAGATTGAGAGCAACTTTATGCTCAGGCAGGCAGTGCCTGGACAAAGGCAGATGGACTTGATGATCCTGGTGGGTCCCTTCTATGACTCTAAGGGGGAATGGTTTTAAACTAAAAGAAGGGAGATTTGGATTAGATGTTAGAAAGTCTTTATTCAGAGGGTGGTGAGGCCCTGGCACAGGCTGCCCAGAGAAGCTGTGGATGCCCCATCCCTGGAGGTGTTCAAGGCCAGGCTGGATGGGGCTTTGGGCAACCTGGTCTGGTGGGAGGTGTCCCTGCCCATGGCAGGGGGTTGGAACCAGGGGATCTTTAAGATCCCCTCCAACCCAAAGCAGCTCTATGGTCCTATGATTCTGTGAATATCAGGTGGCAGAAGTGAGTATTGTCTTGTTACCACATACACAGCCTGGAGCTAGAAGCCATCCTGAAAACCCCAGTTTCGGATCGTGGTCCTGGGAGGCAATGGTGGACAGGTATGTATGAGGGATTTTTGTATCACGTGTGTGGGGAGAGGCAATCTGGTGAGCAGGCCTGATGCCACCAAGTCAAGCTGTGGGCAGTGATGACCAGCTTCAGCACAGGGATCCTGGCAGGCCAGGCCACGAGGGACTAAGGATAAAGCACAACCCTGCTTTCTCTTTCAAAACCCAGGCAGGGCACTGGTGCTACAAGGTGCAGGTGTCTTCTTCCACCTCTTAGACAGAGTCTGGTTCCTCTTCCTTCCTCACATGGGGCTTGGTCATCAGAGCAGGGCCTGGATAAGGGGTTCCCTGCTCACAAGCTGCTAACAAGGAAGGAAATAAAGGGAGGGAGCTTGTCCTGCACTGCTACTCCTCCCTTTCATTGCTTCTACTCTCTCCTGGGCTGCCACTGTAAACGTCTGAGAGACAATAAAGCCAAACTCTTCAGGCTGAGGTCCTGTGAGAAGCACACACAATGCTCTGAAGCTCAGCACCTGAGGCTGGGTGTCACACAGCACTCTTGGCCACAGTCACACTTAACATCTTAGCAAGGAGAAAGGGCTGGATCCCTTCAAAGGGTCTGCCTTGCCCTTTGCTCTTTGTACCAGCTTTGTGGTAGCATCCTAAATATCTTCTCCATACAGAATAATGAGTGCTTACAGCCATCTGTATGCACCTCTGTGCTGTCTGCTATGGCTGTACCCTACCAGGATAAGCAAAACAGAAGAGCCACAGCCACCTGATCTGCAGCAAAAGCACCAAGAAAAGTGAAAGTGCAGCTCCAGGCAGGCCAAGAAAAAGCTGAGGCAGTACAAAGCTGTTCTCCGCTACGAGCCTGGCGGTGTGATACCCCTGGGCTAGAGGGCTAGGGGTCGGGATGCAGGGGAAGACCTGACGAGGATGCTGCTACGCCACGGGGTCTGGAGATGAGAGAGGAGACGCAGCAAGGCTTGGCTCTGTGCAAGAGCAGCAGCATGGGCCTCTCTGCGCATCCTGTGGGCTCAGCCAGACTCACGTGTACTGGCTCCATGCCCTCAGGCTAACTCATGTCAAGTGCAAGCGCATGCACCCTGCCCTCAGCGCTCACCCCAAGCAGCGCCAGGCGCATGCGCAGTGCCCCTCACCCCGCAGCACCAGGCGCAGGCTGCAGCGCAGGCCCCGTGCCGCTGTCAGTGCCCCCTTGCTTTGTGGGCCTCAACGCTCCCAAACCTCACTTCAGAGCACCTGAAATGTTCTCTGACACTCCGTGGCTTCCGCACACTGAGCCATACCCTGCATAAATGCCCCCAAACACATCAGTCTCTATGCCAGGGGCCAAAAAAACCCTAAAACTTGCCGCAAGGCCCCATTTACCCCACACACAGAGCAGAAGTATCTCTAGCGTTCCCCAATCCTGCCCAGGGGCCCATACACCTCCCAGACCATGCCATGGGGGCTAAATACACTTCCCCAAATCTTTCAACAAACTTTAAATATCCTCAAACTCTGTGCCATACTTACTGGCTCAGAGAGACTCTGTATCCTGAGCAGTTTTCCTCAAAGAGCCCCAAATCCATTCCAGCCTCCCCCCCCCCCCCCCCTTTCCCCCTCCCCACACAAACAACTTACTTCAGGATTCCTAGAGACCTCCCCAGAATCCTACCACATGGCCCTGAACCCTGCCACAAAAGCTCCCAGAAACACGGAAAGCCACACACCCTGTCCAAGTGCTCCTGAAGCCCCCAAACCTGCTTTTTGCCCAAAACACCCAAAGTGTGCCCTGGGAACCCAATAGTTTCAACCAACCCCTCCAAGCGGATGTCCATAGCCAGCTAAGGACCACAAATCCTGATCAAAAGGTCTCTGAAGGACGTTTCCCAGCCCCTAATCATATTCTGGTACCCCCCCCAAACTCCCAAATCATGCCAAAATGCTTCATTAAAACCTGTCAGAAAATTGCTAGGATCCTGAGGCACCCTTATAATCTGCTTCAGCCCTCAAAGACCTCAAAGTCATCAGCCCTTATACCTTGCTCAGCTGCCGCCAAAGAGCTCCAAACCCTGCCCCACAGGTCCCCAAACACCCAGTGATCTGTCCCAAGGGTCCCCTACTGCCAAACGCTGCCCCTGGGTCCCCAAACATTGGCAAAATGAGAGACACCAAACACCCCACACCTGTGCTAAAGCCCCACATAAGCAAATCCTCCCGGCCCCATAAAACTTCCCCAGACCTGCCAAAACCATCACCCAGGGTCTGCAAAGGTCCCAGACCATGCACAGGTACCTTCAGAGATGCCCAAACCTGCTCTTGGCTGCTGAGTGACATCTGCCCACCCCCAGGGCCCCAAAACACTCCTGAAACTCAAGCTCAAACAGCTCCAAACTTGCTTCAGGACTTCCAAACACCTCCCAGTTCTATCTCAGCATCCCTAAAGAACAATAAAATCTCTTCAAAACTCTCACTGGTTCCTTAACTACCTCAAGATCCTCCAACACCTTTCTCTCATCCTGTCCAAACCCTGTCCAGCCTGGGTTTCCTGCTCTCCTGCAGAGGCCATCTGATTTCCCATTCTTTGTGGAGCACATGTTGTGCAGCCACCTCCAAACAGAAGAGGCACGGAGATCTGTGAAAGAAGGAGCCAGTCAATGAACCCAAACCAAACGTTACTCCTGAGTACATGCATATTCATCCGTCAGCTGGGGAACTGAGTATCTTTTCCTTAACAACACATTTCTTGTTAGTGATTAATTTCTATGCAATATTCTTTATTCTTTCTTCATTTCCCATCCTGTTGACACTGTGCTCGATGATTTATGAGTATGACATAGCCGATACCATCTTTTCAGCATGGCTGGCTATGGTCCTGGGTGGCTCCTAGTCACAGAGAGGAGGTTGATGAGACTCAAGCTCTTTGAGAAGAGAGGTCAGGACTTTAATGGGCTTGTTTTTTCTCTTCAAAATTTCTTCACTCGTGCCTGACGTTTTTATGCCATTGCCTCTGTCCCCAGACAGGGAGAGGAAGCCTTCTCTGTTCCTGACACTCCTTAGGGCTCAGACCCCAACCACCTAAAAATGCCCTAGAAAGCTTCACACGCATGGTGAACCAGACACCCACGGTAGGACGTGTAGTATGTCAGCTGTTAGATCCATTTGGCACCATCTGCAATCTGCAAACAACAGGCACCCTAAAAGTTTGGGTCACACAGTAGTGGTGGTAGTGGCAAGAGGAAGGCTGAAATAGAGCTTGGTGATTTGAAGTGCATCTGCCCAGACTTCTTCTTAGAAGGAAGCGATGCCAAAGGGACCAAGGAGGGTTTTAGCTCAGAAGAAGAGCTAGGGAAGGGAACAGGGAGAGGTTGTATATTTTATTTTATTTTATTTTATTTTATTTTATTTTATTTTATTTTATTTTATTTTATTTTATTTTATTTTATTTTTTTATTTTATTTTATTTTATTTTATTTTATTTTATTTTATTTTATTTTATTTTATTTTATTTTATTTTATTTTATTTTATTTTTATTTCTGAACAGAAATGAGAGCAGGTCACTCTTTAAAACAGAGATAAGGCAGAATGGACCGGGTGAGGCAGAGTGAAGTTTCCATCATTTCTCCCTGCAGGTGTGCTGTGTTATGCCCTTTCTCCAGGGGGGATGCTCTCAATTAAATCATCTCTTTTATTAAAGGAACATGTTATAGCAAACTAAATCATATCAGTACTGTCCATCACATGTTAATAAATCTGAGAGCTCCTGAAATAGGATCTCAGAGTGTGTACATGAGGGAAACTTACCCAGGCAGAAAGTACTATAAGAGATCTTTCGGCTTGTTAATGTTTTGCCTAGCATCTTTTGGGGTGCCATTCCCACTAAACCTCTCAAGTAATCTAGTTTTCTTCTAGGCACTGAATGTGAACAATAGCTCAGTTATGCACCCTTAATAAAGGTGTATCACAGTATAACTTCGGCTATGGTGGTAATTAGGTCAGCATACACCCATGCCCAGAATTTTTTTTTTTTTTTTCTAAAGACAAACTGTGATATTAGCAGAAGCAGTACAAACAGCTGATGGTGCAAGCTAAGTATTTGTGTGAACTACCTGTCTCTGCTGTTAGCAGTACTACAGCGCCTCTACAGCACGCTGCGAGGGTATGACAAACCCTGAGGTGGAGGAGCAGCCTGCTCCTCTTCACATCAGCAGTTCAGAACTAGCCTCACACAACTGTATGCCTCTGCTGGTGGAGAAAAAAACTCCCCTTTCAAATCTCTTTTATATGATAGGATGAAGAGTGCCTTAGCTAGTGCGACGCCGACTCTGACCAGGACGACAGGTTTTGGAGATGCTTTAGTCTCCTGTCTCCCTTAAACTGTCCTTCAGCATAGAGCTAACTGCAGTTTAACCTGCAGCTAATTTCACACTGCCTTTTTAGAGATCTGGGGTAGCATTTATCAACATTTCAATCACAGTTTAACTGCACATATGCCAGATCAGTGACCTTTGGCTTGTGCTGTGTAGCAGATGTGATGCACTCTTGGACCTACAAAATACTTGATTAATATAGCGAAAAAAAAAGATGACTCTTTTTGTAATGTTTTCTTAATCCACCCTTTATTAAAAAACATAAGCATTTGTAAATATATAAAATTATAAAGTACCAAGTGCTTTTTGCTTCCCAGTACAGTAGGACTCAGGAGAGATGGGTAAATCTGGTGTTAATCTGTTCAGTGTATTAGGTCCAGTGCTACAGAAATGGTTAATTTCATTCCTCTGACAGGTCCAAAGTTACCTTGTTTTACCTCAGTTTAAGACTTCCTTCCTGCTCCTCTTCATGATAAGACATCAGTGCTTATCAGGGACAGCAAGGCTGTACCTGTAGGAACTAGGAGACTCCATGGAAGGATGCAGGAAGTTGTTTTATAAATGGAAAGATAATCAGTTGCTAATGGGAAGGAGAATTCAGGCATTGAGAGAGCTATTCTTTAGTGTTTATCAGGTAAAGTGCATTCTTTGCTATGTGATTATCCCCTAACTGGACTGGAGAAAAAGAGCCACTGTATTTTCAGAGGTCCAATTTGCATCAAGTTCCCTTAATCAACAAATACTGAGATCCCCTCTGCAAGCTGCATGATATGAAGCATCGCCAAGTCCCACCCATCTTATTTTTTAGCACCAAAATGTCATAGGGTTAAAAGTCCTCAGGCTGTAGGTTTAGACCTCAACACCAGAGCAGGACATTGGGCTCCTGTGCAAGCATTGTTGTAGAATGAAAACCAATTGTACCCACAGAATCACAGAATCACAGAATTTCTAGGTTGGAAGAGACCTCAAGATCATCGAGTCCAACCTCTACCCGTTGCAATTCGTAGTGGAACTGAACTCCAAACAGGATCTTTTGTGCTACCAACCATCTCTTCAAACACCGAGCAGCTGTTGCTTGTAGAGAGAACTCCAAGGTTCTTGTTGATGTTGTTTCTTACTTGGTCTTCTACCAGAATCCCCTATTAGCTGCAGAAACTCGTGAAGGTGCCCTGCATTCTGTGTGGTCACCTTTGCCAGGTCTTTTTCCAGCTGCTGCCACACCATTCCCCCCAAAGTGAGCTGCTTTCTCAATGTTTTTCTGTAAGAGAGCATGTCTTCGCTTGGTGCAGTGCACAACTCTAACCATAAGGTTCATCTTCTTGTGAAAAGCTTGAGCCATTGGAATTGCTGGGCAGATGGGGAAACACCCAGAGCCCAAAACAAACTTTTCCTGAATGTCTTGGCATATGGCAGGGGACAAGAAAGGGCAAGGAAGGCTGTTATGCTTAACTTCTGCTGCTCACTGATTTTTTTCTTTTACAGTCAGCATGGCAGGCAGCACTTTCTTTTTCCTGTTTCTGTGAGAGGACAAAGTGGATATTGCAACAGATTTGTGTTACAGACCATATACCTACACCTCCCTGCTGCAACAGAAAAATGCTCTAGCTCCTACCGAATAATTATTTCCACACTTAGAGTGGAAAAGTTGCTATACAATATGGGAACCGTAGTCCTGAAAGGCAAGTTCTCTGGCAGGTTTGTGATAGCAACCTTCACCTGTCCAAAAGCTTCACTCCTGATCCATGTATGTGAAAATGAAAAAAAAAGGCTGAAATATGATGCTTCACTCTTCTGCAACATTTCTTCAGCTTGAATCATGTCAGCTAAAAAACCCTGTGTAGTTATCCAGTTCCCCTTTGACCTCTGGCAGCACAGCCTGTGTTACAGCCCAGACACACAAATAAATACAAGATAGGGAGAAGATCAGCGAAGGTGCCCCAGTGACTGCTGCAGCCATTCTCCTCTGAAATCCAGGGTGCTTCTTGTGCAGCAGGACCCACGCACCCCAGTCTGACAGCAGAGCACTTGCAGTCTTGGTCCCTGCCCATAGGCCTGAGTCCTTCCCTAACTAACTGGGCCCTTGGCATGCCCCTTTCAGCCTTGTTAGGCTTCAGGGACATCTGCTGATTCTGTATCTTCTGTCCTGACCAAATCGCTGTTTGTCTCCGCATTGAGCCGCTTGTAGTCTGTGTGGAAGAAGATGACGTAGAAACAAGCCATGGCACTGCAGAGGCCAGCCAGCACCAGCACTGGAGCTGCAAATAAGATGATAGACTTTTAGCAGGTCAATCCACACATCCCAAATGGTGCAGAAGGCTAGAGGTCAGCTCCCTTACAACTGCACAGCCTGGGTGATCCCCTCCCAGAGGCTACCCTGAGGACAGCGTGCAGCTCCCAGTGAGGCCAAACCTCACGTCCCACAACAAGGGCTTTGGAAGAGGATTTGAGTGAAAAGTGGAAGGCTTACAGGACTCGTGTCCTGCATGGCTCACAGGCTGGAGGTCTTACACCAGTGCACACAGTGTGTTTGTGGGAGTGCATTTGCATGTACCTGTGTGCATATGTGTGTGGACATTTGTGTGGTGGGGGCAGGTGAAGGATGTTACAAGAAAGACTTAAAACACCTGGGCTTCATAAGACCTCACAGGTAGCTTTGTTTTGTTATCTAAAAGCAAGGTGTATCAAAGGATCACTAAGGATAAACTTTAACTGAGTAAAAAACTTGTGTCTTAAAACTTGTGTCTTGCAGCTTTTCTGATGAAAAAAAAAAATTTATACAATGCCTGGAAGTAGTTATGTTCTTAGTTAAACAGTATCTCAAATAAACACCTCCACACGTTTCTCCACATATATGTCCCTGCGTGTATCAAACCACAAAATGAGTAGGCTGGGTAGTAGGGATGGGCATCTAATCATAAGCTCTGATCTGATGAAGAGGAATGTTGCAGACTTTCAGACATGAAGCAGCCAAATTGCTTTTTGGGAGCAGTTACTGTGATGACTTGTTCCCTACCTGCAAGCGGACTGGCTTCTGGGGATTTCTGCTCAGCTGAGGATTTTATACAAAGGTGTTTGGCAGCCGCTGTTATGGCATGTCCCTAGGACTTGCTGTCATGTAAATATGAACCAGCTGAGAGATCAAGACCAGAGTTTAGCTTACAATGCAAAAAAAAAAATTTGTTGTGTTCCAGTTTCTATCAATTGCTGCCTCTCCTCCTGACCAGCTTGGAAAGGAAGGTGAATATGGAGTACATGTAAGTCAGAACAGAGCTGTACAGGCATGTTACTGACCCGGGCAGCCGCGTGTGCAGATGCAAGGGAATTGACTTTCAGTCAGTGTCTGTGGTCTTGACCTGCCACACTGCCCAGCAGCACGGGCTGTGCTGCACAGACAGGGTTGTGTATCCCGTGACCCCAAGCTGTTCCTCCCCCAGGAGCAGCTGCTTGCGAGCTTGGTGAAGCTCAGGTCTCTGCACAGCAGCTGTAGGGGAAGGAACTGTAACTCACAGCCATCAGCAGCTTTTTTGGCATCTTAGAAGTCTTCCCCATGTCAGCCGTTCAGGACTGTTTTAGCAGGAGCAGCAAGGGTGCAGAGGCAGGTTGGAAAAGGTGGCCAAAAGGTAGGCTGCAGCAGGAATAAGTCTTGCAGGCTCCCTCACAGTGAGATATGGGCAGGAGCAGGGGACAGGTACGGTGCAAGCAATTGCCCAGCATTGTTTCCCAGGGATGTGCTTACTTGTCCAGTCCAGGGCTCCATCCTGGTCAAGGGCGCAGGTGGAGGATGGGTCCTCAGAAACACGCACGGTGAGGGCTTGTAGCAGAATCATTAAAATCACACCTTCAATCTGGCTGTGGGGAGAAGCCAGCATGCAGTGACTGCCCCTGACCCACACACAGGTGGAACTGGGCCACCTCTATCATTGCTTAGGGCCTAAGCTCAACGGCTGGCTGGGTTAAACTTGTGTGCTTACCTTGCAACGAAAATCAGTCCTGTCGAGGTGCCTTCTCCCACAGGGTAGGAGCACTCCACAGCCAGCTCCATGGCAATGGGGTACATGGCAAAACCAAAGAAACCAAAGACTGAGCTGGCGATGGCCAAAGCGATGGCCTGACCTCTGAACCGGGATGCCTGCAGGCAGAATAACAGCACCAAAGTCTCAGTCTCAGGCACTGCTGCACAGAGTGCCTCTGAACCCATCACCTGCAGGAAGTCCCAAGTGCTCACTGTCCACTAGTAACACATCTCTTCTTCCTCCAACGCCCTAGTCAACAAATAGCTACACAGTGGAGATTTGGCTGTCAAACTTAACCACGGAGAGAGACAGGATCAGCACAATTATCTGAAAAATGTGCATGTAATTATAATACTGCGACTTGATTTCCTGGACAGTAACTCTCCAGGAGTGCACTCAATTACCAAGAGTGTATCTCCAGAAATACATGAAACAGACACTTCTGTCCTGACAAAAGCTAACATTTCAGAAGTGGCATTTGGAGTGGGTTACATAAGAATTCACTGGGTTACTACAGCTCAGTACACACTGAAAACTACTCCTTACCATGTGAGACTCATGTTTGCAATATTGGAGTACTTCCAACAAAAACCCCAAACCAACATACAAAACCACCTGAAACATCTACAAAACCTGGTGATCCGTTTAGTGCCCAAAACAGTCTCATTTCTAGCTCCTGTGGAAAAAGCATGGCCTTGTCCCAGTGCTAGTGAAGTGAAGGGTGTAACCCCTGAAGCCCCTGTGCGGGTACCTCCTTCTGTAACTATGTTTTGAATTACCACAGAGGAACACCAGGTGTCTCTCCTGGCACAGCTCCAGAGGCCTGGATGGAGCTGGTAAAGTCAAGGGAAACTGTGTGTCTGGAATCCAAGTTCACAGCATCATGGCATCAAGCAGATTTGGATGGGTGGTTTTCATTTTACTAGGCAGGGAAGTGGAGGAGAAGTAAGGAAGAGGGGATCCAATGTAAAGGAGTAAACGGCACCAATTTATTTATATCCTGCAGCAGTCTGATTGAGGCTCCACTGTTCCTCTGTGAAACCCACAGGAAATGTTTTCTCTGTGATTTCTTCTAGGATTTATCTAAAAAATCCTAGCCCTTGTAGATAATCCCAAAGTAGAACATGTAATTTAGTAAATGCTATGGAGTCAAATAACCCTGTTCTGAGTTGATGGTTTATTAGATGGCAACAAAAGTAAGCCCACACGTATGGTGCAATGCAAGTGCAAACTCACCACTGCAAACACGATGCTGGCAAGTGCGCTCAGACAGAAACAGATCTTGGTGGACTCTATAAAATTCCTTGTCCGGTCGACATACAGTCCTAGCAGGAAGGCTCCCAGCAAACCAAAGACTGTGAACAGTGCACCATTCAGGCCGGCAAACACCTGGAGGGCAGAAAAACAAGTGGCCAAGAAAACAGAGTGGTTAGGAAGAGGTTTTAATGTCACTGACCCATCCGCCTGCTGCCAGTGGATCATTTCCTGAGGTAGAGCAGGTTTCCCCCAAAGGACTGTGAGTAGCAAATAACTGGGCCCAGAATCACATGCTTGTGGGCAGGTGGGTCACAGCACCACGGTCTCAATGGACAACAAATCTTGGTGAGCCTGAGAAGGAAGGCTGGGTGCAGGGCAGGCATATAGACGTGCAGACCTATCAGCTGGAAAGTTACGAGGACCTCCAGAGGGGTACAAGCAGCAGGACTGAAGGGGAAATGCAGGAACTGGAACAGCCCCTTGCTACTGCACGGAGACAACAGGAAGAATCTCACCTGTGCACGCCCTGTGCTCAGCTGTAAAAGCTGCACCTGGCCAGAGTCCAGGAAGGGATGGGGAAACAGAGCTGTTGCAGTACCTGTGACTTCCTACTGCCTTGGCTTCGTGCAAGACTGTCCAAAGAAAAAAGGAAATTGCACCAGCCTGCCTTCCATGTCCTGCTCATTCCAGGGCCCATCGGAGCCTCCATCCCCCTTTGGGAAAGATGTCAGAAGGCTGCTTAAACACCAGTGCTCTGGAGTGCTTAAGTAAAAATGGAACACTTTTTTTCCTAAATAGTGTTTAGGGAGAAAAAGCTTTTCATTTGCAAATGGGAGCCTGGCCAGAGGCAGTAACAAAAACACAAATCATCCATTACACTGAAAGATTGCCTGTGCATTAATGTACTGCTTAACCTACGTTAAATAATACAAGCAAACAAGATGTGAGACACTGCATCATATTCATTTGAACCTATCATAGATGCTGTGGATAGTGGGGATGAAAGGAGGAAGACTCACATTTGAATAACCCTTTTCACAAAGGATTTGTTCTAGTAGAGCTGAAAAGCAGGTAAACATCCCAATTCCTCCTCCAAAGCACACCGCCAGGATGATGTAGGGCTTGTTCCTCAGGAGCTAGACAAAAAAGTTAACATATTTAAACAAGCAAAGGGGGAAGAAAGGCCAGGCTGTGACTAATAGATTTGAGGATCTGAGGCTTTGACTCTTCAAAAACATTAAGGGCAACCCTGTGAGCACTAAGGGAGTTTGCCTCTCTCCCATCAGTTCAGTCAGCAGACAAGTAAAAGCTGAGACCATATAGGAAGTAGGGATCTCTTCAGTGCCCCAAATTCTTTCTTTGCTTTGTCACATGCTGTCCTACCCATTACCACATCTGTTACCACCTCAGAAGGCTCAGATTGTGTGGTCCTCTTGGATGAGTTCAGATGTGCCTGTTAGCCAGCTGAACAGCAGCCAGCCAGAGGCTGAACAGTCAGGTAATGTCTCTCACGGCTTTGCTGTGAGCAGCTTCTGCTCCCTGAGGAAGGAAGAGAACCTGGTCTCCTTCAGGAGGCTGTCTGTGCCAGGTTTGGTGGAAAGCAATTCAGAGTCTGCTTTTTCAGCAGATACCACAGCGCATCCCTGTCTGGCAGGGCTGCATCCCTCACCTCAGCACTGTTTTCTCTCCGTGCTGCAGCACTTACCATTTTGAGCCCTGTGAGGAATGGCTGAGAGGTGGAGTTGGTGGCACTGGCTGAAGGAGGTGTTGGAGGAACTTTCTCGTGAATCCCCACAGCTGCTAGAGCACAGGCTGTTACCGCTGGGATGGCATAAACACCCAGCTACACAACACAAAGCAAAGACACGTTACCAGTCTTTCCAGCCCCACTACTTCCAAATATATAAAGAAGCTGGACCCCAATCAGCCCAGCTGGCTGATTAAGCCAGTTTTCATTTACCATCAGTGGGATGTGCTTTCCTTCAGGAACTAGTATAGGTGACAGCACGTTTGCTATGAGAATTCCCAAGGGATTGGCTGAAAGAAAATCAGAGAAAAATACGTTATTCATGCAAGCAGTCATAATCACCTGTCAATCCCCACTACCAAGTCAGCATCAGAGTTGCAGTATGTAACAGAGCAACAAGCATGGACAGACCAAAGCATATATATGGAGAAACCAGGAGGAGAACACCTGTGAGAAGTTAACAGTGTGGTGTCACTGTTGCCACATCTTAGATTCCTACCTGAATCTGGAGCTAGAAGAGTATGCATGCTAGCCCTAGCTGGGAAATTTCTGAAAGCAGTGTGATGCCCTCACGTGTCACCTCCTCAGCCTTCCTCCAAGTTTAATGTCTCCTGCCTACTCCACTGCCACCATGATTTCCTCACTCTCCTCACACATTGCTGCAATATGATTAGCCATTGTCACTGCTATCCAGCCTTAAAACAGAAAGATTAATCTTTCACAGTAAGCAGAAAAACAGCATCCTATAAGCACTTGCAGTTCAGGAGAAGGAGCCAAGTCACAGTTGGTCCATCTCAACTTTCCCCCACAAGCAGACTGAGTACACCAATAAGGTGGTAGGCAGCAAGGAGAATTGCCTGGCCACCCTTCTGTGCTTGATATGTTTGTCCATTTCATTCTCAAAAGTAACAAACATGCCATGATCTGGTAGCTCTGAGAACATATGGACATTTAGTCCAGAAAAAAAAAAAAAATCAGCAAAACAACCCTTTCAAAACATGAGAACCTTTGCTACTGCTGGGTTGTGCATTGCGTTTTGAGAAGACTGTCCATCCAGGGCACAGCGTGTGTCCTGCGTACACCTCCTCCAGTCCTCAGCAGGAGGCTATTGATGATGTGCAGGACAGCCCAGAGCTCAACCACTGTAAATGAAGGACTCTGCTGAATTACAGCAATGTTTTATGTGGAACTAAAGTAGTTCTTCCAAAGGCAAAAGTGCACACAGAATCAGCATAACAATCAGTGAGGTTGGCAGGTGCCTCTTGAGATCTTCTTGTCCAAGCCCTCCTGCTCATACCAGGGTCAGCTGCAGCCAGTTGTCCTGGACCATACCCAGATAGCTTCTGAATATCCACAAGAGAGAGACTCTGCAACCTCTCTGGGCAACCTGTGCCTGTGCAGAGTATCCCAAGACGTGCCTTAGAGCCTTCTCTGTTCTGTGGTTCTGCTGAGGCATCAGTAACACTGCCATAGCACACAACAGTCACAGAACTTCTACTCTGTGTTTGGGAAAGTCCTAGTTCATGTAACGTGACCTGGGTGAAATGTTATCTGCTCCAAACTAACATTAAGTGGACACGGTTAAACTACAGTTTCCAAGGAGAGGGATTTAAACTTCTGCATTTGGGCACTGTAGGAGACAGGCTAAAAAAAAAGTATATTCATGTTTATGACCATGAGCTATCTGCACAGTGAAGCAGCAGATATGAAGGGGGAGGAGCGGAGATGGAAATGTGAGCATTGAGCTCAATTTGACAAAACTAAGAGAGCCTACCCAAGTCATTACAGGGTTTCAGCCTTCTCCTCCTGGGAAGGGAAACGATACAGGCCTAGACTGAGAAAGAATGGAAAGGAGATTGCTGGAGCTAATCAGCAGGAGTTTTGCCTGGATTAGTACGCGCTACCCCACTGCGGGACTGTGTGTTTTGTGGGCTGTGATGCTGGTGCAATAAAACTGCACAAGGGGCAGAAAATGAGATGCTGACAGACCACAGGAAGCGAAGAATCCAGCGGATGAAGCAGAGAGCACTTCAGTGGACTCTAACTCTTTCTTCTGGCATGGGAGAATTTCCCACCATCTTCACAGGGATCCATGCTTGGCCCAGTTCTGCTTCTGCGTGAGTAACTCTACAAGTGATAGGAGGACTGACTGTGGTAAAAACTAAAGAGCACCGATGAGTCACAGTGATCTCAGCTGCTCAGCTGGATCCTGTCTGCAGGGTCTGTTTTCATCTGCATGCAAACACAGCGAATCCTACTCGGAGGTACTAACAGAAGCTGTGGGGATACCAGCAGGGCCAGTTTCTGTGTGCGACGCTGAGTGCTGCTTTGGCATTAACACAGGAAACAGAGGGTGATAAACTGGAGAGAGCCGAGAGAAAAAGCTGATGTGAGCAACAGGCAGATACGTGGGAAGAGGAAGAGGGAAACGTGCCTGTGAAGTGATTGCACTGGAGCAGTTCAGACTTCCTAGACAAAGGAGAGATGAGGCGACTGTCCATAACTACCTGCCAAACAGGTGCAACGAGACTCAGTGGCTGGGGGATAAGGAGCATCAAGATGAGAAGTAGCATGTAGGCATTTGCCAGTGAGGTAATTAACCACTGAAGCAAACGACTGGGCTGTGGCTGGTGCTCCTTCTAGGCAATATTCAAACTTTTTTAAAATGAAATCCTGATTTTGTACAGTAATGGGTGTAACCAGAAACCATTAATGGACGTTTGCTAAACAATAATATGCAAGCATTGCAGCAGATAATAATAACAGCCCTTTCAGTCCTCACGCTGATATCTCAACATGCCACAGACTGAACACCTTCAGAGCTTGGGTATCTGCTGTTCCTTGCTCTTCAGTTGTATTTGTTCTCATAGTTAAATCCATTTATTCTTGTAGGGGTTGAGGTCACTGTGTCAGTGAAATACTATTTGGCTGCTCTGGCTGTTCTCTC
The DNA here is from genome assembly GCF_009819795.1 of Aythya fuligula. Classification (NCBI taxonomy): domain Eukaryota; kingdom Metazoa; phylum Chordata; class Aves; order Anseriformes; family Anatidae; genus Aythya; species Aythya fuligula. The sequence goes on from NC_045593.1 coordinate 55,366,810, forward strand.
ACTTACTAAAAAAAAAAGAAAAAGAAAGAAAAGAAAGAAAAAAAAAAGAAAAAAAGCAAGTTTTCTGGAGGCTGATACTTCACACTGAGGAGAAGGATAGCAGTACCCAGTGGTCCCCAGCAGCGACTTCTGTACTCCTGTACTTCTGTAGTACCTGTATCACACCCCACTGACAACAGAGATCCTTCTCCAGCAGGGAAGGTGAAGATCTAATTCAGCCCTAGGAAAGCAGGTGAGCAATCAGGTGCACCCAGCTCTAGGGAAGGCAGTGCAAAAAGAATTGCTTTGTCCTGACATCACAAATCCATTCTTGCTAAATAACAGCACCCATGCTCTGGGTTTGCACCAGCACACCAACATTGGAAAGCCGTGTAGGTGTCCTCCTACACTAGCCTTTTCCTCTGACTTATCCCTTCCCACACAACTCCAAGGCAGTGTGGAGGCAAGAGCAGGTGGAGCTCTCCCGTACGTGCAGGTAATGCAAGATTTGCCATCTGGAGTCAGCGGGCCAGCCTAGTTTCTGATGCTCTTCTCAAGTCCTTAGAGGGAGAAGCTGGGGACAATGTCATGCATAGGTGGGAAAGAGGTCTATCAAATGCAGTAGTTTCTATCTAGCAGGAAACAAAGGAACCAAGAGAGGGCTGAGATCAGAGCAAGCATACCTGGTGCCTCTCCTCCAGTTTCCCAGCTTCCAGGCACTCTACCTCAGGGACTTCACAAGCAAGAATTGGTTTCTGTGTGAGTAGTCCTCCTGCACTTAGAACGCTCAATGTGCTTGCATTGCCTGCTGAGTATGTTTTATGCAGGTATGCATGTATACCAATTTGGAATACAAGCTCAGCCTCGCTACTGGAAGAACTGGTGGGTAAAGTGGATGCTGCAGCCTCACCTCTGCCTGGTTACAGAATTTGGGAACTGTGATCACAAGCACCATTTGCAAATTGGAGACTTGCTCAGCAAGTTGCAGAGATGAGACCACTACAAAGACATTATATTTAATAACACTGAGGGCTGTCCTCAACCACCATGATATATGAACAGAAGGCAGTGTTTCCTCTGCCTCCTGTTTCTGAAAGGCATACAAATGCTATCAAGTTCTGCAAGGCAGCAATATTACTCTGCAGCTGTCACTTACACATTGATGAGATCATGTTTGCTGTTGCTCTCTGGTGGTCCGGGAACCACAGCGCTGCCAGCTTGGTCGGTGAAAAGATGACAAGGGGCTGAGCCAGCGCGCAGAGGCACTGACCAGCAAACAGGTACCAGTAATTCTGGGAGCCCAAGCTCATGAACTTCATGACGCTGAACGTCCGGATGATGCTACCCGTCATGTTCAGCCCCGCACTCAGGATCACCTGCAGCAAGCAAGACACGGGGTTGTTAATAGCTGCTGCACAGAAAGTTGCCTGCAGACTGTCCCCGTCCCTCTGGCCGCTGCAGGATGCTCCTGATCCAACAGTAAGCTCTTTACCAGTGCCCTTAAAGAGCAAGAAGGCTCTCCTGCTCTACACCATCATGTAGCATATGCAAGACAGCAGGTACCATCGTGGAATTGAGGAAAAATCCAAAGTTCACTACTTTCACTCCATTTTCAAGTTTGCACCATCACCCATATAACTTGTGACAACTCAAAGACCGTGGAAATAAGTCAGGCAGTTTACAGGTCCTGCTAGAGGGCTAGTGTCTCAGTGCCACCACCTCAGCACTTCTGCTTTTTGGGAAGTCTCTGCTGAGATCCCAGGTTGGCTTTGCACTGAGCAAGCTGTAAGATGACAAGGGTCTCTCTCTTGCTTGCACCCTGCCCTGCTACTCTTTACACTGGCCTCCCAAGCAAAATAGTTGTGTTAAGAGTCTTCACTAGCAAATCTTGCCTGACTCCAACAAGCTCCTCACAGTCAGCTCACGCCGTCTGTCCCTGTCAGTTGGCCAAGACAACAAAAAAAAAACAAAGCAGAAAAAGGCACGTAGGGACGCAACATTATTCTGACTTTCCCTGCAGCTCCCCCCTTCAGAGGTGGTGACAGCTACTACTGAAATAGAACCGAGCTTTCAACACACCCATCCTCTGCTGCACTTGGCAAGATTCCCATGCGCAGTACACATGCTAGGGCTTTGTGCAACTAAGCCCACGGAGATGTCACCTCTGCTGTCTCCGGGTGAAAAGCCCGCAGGGTGACAGAACAGTTCAACTCACGGCGCATCGGAGCCCCACGCTGTCGAGAACCCAAGTTGCCACCAAACCAAACGGGATCGAGATGAGCAGGTACACTATTGAGAGCCAGTTGACCATCTCCAGGGAAATGTGGAAGTAGGCAGCTATCTTGTCAGCCACAGGAGCGAAGGTCAGCCACAGCTGCAGAGGAGAGAACAAAGGTAGGTGCACATGAACACCTTTACCAGAACAGATTTTCAGCATCCCCTCAAAATAATCACATCATGAAGAGGCTGGCTGCCTTAGTCTCTCCTTGAAATTCGGGTGTTAAGGCTTGTAGTTAAAACTCAGACCTTCAGTGTTTGCATGCTGGTAGTATTTTGGCACTGACACCATCATTATCTTGACCCTGAGCTCCTCATCCATTTCCCTTTCTCATCCCCAGTCTTCCTGCCTTGCTGCTGGAAGCTGGCTGAAGTGGAGGTCAGTGAGGAGGTTTTCTGTCCTCAGGCTGAACACATTGGCCCCCAACACACATACTTACCTGATTCAAACCACAACACATCCTCCTGCATTAGCATAAACCAAACAGAGGCTACCTTCTCCTCCCTGCAACTAGCAGCCTCTTCAACTCAGCCTGGCATTACCAGCCCTGGATGTGTCCTTGTAAGAACATCTTTGCAATTTGTCAGCCAAGAGGCTCACACTTGCCCCACGGAATATTTATTTCATGCTGTCCTGCACACACTCAGGGGCTGGGAGGGGACCTAGAAATTTGCATCCATATCAGAACGTGTGAGAGGGAAGCACAAGAGGTGTGTTAATAACGATGCGACTGATCCTTCCAGTGCCTTATCTGAAAATATCCCCCTACACCCCGTTTTAGTTGCACTGGTTTCACAACATCACTGTCTGCTCCTGGTTTCTTCTGGGAGTGATGAGGCCTGCTTTGATCCTGAAATCAGCCCTGAGGCCATGCCCACAACAAAGAAACAAGAGTGCCATCCCAGATGTAAAGACACTTCTGCGCATCCTTTGCTAAGGATGCATCCGTGTGCTTCCAACACAAGGTGTTCACTCACCTTCCACAACTAGGTAGATGAAGATCACGGGTGAGGAAAGAAACTGTACCCAATGCTTTCAGCACGCAGCCGGGTATATCTATGCCCCATCAGAAGAAGAAAAGGACGGAAATATTGTCCGCCCATGGTATATTTGTACTCACTATTACAGGAGAGCCCCCTTCACACCTCCTCTGGCAATGTGGGATCACCGCGGAAAGCAAGTGCACCGAAACTCAAACCATCTGACCGATACTGAAGTTGGAGGGGCATGGCTCCACTTTCAGCTCTCCCTCCCTTTGTTTTGACTTTCTTTTAGCCGGCATTTTGGTTTTTCTTCTCCCGCCTCTCCTGCTGCAGGACTGCCTGCTCATTTCCCCATTAACTGCAGGTCTGCTTGGGCCCTCCTGTGCTTTTAGTTTACAGCTGCTCTCATTCTATCTAAGCTTCTTTGCTGCTCTCTCTTCCTTGTAAACTCTCAACTGATGCTAAAAAATGGATCCAGCCCTCTTCCTCACCCAAACCCTCTAAGTTTTCTCCTGGTATCATGTCCTTTCCACCTCCATCTTCCCCAGGGTCTCTCCCTCTGTCCCACTGCCTTTACTTTCTCACTCCCACACAAACTCCCCAGGGTCCATTTCACGTGCAGGACACAGCTTCCCTCCACCCTGATGAAACGGGACCTTCTGCTTTATGACAGGCACAGCTCAGCAGCCCTCAGCCTGGCGCTATCCCAGCCTCGGCGTGCTCTCCCCCACACACCGGCTCACAGCTCCATGGCTGCTCTGAAGCTGATGCTGCATGTCCCTCTGAGGCACGCAGGGCTCCTCCTCTCCTGAGACCAAGCCACGAAGCTCCTCCACCAGATTCCTCACCTTCAAGCTCATTGATCACCAAAATGGACACAAAGACTGGGAGCAAAGAGCCCCCAGCCTCACCAAAGGCAGACACCCATGCTGACACAGCAGCCTAGGAAGGACGGATGGAGGTGAGACCTCCAGCTGGGTCAGCTCGCTGCGTGGATCTCCGTTTTAGCCTCTTGCAGCTCTTGGGAAGGCTGGCAGGACACAAGGGCCAGGCGGTGGCAGCTGCGTGTGCATGCGTATCTACAAGGGCACTGCAGGACCGGACAGGTGCGGGTGAGGAGAGTGCACACCCTGCCCTGGAGCACGCCGTCCCCACTCGTGGGGCTCTCCTTTCTCTCCTGAGTACTTCAAGTGCTGGTGTAAGTCCTCCAGGACGGTGAGTCAGGAACTGTCCAGCCACGTGTGAGCCAGCTCCAGCCCCTGGCCCCGCTCCTCCTCTCCCGCCTGCTCATGCTGACAGGCAGAGAACAAGGCAGGAAACAGTCTCGCTTGCATTTCTCCGTGCTTTTCTCTGTCCCCAGCATTAAGGCAAGAAGCAGTTCCCCCTGCGAAGCGCAGAGTTTCCACCCTTTGAGCTCAGCAGCAAGGAGGCAAAGAGGAAGGAGGTGTTGCCAAAGCATGCCACTGCTAGAGCAGCTGTCAGCACTCCCTGACTACTATGACACGTTAAGGCTTAAAGTTAAAAAAAAACACACACACACTCAAAACCACAGCATCAGCTTCACAAATCTGGAGAGCAACCACAGGCACAGTAAGGTCACCCCCCACCTGAAATGGTGGCAAAAAATAATCTGGGGATCAATCATCTAAGTTTGGCTTAGTGGTGGTCAGAAGAGCCTCCTGGCCCAGGACTTCAGGCAGGTAGTGAACCTGGTAGACGGTGCCTACTTATGGAGTTTTTAAGATATTTTCAGCTAGCAATTTCCAGAATAGCAGTATTTGGGAAATGAGAACCAAACCTCAGCAAGATAGTACCCGCTTTGTAAAAATCAGAGACAGAGGCTTTGAAAACCAGGTCAGTAACAGAGATTGAAGAAAGAGACCATTTACCTTTGGTGTAAAAGCCCTCCTTATGCCTTATCTACCCTGCTATGCTCCCTGCTTAAAGACAGGACTTCACGTGATGATGCAGAGCAGGAGGAAGCAGTTCCTCTCTCAGCACCACATGATCTGGCCTGGCTTTGCCCAGCCACGATCCTAGCACAGAAGGAACAAAGAATCACTTCTTTCTCATCCTGCCCTTGCTGTGTGACTGAGCGTGCTTTCCTGCTGACAAGTTTGCTCCTACATTGCGTTCACGGCACTGATGACAGCCTCCCTCTCTCAGGATTGTCTGCTGTCACTTTCAGTGAGACACCCCATGAGGTGACCTGTTCTCTCCAAGTCAGACAGCTCCTAAGCCATGCATCCTCACCAGAGGCATTTTGCAGACAGACCGACACAGGTACACACAGGACAAAGTACTGCATGCAACATCTGGAGAGGAATTAAGGACTCATCTGAACTTCCATGGCAATTTTCACCCCGCAGAACTGGTAAATTAATCTTTCCATCTGGAACTCTTAAACAGAAACCAACCACGTTGATCTCATGTTCTTTCAACCACTCCCTCCATTTTCACGTGATTTTCGTCTGGAATGTGTAGGAGAAACATCAGCATCAGGAAATGTTCGGTCACAGCTTGTGTGTGTGTCAGCATACTTGCAATTCCAGACATCTGCAGCAGCTTAGAAACAGTATTGCTACCCTAGGGTATTTACTGAGCACAGGCTTTCGAAGTCCTCAAGTTCTGGATCGAGTTGCTACAGTGGCAAAGCAATGTTGTGGAGAGCTGGGAAGTTGGCAGGAGACCAAGCAGGCAGACAAGTGCTCTGATCATCCAGGGCTGGGAGGTTTTCAGCGGCGTGACCCGTGTCAGGGCTGCAGACAGCAGAAGGGCCACTTCAGGGACCTCTCCAACTTCACCCCGAGTGTTTAGCAAAGCGTACGTGTGCCAAGGCGGCCTGGAAAGCTGTGTGCAGCCACTATCCACACGGACAGGGACGGACACCTCACCTAACAGCGGTGCCTTCCTATTATTTCGTGTTCTCGTGCTGTGCCGACGGAGCTGCAAGCAGCAGCGCTTCTCACTTCTTCCCTGCAGGACACCTTCACGCACTCCCAAAGGACATGGATACTTCCCTATGAGAGGGCACCTCAGCTTTTCGGTGATTCAGTATATTCCCTGATCCTCAGCGTATTACCTGATAACCACCCACAGCATGCCAAGCAGCGATTTGGGCTTCCAGTTTGTTAAAGGCTGTGCTCCCTGCCCTCACCCCGTGCCCACCCGGGGGCCACAACCACAGCAGCCCCCCTGTCCTCCCGCTGATCTCCGTCCTCCCAGCCCCACTACGGCCCCAAACCTCGGGCAGGGCCACACAAACCCTGCCCGAGCCCCTCAGCCTGCTCCTTTTCCCCCCTTTTTCCCCCCGGCAGCAGCCGCGGGGCTCACCATGGCGTTGGAGCAGTTGAGCAGGCACACCACCCCCAGCAGGAACCACCGCCGCCTGTACGCCTTGAAGCGGGGCAGCCGCGACAGGCCGCGCTCGGGCAGCAGGACGGACGCCTCGTCCTGCTCCATCGCGGCTGGGATCGGATCGGATCGGATCGGATTGGGGCCCAGGGGATCGGGACCGATCGGGTGGGATCGCCTCAGCACGGCCCGGCACGGCCCGGTACGGCGCCGCCTCGCTGTGAGCCCGCCCCGGGGCGGGCATGGGGCGGGAAGCCGCCCTCGGTCCTGTGTGAGGCGCTCCTCCTCTGCTCGTGGGGGATAAATAAAGAGACATGTTCGTCCCTTTTCTGCCTTAGGGTTATCCTCTCCTCACACATAACCAGTGATAGGACCAGAGGGAATGGCCCCAAGTTGTGCCAGGGGAGGTTCAGGTTGGCAGTGAGGATACATTTCTGCTGAGAAAGAGCAGTCAGGCGCTGGGATGGGTTGCCCAGGGAAGTGGTGGAGTCACCGTCCCTGGGGGTGTGCAAGGAGAGGTTGGACGTGGTGCTTGGGGACAGGGTTCAGTGGGTGACATTGGTGGTAGGGGGATGGTTGTGCCAGGTGATCTTGGAGGGCTCTTCTGGTTCAGCCACCAGAAAGTATGCGTCAAACAAGGCCACAAAAAGGGAAAATACAACTGCAGCAGGAGAGCTGCTTTGCTGTTTGGGCCAGAATAATCAGATGGATCTGTGTAAATATCTTACTAAATATCACTTATATCTGGGGCAAAACTCAGTATTTTTTCCCCTCACCATCTCCTAGATGTATCACACCTGTTCTTTCTTCTAAGCTCAATGTGAGAAGCTGGTAGGCAACTTGCTTTCTATCTTTCTGTCTTTCTGTCTTTCTTCCTTCCTTTCTTCCTTCTTTTTTTTCTGTCTTTCTGTCTTTCTTTCTTTCTTTCTTGGTGCTCTGCTTCTGCCTGCCCATCTCCATCAGTGTGCCCAGTGCCACCCTCTCCTCCCCACACCCCCGTGCACCCTACAGGTACCCCCTCACCATCCTGGCTTTTGTTTTCAGGAACAGGCAGCTTGACCATATGTCTCAGGTCCTTCCTAGTTTGGTGGTTTTTGGTTTTGTAGGTACTTGAGGCACCTTTGATCTCTGATCTGTAAGCACATCTGACACCTGCTGAACAGACCCAGCTACATAATTTGTGCACAGAACAGCCTGTGATAGAAAAAAAAAAAAACTCTCGTTTTCTGTCAGGGGAGAGACACTGAGGCAGTTGGTATGTGAAAGAAGGTTTTCAACAACGGGGTAGTTAAAGTCTCTGAACCTTGGTTGTGAAATGGGCGTGGAAAGATCTGGGAGAGGACTGGGAGAGGTTTGTGCATCCAAAGCAGTTTTCCAGTACTGATCACTCAGGATGGGAATTACAGGGTAATTCAGCTTTGAAGAGAGCTCAGGAGGACTCTAGTCTGACCTGCTGTTCAAAGCGGAGACAGCAATGAGGTCAGAACAGGTTGCTCAGGGCTCAGTCTGGTCCTGGAAGCCCCCAAGGACAGGCACTACACAACCTCTCTGGGCAACCCCATTCTACTGCTGGACTGTCCTCATGAGGAAGAAGTTTCTCTTCATATGCAGCCTGAACCACTCTTGTTTCAACTTGTTTGCCTTGTCTCCTACCACGTAACACTGCAGGGAGCCCAACCCCATCATGATGATCCTCCCTGTAGGTTTGGGAAGGCTGATTATATCCTCTAAATCCTTTTATCCCAGGTTGAATAAACCACATTCCTTCAGCCCCTCCTCTTCAGGCAACTGCACCAGTCTCTTGCCATCCTCATGGCCCTCTGTGGGACTCACTTCAGTTTATCAATGTCTTTTTTCTGTTGGGGGATCCAGAACTGAGCACAGTACACAACCTAGTAAGTACCGACTAGAAGAAAATAATCCCTTCCCTCAACCTACCAGCTGTGATACTCTTCACACAGCCCAGGTTGCTGTCATCCTTCTCTGATGCCAGGGCACCCTGCAGCCTCCTGTCTACTGGGCATGTCCTGGGGGCTCTTACCAAGGCCCTTCGGTACATTTACAGCAGAAGTGCTCCTCAGCCAACCAGTCTAAAGCCTGTAAAACTGCAACAGGTTCTTCCTGCCCTGGTGTGGGGCTTTGCATTTGTCCTTGTGAAATTTCATTGGCTACCTTCTTTGGCTGGTTGAGGTCCCTCTGAGTAGTAGTCCTGTCCTCATGTGTGTTGAATGTTCTCCCTACTTTGGTGTCACCAGCCAGCTTGACAAGCAGTACTCCCTCACATCCTTCAGGTCAGTTATAAATGAGCTAAACAGGATGGGTCCTGGAACAGATACCATGGTACAGCCTTCAGATACAGGACTACCCACTAAGCATGACCCTCTAACCCAATCCATCCAGTATTTAACCCATCAATTTTTTGACTCATTCAGAACATACTGTCCTAACCCAGATACACGAATACTGTGGGAGACAGTGTTGGAAGTGTTGCTAAACTCGTGGTAAATGACATCCACTCCTCTCCCCTGTCCAAAAATCCAATTCCTTTTTTCAAAAAAAAAAAAAAAAAAAAAGACAATCAGGCAGGTCTGCAAAGTATTATTTATCTGTGGTGAATTCATGCTGATATTCCCAATTGTCTTCCTCTTTATGTATCCGGAAACATGAACCAAGAGTTCGTGTTTTTTTCTAAGGAACGAAGCAAGACTGAACAACCTTCAGTTATCTGGCCTGTCCTTTTGGTGCTTTTTGGACATAGGCACAACATTTGCACCTTACCAATTGTCAGGAATATTCATGGCCTCTCAAAGATGACCTAAAGCAGCCCTGCTATGGCATCAGCCAGATCTCTCAGCATCCTTGAACGTTGTCCTTTTGGTCCCATGGGCTTGTATGAGTCAAGTTTTCTCTAGCAAACCCCAGTTTACCCACTAATGCTCATCCTTCACTTCCTTGAATCCCAGTTCTTGAGGCATGGAGAGCTTGCTCGTGAATATTAAGATAAAGAAGGCACTGAGTTTCTCAGGTTTGCCAGTGCCAACTTTCACTAAACAACCCAGCCTGTTCAGTAACAGTCCATCATTTTCCTTGATCAGCCCTTTACCACTAGCTTAGCAATAGAAGCTCTTCTCATTACCCTTGACATGCAAGTTTATACTCCAGCTAAGCTTTGGTTTTCCTGACACCATCCCTACATGCCCGGGCAATGTTCCTAAATTCCTTCTTTGTAGCCCATCCCTGCTTCCACCTCCTGTATTTTATTTTATTTTATTTTTTTTTTTGCACTGGAGTTCTGCCATGATTCCCTTCTTAGCCAAGCTGGTCTTCTTTTTTCCTGAGTACTGAAATGACCTGTTCTTTCCACTTGGTTGAGGCTTCCGAGACCTCTTCACTGCTGGGGACAGTCACAGAGTGAAAGGCTGCTTCTTCCCATGCTGTGCACTGGAAGAGGCAGGGAACAAGATGTCCTGAGCTGTAGGATGAAGCAGCCAGATATCTTACGGGTGCACCTTTGGGTTGACTAGCATTGAGTAAGTTGTAACCTTTCATCACGGTTGGGGTATTTGCAATATCCCCCTGTTGCTTGGATCACCTCTTTCCTGCTGACTCTAGTTTTTCCGTGCTGGAGTGCTAACAGGTTCTCTCTCTTCAACCATGGGTTTTCAAGAAAACTATGGGAATTGTGCTGGTTTTGAGAAGGCTGTCCCTCTGCTGAGTTTCATTAAAACTCACTAACAGATAAAAAAGGGGTGAGGGTTGAGGAAACAGACAGATTTACTGGCTTTGTTCATTACTTACTCTCTGAGGAGTTGAAAATGGTACTTGAAGGTATAATTAAAGACAATACAGACTCATTAAGAGCGGGGGAGTGGGATTAGGATTGCTCAAACAGTTTTTATTCTGGCATTTCCTAATGGTTAGTGTTTAAAGTAGCAATATTTTTCTTTTCTTTTCTTTTCTTTTCTTTTCTTTTCTTTTCTTTTCTTTTCTTTTCTTTTCTTTTCTTTTCTTTTCTTTTCTTTTCTTTTCTTTTCTTTTCTTTTCTTTTCTTTTCTTTTCTTTCCTTTCCTTTCCTTTCCTTTCCTTTCCTTTCCTTTCCTTTCCTTTCCTTTCCTTTCCTTTCCTTTCCTTTCCTTTCCTTCTTTTTTTTTTTTTTTTTTTTTTTTTTTTTTTTTTTTTAATTCCACAAACAACATAGTGACTAATGCTTTTGTAACATAAATGGATCCTACATCTGCTCCTGTTCTTTCCCTTGGCCTGATATTAGCAGCATGAGGAGAATTCCCCAAGGAACCTTGGATTTTGGCTAATCTAGACTTTTTAACGTTAATCCTCCTGTCCTCGGTCCATGTACAGCTTGTGACAGAGAGGGCACCAAAGACTCATTCTGCATGTGTGGAAGCCAGCATCCTGCTTGTTTCCACAGTGCACACTGGAAGGTGCATAGGAAGAAAACAGTAAAATCTCCGTCTTTGAGACCATCACAGTGCAAGTCTAAGTCCCTTTATGGGAACAGGTCCCTTTATGGGAACAGGTCATATATGTAAATATATCTCAAAAAAAAAAAAAAAAAAGGGAAAAAAAAAGAAAAAAAAGAAAGAAAAAAAGAAAAGAAAGAAAAAAAAAGAGGTCATTTGTTAAGCATGTATAGCAAAACAGAGAAGAGGATTTCCCAGATTGCAAGAGACTGTTGCATATGCAAGTTCCATGTTACTGACAGGTATGGAGAGGAAGCTGGAATGCAGGAGTCACCACACTGGTATGTTTGCAAACTGCTGAACCAGACGCTTTCTTCCAGACGCAGAACATAGTTGCTCACAAGGGCCAAACAGAGCAAAACATGCCAGTCAAATCAGAAAAACACCTTAGGAAACAGCAAAATGCAAATCCAGCCCATTGGGTAGAGAGCCCGTTGACCTGGGGCTGAATCTCTTTACAGTTAAGCCAGTCCTGGAAAGGGCTCCTCCTATTCCCCTTTGCACCAGATATGAGCCTGTGAACCCAAATTCCCACAGAATTCCAGACCAACAAAAGGGCTTTTCTGGCCAAAACAAATGGTGCTTGCCTTAGACACTTCTGCTTGTGGGCTCTGAGAATGGGAAGAAAAATATGCTCCTGCTTGCTGTGTCTGTGCTGACAATCCTTTCTGAAGCCCAGGGTAGCTCCATGAAAGACTTGAAACACTACTTGACATTTTCAACTGTTTTCTTATTTTGGTATTTAATCATCCAGGTTTTCTCCATCTACATCTGTACCAAACTCAGACAAGACAAGTTACTGAAATTATTGTTATGGCCACATAAATGTTGGCTGTGCACTGTCAGCTCCATCGGTGCTTTGTAAGATGAATCCTTCAAGGAGAAAGATTTTATTTATTTTATTTTATTTTATTTTATTTTATTTTATTTTATTTTATTTTATTTTATTTTATTTTATTTTATTTTATTTTATTTTATTTTATTTTATTTTTATTTTTCCTGTGGAAAACACAATTTCATGGCTCTGCAAACACCAGTAGCTGAACCTATTTTAGAATCATTAGATCTAATGATATTTCATGTTCCATTTAAAATAAATCAGTGCAAAATCCAACAAAGTAGGTGTTAAATTTACATTTTGAAGCAAAAGACAATTTTAGCAATTAGCCTTAGAGGCACAGCCTTGTCTTTGTTCTTATTTCTTTAAGTGTTTCACTTATTACCTTTCCGAGTAATGAGTTTGCAGATGGAATTTAGTGCTGCCTACCAAGGCCATTCAAAGTCTTTCTCGGCTTCCCCAGGAGCCCCCCCAGCTCTGCCCAGCCCTGCATCCTTCCCTGAGCCTGCCACCAGTACAGCCAGTGGTGGTGTCCCATTCCAAGGCTGCTAGATGTCCTCGCCACACAAGCAGCTGCTGCTGCTGCACAGGCACAGTGAGAATGAGACGAGAAAAGACAGCCTTTTCTATATGCATTCCCAGATTTGTCCCTTGTCCTCTGCACAAAGGAATGAGAGCTAAAGGATGGAGTAAGGAGGCACATATCTTATGCAAGATGGGATGCCTGAAGGTCCCAGAAGTCAACTGCTTTAAGTCCAGGTACAGTACACCTAAGATGAAGCTGCAAAGAGACGCTCAACGCTGGAAGCGAGCCGTCCAGGTAGAACACAGAAAGGATGTTGTTAAATCCACTTTTCAGGGATGCTGTGCAAAGGAGATATGGTTATAAATCAGCACTTATCACAGCATTCAGTTGTTCACAGTCTCAGACCGCCGTGTTTTCTGTGGACAGCTGCTCATAGTTCTGCCGTTATTTCTCCCTCCCCACTTCCTCTTCCCATCCCCTTGTTTCCACAAGAGAAAACCAAGAGTGGTTAGATGATTTATTTGCGCCTCTCTTGCACGTGTTCAGTTGTTTTAGTGAAGTTTCCTGTGTTTGGAAGGTTTGTTTTATGTTAATTACGATTTCTCTTTTGTGCACTTTGCTATACAACTGGACGCATACTCCCTTTCAGCTGCATGTTTTCCCTGATGATTGGAATTCCCTACCCAAACATTACCTAAAACACCAAAAAATGATGTAATCATGTGTGATTGTTAATGTCTGCAGATGAGTTCTCAAAACCCTTTTCTTGCCTTTCTATACTCCGTTTCGCAGATGCATCCTCTCTGCTTTATACCACTTTAGAGATGTAGAGAGCAGCTACTGTATACAGGTCAGCTGAGGCTGCTGATAGAGGATCCTGGAGCAGTTACTGCAAAGGACATCTCCCTCTCCTCTGGTTTGCCTCTACCTCTGCACACCTGACATCTCCAGCATGGCACTTGATCCCTGCGCAGGAGGACAGGACACACCGCACCTTCACATGCAACACCCAGCAGGGCACGCAGGCAGGCACAGTTATGTTACTGCGGGCTTGTTCTGTTACTTTGTGTAATTAGAGACTTTTAGTATTTTCTGCCTGCAGGAAGCGGCATCTGAAAACTTCAGAGAAGTCCAGAAAAATCGTCCTGTTTAAGAGCAGTTTCAATTCTTCTGTTTCTGAAATAGCTGTTGACAAGAAATTATGGTTAAACAGAAGAGGAACCAACCAGGCTTCCTAGTGAGGAGGTTTGTGCCCCATACCTGCTGGTGTTCAAGAGGAATTTGGGTAATGCCCTTAATGATAAGCGCTAACTTTTGTTTAGCCTTGAAGTGGTCAGGCTGCTGGTCTCGATGATCGCTGTTGTTCCCTTCCAACACCCCTCTCTCTTTTCCAAGCTCACCACAGATCACACTGCCTTGTGACCCCCATCCACCCAACAAAAAGAGGTGGGGTCACGGGAGGCCCTCTGGTTGCTGGCATGAGACCAAGAGGGGAAAATAATGTGGCAGACTGGATATTGGATAGAAACCCATGGAGAATACAGCTTCTGTAGAAAGAACAGGAGCTGGATTTGATGATCCTTATGGGACCCTTCGAACTCGGGATATTCTATGATTCTATGAACTATTCTCAGGACTCTTATGACATCAGACCAGAATGTAAAATCCAGCTACTTAATGCCTATTTTCAGCGTGCTTTTCTCAATTTTAATATTTCCTGGCTCCAGTCGTCTATCACAAAGTTGCTGAAGATGTACAGGGTATAGTCTAGGTCTTACTTTAAATCTGTTAATGAGTATTGTATTTTACAAAGTACCTTTTTTTTATTCTCATGCTGAACTTTACATTTGCTTCTCACCCTGGGCAAATACCTAATCCTCAGTTTAATGCATAATTAACAGATCTGGAGGCAGAATTCTTGTACAGATATACTCAATTGTTATCATTTGAAATTCCTTTTACTGCCCTGCCGAGTCACAGGTTTCTCTTGATCCTGTAGAGCTAAACTCACATCAGAAATTAACCACGCAGAGGTTGATTTGTTTTCTCTTCTGTGCTGTCACAGATGCTAGCACAGCTAAAAATCCAATTACACAATTTAAATATTCTTAATTGTACGAGATTTTAAAATCAGTGGTTACAGATAATTTTGAATATTCTTAGGCAGTAATTAGCATCTGTATAAATTGTGACTTATTTTACATCCTGTGGCTTCAGAATAGGAAGTGAGAATAAACATTTGATTTAGAAAGCCTGATAGATGGCACAGACTGTGAAACTTTTAAGTGTTTGACCTGAAGACATTTTTTATTCCAGCAGAAATCTAACTCATTCAGATTTAACTGTTATTCTGGCCTTTACTCTTGCTGAGAAGAGATATTATAGTGTTGTGTAAGAACAGTATAAGGAATCGTTCATGAAATGAGCATGGGATAAACTTCATAGCACGCAGGCTGGTAAAGATGATCTGCACAGAACTGATTGTTTGCAAAACAAACATAAACTGCGATAGCAAAGCCAATGCAGCCACCCATCCAGGCTGATGTTGCAATATATGATGCTGCCTCATTAGTAATGCAAAGAAATAACTACACAAAGTTCATTTACTAAAGTTGTATTACACAAATACTCTAAAATCCAGCTGTAGGTTTCCACATGGAGCAGGCCATCAATTGCATTTCCAGGTAGACTCCCCAAGAAGAGAGCCAGTAAGAACCCATCTTTTTAATGTAAATGAGGAAATACACACACTCATTTCTTAAGGGTGAGGTTGCTTATTTTTCACCTACATACTCAGGAATGAGTAACACTACTGTGGCAAAGAGCATGCCCTTATCTTTCTCACATCTGAAGTCCCATCAATCACAGTAGAAGCTCCTGTTACTCCCAAAGCCACTGCAGAAGAGATGGCTGCATGCTGACAGTTGCTTTCCTTGGTTTTCTCTCCAGGTGCCAACAGTATCAACTCCAGAGTAAAACTGTTTGGTAAGATGAATGGCTGAACAATTGACAGAACACAAGGACTTTAGTTCATCATGGTCAGCTTTCAGTTTGGCACTGAAATCTAGAAAGAGACTCACCACCACCACCACCACCACCACCACCACCAACAACAACAACAACAACAAAAGTGAGAGAAAGCTGCAACTAACAATTAATTTTCCCTCCAATTACCTCCTTTTTTGCTTTCCACCAGCCAGGGCAGATATGATGTCTGCAGTGATGTTCAAATACTGGTTTATACCAAAGGCCCAGGGTTTCCCTAGACCCCGTGCATCACCATGGTGTGCTCATGAACTTTTCCTACAGTTCACTGCTGTAGGATCATGACTTCTGACACCAGAGAAGTTTATTTAGGTCCTGTAGCTGGCCTTTAACCCTGAGCTACTGAAGCCTGTTTTCTAACACATATAGGCAAGGTCCTCTGCCTTGAACCCTGCTATATCTGCAGTATTTTGTATATGCTAGTATGAAAGCAGAGACTCCCCTCCATATTTCAAATACGTTCAAAAAGGCAAAAAGCTCTTTCTCTCCACAACTTAGTTATACAATCTTTCTCCCATATTTTCAGTTTCCTAAGGGGAGGTGTCATTTGGTTATATCATTTTTAAAATCAAAAATATTCTTATGTTCAGACTTAGTAAATTTTCTTTTTAGACCTCTGCCTATTTTACAGCAAGGTTGGCATCTTGAAAGCTGTCCTATTTTGCTAATTTTATAGCACAACATCCAAATTACTTTCCTACCTTTATTTAAGTTTAACATCTAGGTTCATGCAGATAAAAGACTTCATAGGAAAACAATCACTGAAGATCTCAGGGAGCTTTCCAAGGACATATTCATGTTCTATATTGCTATTCATGTTCTTTTCTTTAATCTGGGTCTAATTTGGCAGATGAGCACCATTTCAAATGACAGCAATACTAACTAGTTAGGGAAACACAAAACTAGGTAGAATAATATCACAACAGCAAGTGTTCTTGATAACCTTCAGTTAGAAGTTTAGATGTCTAGACAGTCTACAAGTCTAGAGCAACTATTTTAATTAATAGTAAAAAAGCTGATGGCGATGCCAATTTTGACAACACGTAGCTTTAAAGTACATCAAAAATACCACAATTTAAGTAATCTTACTATTAACACGGGGAAATATATACAATACACACCGGAGGTGAAACAGTGCACTACAGTGCGTTTGCATGAAAATATAGGACTTTTTTCATAGTGCCAGTGTGAAAAGATACACTGTTTTAGCAGGTTTATCATAAGTTGCTAATGTGTTCCACACCTTAAAATGCCTGGAAATAAATATTTGGTCGAATCTGCCCAACCCCCTGGATGAAAAAAACTGATACAGGTGTGTTGGTTTTGACTATGCCATAGAGGCACTGATGGGAAGCTACATCTCTCATGGATGGAGCATTTTCTACCTATCCATATGGACACTGGGAGCTAAGGTCTCTAAGAGCAGCCTGCCGCAGGGTTACTGCTTCAGAAGAGGCGAGAAGAGCTTCCCAAGCCTGCTTGTCTGTCCCCTCTGTAGGGTTTGCTGAGAGGTTTGGCTCGTATTTGAAACCTGGGCAAAGGCACACTTCAAAATAGTGAATTCCTTTTGTACAAGAAAGTACCTATCTCCACCAATCCTTTTAAAAAGGGCTTCTAGCAAAGTAATTTATGGGTCTGGCAGACGAGGGAGCAGGAAGCGTAAGTGGGAAAATGGCTGTTATGAAACTGCTCTGTCCTGGGCAAACTGGGGAAAGAGCAACTTTCAGACAATAGCACATCTGGTATGAAAACATGGTTCATAAAATACTTTTTCAGGCAATGCAAAAATAGCAAAACAGGAGTCAGCTTTTGGTCCAGTGGTCGCCACATTTGCCTGACTTAAACATTCACTGATTAAGCTAATCCCTGCTCTGCCCCATTTTCTCCAATGTTGCCCACTAAGTCACTTGTTTAACAGAGATTAAATGGGAACTTTATTATTATTTACTGACCTCCGAGCTTTTAGGATTCCCTCATTTAATTTCCAAGTTCTTTCCAGAAGACTCTAAATTTACTGCTGCATTTTTTGAGTTTTTACAGTGAAAAACTGACATTCACATACGGTCATTCATTGCCATGAGAAGTAGATCTCATTGTAGAGAGACCTGGTCTGCAAAGGGGTATAGAAACCCCAGGCTCCATTCGTGACACAGTCTCTGCATTGTCCAGAACGTTTTCCCTTGTGGGTCTTTGTAACCAGACTCGTGCTTAGTATAAAACTTGAAAAAGTATTGTTGCCCTACCCACATCTCTAAATCACACTGTGTTCAGGAATTTCAGCTCTTCCGTCTATTTAATCTGATTCAGCAGCTGAATTATGTTTGTTCAATTTCTGTGCAGCAAGAATGACTTGTTAGGCCAATATTTTTTTAAGTGTCCATTTGAACAGGGTTTGCATAGAGGACAGAATGACAACAAGCTGTCTCTGTTGCAAGAACATTAAAGACTATAATAAATTACATCAGCCATGTTCAGGTCATTTCTGTATGATCTGTAAAATTGCTCTGTGAAACATCTTCAGAGCAGGAATGCATATTTTTCATAATAACAATATCCTAAATGGTACAGAAATAGAATTGAGACTCACTTCAGCTTCTTCTAAGCCACGCTGAATGCTCTGATAGGCAGCTTGTTTTTCCTGCCAGTGGTTCTGATGGTGGTTTGCTGTGGGTGTGTATGAGGATATTTGGAGTGAGGAAATGTTAATACAAAGGGCAAGTCAGGGCCCCTGGAGCCTGTGGTGTTTTGGAGGGTTTTTTATGTTGATCACACTGGCTGCACTGGTGCCTCCTGCCAGCAGTTTGACAGGGTCCTGCCCAGACAGCTCAGCTCCACGCCGGGCATCACGTTACCTGTGAGCCCGGGGGATTTTGTTTGCCCTGCGTGGCCAACACATTTTATTTACTAACTATAGCTGTTTTACCGAGGCCAAATGAAGGCTTCATCCCTATAAAGGGCTTCCTTGCATGTGCAGTGAATGTAGGAAACAAGTTCCTCACCAACAGCTTCCTCAGCACCAAATATACTTTTGTCTTCCTTCATTACAGTGTAAAACTATTCTCATCTCTAGCACGAGCCTCCAAGAAGCAGCCAGTGTCACCTGAAAGGCACTTCTACCCCATTTCACGTGGGAATTTGTGTTTTCTTGGCTGCTAAGCTTTCGTGTCTCCTTGATCCCCCAAGGTAAGGCTGGGAAAAACATGGCACTTTCACTTGAAGAGAGCAGCTCTGTGCACCTGGTGCTGCGTGCAATACCACACCGCCTTCATTGTATTGCCAGCTTTCTTTTATTTTCAGCTTTCCCTTAGCAGGTGGCTTCAGACTGGTGGGAGAAACCGTGTCTTCCTCCCCTCAGGATGCAGCTGCAGCTGGTGTGGGGCCGGTGTGGCGCAGGGGTGGCAGAGAGGCCTACCGCCATGGGCCTGCCCTGTCAGCAGCTCCAGGCCACCATGATGGGGCTGGAGCTAGCTGCTGCCAGCGCTGGCATTAATACCAGCCGGGGGCTGCAAATTGTCTGCAATTAGAGGCCATTAGTGGCTCCCAGGCCAGCGTTAAACATCTGCAGACAGCAACTCCGAGTGGTTTCTTAACTCTTCCTCGTAAGGGAACCGGCTAGGTTTGCAGACAATAAGCTCTTGTCACCCGAAGGAGAGGTCTGGCTTCCTCCTCCAGAGCTTGCTGCAAGCACCTCCTGTCTAAAATTATTATGGTAGGGCTGAGTTTGACTCATGGGATTTATTCGTTTAAAACGGTAGATTTTAGTTTTTCGAATTTAAATCTTACTTGAACTATTAAAATGCAGGTGGAACTGATCAACTTTGAAGTCAACCTCCAAATCCAAGAGCTTATTTGGAGAGCCTAAAATAATTTTTAGGTATTTTAATGTCCAAAATTGAATCTGTTTTTGAGAGAAGAGCTTTTTTTAGACAGTTTTTAAATAATCTCTTGAGTTCTTAAAATAATTCGTTTGAATGGAAATTGATAGCTTTTAGATCATTCTACAGAGACAAGTTTGACTGTACTTTCTAAAATGTACTTTTAAGAATTGTACTTAAAGACTGTTTTAGCAAAGTTTAAGAATTACTGTTGTGTTTATAAGCATCCCAAGGTGGCAGTGTTAGGCAACCTTTCAGTTGTTTTCTGTTAGACAGCGAAGCCTTCTGTCCTGGGCAGAGAGGCAGTGGAACAGCTTTCATTTTATTATGCAAGACTCTGGATCCTTGTTTCACTCAGCAGCATCTGCCAGTAATGAAAAACAAAATGAGTTAGTGCAATTATTTCAGGGGTCTCGTGGCACACACACACACACACACACAAACACAAAAAAAAAAAAAAAAAAAAAAAAAAGATGACACAAGCTGAAACCTGCAGAAACACTGACAACAGAATTGCATTATTCATATTCTCAGTGGTCACTTTTTTGCCTCTTTCAGGGACAAGGAAAATCAAACTGAACTTTAGGTAAGAGATACCTTACTCCAGCACCCCTTGAAGATGATTATCTACTGCCTTCCCCTGCAGGGCTGGTGCAGTGTTGAGGAACTAATCTACAGACTTTATTCTGTGTAATTCAGACTTTGATGTCTCCTTATGGCAAAATTCATATCATGTGCACCCCAGCTTCTGATCCAAGAATTCCTCTGCTAAATCTAGAGAAGAACCAAGGCATCTGTTTAATAACCTAATTGCCTCAGTTGCCTAAACTTGCTTTTATGCCACCTCTTCCATATGCTAGGGATCATTCCCCTCATATTAGCACCACTGAGCCCGACCACATGTGGTGTTCTGTGTCCAGTTTGGGCTCCCCAGAGCAGGACAGCTCCATGGAATGAGGTCAACAGCTGTGATAGAGATGAATAGCGTGCTGTAACACAGCACATCTGAAAGATGTGGAGAGAAAAGGCTTTTGTTCAGCCTGGAGACAAGAAGGGAAAGAAGAGTTCTTTTGGATGTCTCCAGTTCCCTTGGGATGGAGGGACAGAAAGGATGGATCCAGACTGGTTCAGAGCTGCACAGGGGCAGGACCGAAGGAGCCCCTTCTTTTCTAGAAGGATACTTGACCTATGAAGAGAGACCCCTTGAGGGTCCTTACATTGGAAGAGAAATATGGCCAAGAGAAGATTATTTGTTGTACGTCTTCTTCTCCATGAAGCTGTAGCATTGATGACAATCATCCTGGCTTCAGGACTACCAACTATATGCCTATTGGTCATTCTGGCTTGCCAGATTTAATCTGATTCCAGAAGTTAGGAAGAGATTCTTAATGTGTTATATTTAGTCCAGTTACCAGTGGTGTTCTCCAGAGCTCCGTTTTGGGGCCAGTTTTGTTTAACATTTTTATCAATGATTTGGAGGAGGGCATGAAGTGCACCCTCAGTAAGTTTGCAGGCAATACAAAGTTGGGCAGGAATGTTGATCTGAAGGGTAGGGAGGTTTTACAGAGAGGTCTGGACAACAAAGCTGGTGAAAGGACTCGTAAGAAAGACATATGAGGAGCGACTGCAAGAACTGGCATTGTTTCATCTGAGAGGAGGCTGAGGGGAGATATCATTGCTCTCTCTTCAACCACCTGAAGAGAGGTTGCAAGGGGGACGGTGTTGGTCTCTTGTGAGGTGACAAGTGATAAAACGAGAAAATGGCCTCAAGTTGTGCTGGGGTGACATAGATTAGATATTAGGAAGAATTTCTTTATGGAGAGGGTGGTTAAGCATTGGAACAGGCTGCCTTGGGAAGTGGTGGAGTCCCCATCCCTGAAGGTCCCCATCTCCACTTAACAGATATGTGGATGAAGCACTAAGGGGTGTAGTTCAGTGATGGAACTCCATAGGTCAGGTTGATGGTTGGATTTGGTGTTCTTGAAGGTCTTTTCCAACCTAGATGATTCCATGATTCTGTGTTACAGACCAGCAAGTAAGGTGGGACTCATCCAGGTATGAAGATTTAAGAAAGCCTTATGTGAGTTTCAGGCTTCTGTAAGCTAAGATCATGCCTTCGCTAATGGAAAGGGGTAAGAAATGATGGCAGAAACTTCAGAGCAACAATAGGTACAAGCAGTGGAAAGTGCTAGTGGTTTACACCAGGGAGAAAAGTAGCTCAAGGAGACATTTATGAAAGTGTTATAAGTGAAAAAACAGCTTAGCAGAGAAAGACAGAGCTGAAATCTTTTACTGTGTGTGTGTTTAGAGTTTGTCCAAAACAAGACCACTATCAGCTTAGATTGCTGAGAACATGAAGGTTCTCCAGAGGAAATGTGTTTCCCTTTAAAGACAGCTTTTCTAGGAAATAAAGTGTGGTTTATATCTAGATATGGGGCTTGGGTGTTATTTTTTTATTTTCTGGGTCTATGCCTTGTGTCCCATGCTTTGCCTTGCCTCCCTTATTAACAAAACCCCAATGTGCATGCTGAAAAAAAAAAAAAGGAAAAAAAAGGAAAAAAAAAAAAAGCTGTGATGTTTTCCTAGTGAGAAGCTGAAAATACAGCCTTTGTATTCCTGTGGTATCCAGCTCCACAAGCGCCCCTATTGTTTCTGCTTGTTTTCTGCCTGTAACACTAGAAATACTGAAAAACCAGTGTCGTAGTTGCAGAACTGTACTTGGGAATCCAAGAGCTCTCGTACCTCACTTCTGAATTTCTACATCTGGAAGAGTTTTTCTGATTTTATTTTATTTTATTTTATTTTATTTTATTTTATTTTATTTGAAATCTGTGTGAAACTATTTTCTTGTTCCTTTTAGAACACACTCAGCATCCACAAGACCTGGTTGCTTCAGGAGCCAGGGCTCCACTATTAACATCTCTTATCCCTGTAGTCGGAATACGATGCTGCACTGGTCACCATAGAAATACCCTGTCACTGTGAGTCTTCCTTGCATTTCTCATCAAAAGAAAGCATTTCTCAGTTTTCTTTAAATCCCAACTGCAGCAAGCTAACCCACACATGTCTTGGCATGATCACAGTGTATTAATCACAGTCACTGCTTTGTAGGAGCCTCCTGATTCATCCTGTGTTTGCAGCTTCTTCCCTGGTACTGAGGCTAACTTGGGGGGAGAGCAGAGAGAAAGGTGGGACAGTACTTTCCCTGCCCTCAGACTCTTGCCCACTCAGGGCTGCAAAAGCCTATGGAAGTCTTACAAAATAACTCTGCAGGCTGCAGATCCTCCCCCATGCACTCTGAAATGTGGCACAGATGGAGCTGTGCTGTCAGGGGGGATTACATACCAGAGGAGTGGCTATGTACAAGAGCCCTGTCAGTGTTTAAACCCACTCTCTGGAGACTCGTGCATGGGGTGTGTGGGAGGAAGAGAACAAGGGGAAGAGCTGCGACTTGCCAGATCTGGGCTGGGTCAGGTCCCAGGCTGGTGTCTTCTGACCATGGACAGATGAGCGCCTTGGGAAACACACAGAGTCAGTGGATTTCTTTGAACCTCTGGGGAGGCTGGAAAGGAAGAATTTTAATGAGGGAAGGACAGTTGGGAGAAGTCGTCAAAATGCATGTTTTCTGCTTGCACCGGTGCCAGTGACAGCCCAGGGACCTAAAAACGATCAGAACAGGTCAAATGGAAGTAAATTCTGTCTTTCCCTACTGTTCCCTGCAGAGCTGTTCCTTCAGAGCTCCTCTTCAGTGCACGGTGACTCCCGCGCGCTGCATCACTTTGAAGCTACACGTTTCCAAATCAGGATGTGCCTCAGATCTTGGCAGCAGAACTTGTCTCCTCTAAAAGCAGAAACATGCACTGTTTTGTGTTTAGGAGAGCTGAATTTTCAGTGTCCGTCTGGTTTTAGATACAGGGCTGATGAGGAGGAATTACTTCTGAGGCTACTTACTGAACTGTAGGTCTCTTAGTTCTTGCAGATTTTTTTTTTTATTAATTAATTTATTTTTTAACTGGTATGTTTTTTTAAACTATTTTTGAATGCTGCATGTATTTGAGATACTGTGGTACTGGAACTGGTATTGGCCAAGCAGGCTATTTTAATGAAGTCCTGGATGGCTGCTTATTCTGCAAATGCTGCAGTGGCACTAAACTCTGAAAAGTCAAAAGCACCCAGATGGGAACTGTATATCATAGCAGGCAGCAAATCTTTGAATTACCCAGCATCATATCAGCCAAGCTGAACCTTTAAATAAACAGGCACAGATTAACCATTAGGGACTTACCTTCGGTGCTCGTTTCAGTTCTAACCTGCAGTACTCAGCAGAATTATCCTTTCCAGAGACCTGGGGCCCCCAGCGGACCCTGTTCCTGCCCTCTCCCACACGCTGCCAAAGGGAACAGTCCTCCTGCAGGAGTCTGCTTCTAAGTAAGAGGCCAGAGCAGCTGTAGTCCTGTGCTTGGATGGTCCTAGCACCATCCTCAGGGCATGCAACAGCCTCCAGAGCAGGCTGCCCACTTGGGTAGAAGGAGGTAAAAGTAAAGGTTTGACTCTACAAATAATGGAAATGTCATGCAAATATATTTAGCGTAGATTTGAATACAAAACTTTGGAGTCACAAGCCTGTTTAGGCTGACAGTGGTGGCTAAACCTGATTTCACAGAGTGCTGGCTACAGGAACCATATAATTGGTGTTAACCCTACGCAGTTCTTACCTTCTCATAAGTCCTTTACAAGGAGCCTGTTTTTTTTTTTATTTTTTATTTTTATTTTTCCCCATGTTAACAGTAAGGACTAGCTCTCCAAAAAGGTTAAAACAGTGTTAATAAGCCAGCTTATAAGGTTTGAAGAAGGCAGAAAAATGTTCAGCAGAAATCCAAACTTTCAAAGCAGGTGAATATAATGATTGGTGCAATAGAGTAACTATAGAATGGTCTTATTCATGTAGCCAAAGCATTCTACATTCTCAGGAAACATCGCTTCTTTCAGGCCAAAAATCTTTAGGGAAAGTAAAATGGGGTTTAAGGCTGGAAATTGCTAACTTAATTTTTCTTCGGACTAAAGGTATTGATTTAAGAAACCAAAACCAGATGCTTGACTTTCGGAGTGCGCATGCAATACTTCCCCTACTACACCTCTTCGAAACACCCCAAATCATTAGTCAGCGGTGAATAACATCTTCTCCAGAGTTCACAGAAGAGATAAATATGTTCCTGCCCATGACTGGAGACCTCAGCAGACTAAGATTCACTCATCAGCACTGCCTTTTCCTCAAGGAAAATGACAACACTTCTAAATTTTATCCGTGGCTTTCATAACGTGGGTGATTTGGCTGACTCATTAACCTGGGGGGGAGAAGAGAGGGGGAGGGGGTTGTTAATCAGCAGATGACTGCTCTGTGTGCCACAAAGCCATGATTCAGATTTGCTCCTTTATGGGAATGCCTGATTGAAATAAATTGTATGGTTCACATTAAGCCATAGTCCTCTCGTTTTGATCCTTGTTTCCTAAGAAACACAGCTTATGCAAACAGTCCTTGTCCTCTCTTTCCCTTCCCAAAATCTTCGCAATATTTGCCCAACCTCCATAAAATTCATCAATAAAGCTGTGGCCTGTGGCAGCTTGTGGCTGCGCCAGGGGGACACCGCATTACTGCAGACCTCTTGAGAAGGAGTTGGTGGGAGGAGAGTTCTCCTCCTGCACGTGGGCTCTACAAGAGAGTTTTTAGAGACACGTGTGAGGAATGTTTTAACAATTCGTGTCCATAAAGAACAATTCTGTTTGAATCCTGTCTGCCTCTGGGCCCTGCACTGGCAATTTAATTCTTGAACCACAGATGCAGTGTGTCCCAGTCTCCCCCTCATTCTAGTCAATTTATCAAGTCTTCAGAGAATACTCCTTAAATTTATGAACCTGTTTGCTTTTGTTATTCCGGACTTCTATTTCTAACAGTTACAGCTTTTTTTTTCCTGTCTTCTTCGAGATTAATTTAACACTGCTATAGATGTGACTGTCCCTGTGAATGGCTGGGGAAGAATGTTTTAATTACTCGTGAAGTGCCAATAAGAAAGCTGTTTGTGTTTGATGTCTGGGAGTTTCAGAACAACTGATAACAACTAGTGACTGTTATGGGATACTATGCAGACCTTTGGTATCTGGCCAGGGGGCCAAGAGATTAAGAAGAAGAAAAAAGAAGCTGAAGGATGGCTGGGAGACAAGACCCGCAGAAAATGTTCTATAAACTCGGTATGGTGCCAAGTGAGTACAAAGGGGAGAGGAAGACTATGAGCCTTCAGCATGAAAGACCCCTAGAGACCCCCAGAAGAGACCCCCAGAGGAGACTGCTCATGCTCCAGTAGGAGGGACTGGACCCCGGAAGCTAATTATAATAATCTATTTTTTTTAGACGTAGTAATGAATGTGTATTAGTCTAGGAGCATAAAAATCAGCTGCTTGATGTAACTGGTGTGCGTCCTGGTGGAGCGGAGACTCCCGGTGCACCCAGCGCTGTTTGCTTACCTCTATTCCTTTATATTCTTTGAATAAATCCTATTTTTTTATTTAATCCTAATTTGAATCCTGAGCCATTTATAACACACAGTTACAGACCTCCATTGCATTTTTTTTTCCACTAAGATTTTTTTCCACTAAGATTTATTTCTTTTTTTTTTTATAGCTTTGCTGTAAATAGTTCTCCATCCCCGGGTGCTGTTGCAGAGCGGGACAGGTATTGCAGGGGTAAGGGGGACTAAGAAGAGGCAGGTAACAAACCTTATACAAGCCTGACGATTCTCCAATACAAACTACTGTTGAAAAGTTATCTTAGTCATAAACCTGAAAGTACTGCAGGGCTTTGCACACAGAGTTGGGCAAAGACTAGCTGTGTGTCCTAACCTGCAGATTTCTTAACTGAAGCTGTTTAAAGGAAATCTGGAAAGAGATGCAACACAGAAATCCCCAGGCTTTATAGTGGATGTCTTTTAGAAGAAAGTCCAGCTGTCCCTTAGTGCATTTCCTGCTTTGAAAGTAGAAGAGAAAGCAATGAGCTAGGGTCAGCCTGGAAATACAATCCAAATCCCACAGGCCAGGTAGTTTTAGGTCAGGGAACGTAACCTCGCGCCTTTGCCACATAACCTTCTGGGACCTAGCCAAGCGGAAGCAGGACCAGTCACCTCATTTTGCTTACTAATTGTTTCAAGCTGAGTGCAAGAAAGGGGTGTGTTTGTTGTACCAATGCCTGAAGGTGATACATGGGGAACAAACTTTTATGTATAGGTATTACATTTTCTGTAAAACTTTAAAATCAAATTCAAACCTCATACACTGTCTCCTCCATCTTCTCTGTTCCTTCCTTTTTTCCCCTCCCACAGACTTACAAAACAGACTATATTAACTCTTTCCCCTCTTCTCTGCAATATTCCCTCCCTTAGTATTAATTTGTGTTTGTTCTTTTTAAACCAGTGTCTATCTTTTCATTTTTCTACTTCGTCTCACGGATTCCAGTGTGTGCATCTCCCTTCACTCTTTCTGCAAAGCCCATTCCTTTGTGCATGACCACTCCTCTTCACCTCTTTCCAGTTCACAAATGTACTTACTTCCCCAAAGAGAATCCCGGATTCAACCTACAGAGTTCTTCACTTGGGTGTGTGTAGCAAGGTTTTGCTAGCTTGGGGCTGCCAGGGTGAGAAGAGACATGGGGCCATCCCCATCTCAGATGTATAGCTGGGCTCATCAGTGGTGCTCATAGGCACCTCTGTGGTAATATTTAAGAATGAGTAAAAAATGCCACGGGACTGCTGGGAGATAGAGAAGTGAGAAATGTGAGAGAACAGCCCTGCAGCCCCCAGGTGAGTGCCGCAGGAGGGCAGGAGGTGCTGCAGGCAGGCAGCAGCAGTTCCCCTGCGGGCTGTGCAGGGAGAGGCCCCTGGTGGAGCAGGCTGTCCCCCTGCAGCCCATGGGTCCCACATGGAGCAGATCTCCACGCTGCAGCCCCCCCATGGGTGGAGGAGCCCCCGGTGGAGCAGGTGGATGTGGCCTGGAGGAGGCTGCGGCCCATGGAGAGCCCCCGCAGGAGCAGGCCCCGGGCCGGAGCTGCAGCCCGTGGAGAGGAGCCCACGCAGGAGCAGAGAAAACTGTGAGGAGGAGGGAGCTCATCACTGGCATTTCACCTTCTCCAGCTCCACTGTCAGCTCTCCCCAGTCCTGTTTTTTTCCTTCACCGTAGCTGTCCTCCCCACTTTCCTCAGCACTATTCCTTCCCGTGACCCCTGTAATTTCTGCCACTGTACTGCCTGATGGCTGACTTTCTGTTTGGGCTGTGGCACCTCACCACAGTGCCATTCTAACCACCTGGGTACTTCTGTATGTGGACTCTCTCCCCCTGTTAGTTCTCTGCCCTAGCACATCCAGGAAACAGCTGCTTTACAAAATGTTTTGAACTTCACCTTTGCCTCCTCTGTTCCTTTGACACAACAAACTCCCCCTACACTTCCCCTCTCTGCTTACCGTCTACTCCTTGCAATCCCATGTTCACAACTCTTGCTTAACTTGCTCCTGCTCCCCTGGACACCTTACCGTGCCCAGGGACACTAACAAATGAGCACAAAGGAAAAGGCATCACAGCCTTTTCCCTGGCCACTAGAGGAGGTGGCATGTATGGAAAACCCTGGTTGATACTGACTGCTATGTCTAGAGAAAGTAATTATGGGCAAGCTGACAGCACCCTGTGATGATAGTCTCATTCTGGTCATGACTAGGCCGGATTACCTTAGGGAAAGGGGTGAAACTGTCAATCTTCTGCCTTGTCTATACCACAGATATATTGAATGGTTCTTTAGCATCAGTGAGGTGACCTAGCTCTACGCCAGCCTCTAGGGCAAAGAGTTATCACAGCACATCCACACTACAAACAAGGAAAAAAAAATATTCTAGGCAAAAGAAACTTGGTTTGCTCATCCCTGAAAACAAGCTCGTTGCTTTGAACTCCTGTCTTGTGAGTTCTGCACGCGTTTGCTTGGTTAGTCCCTTGGTGCCGTTACAGAACACAAGGCAATGCATCAAGGTCTATGCTGA
Source organism: Aythya fuligula (assembly GCF_009819795.1). Classification (NCBI taxonomy): domain Eukaryota; kingdom Metazoa; phylum Chordata; class Aves; order Anseriformes; family Anatidae; genus Aythya; species Aythya fuligula. The sequence goes on from NC_045593.1 coordinate 55,395,237, forward strand.
AATGAAACATTGCACCAATTAGCTTGCCCTGCTGGGGAGAGGCAAGACTCCTTACAGCATCTTTCTAGCCAAAATGATGTTGGTGCCAAGAAAAGTGGCAAAAAGACACTGAGATTCTGTTTTGGAGGAGCAAGGGAAGTTTGATGCAGTAAATGAGAATTTTGGAATTGTGTCTTGTTTGGTGCAGACCTGATTCTGAGAGCTCACTTGGCCCCAGGTGATGAAAAGTTCTTGCTATGTATTCTGTTCAGTGCTTGCCAAACCCTTGAACATAATGATCTGTGAGTCTTTTCCACAGCCTATCTTCCACCTTGTTAAGCAGATTGAATGTCTGTTCTTAGGCTTTAGTTTATATGCTAGCTTCCAGAACTCCAGTTTCCAGATCTGTTTTTTGAGACAGGGGGTTGTCAGCTGAGGCTGTTAGTGGCTCAGAATCCATTTTCAGACAGTTTTTCTTCCCTCTCAACCCTCTGCCTGGTTTGGCAGCGGGTTTTGTGGACTTCAACCACCCAGAAAAGCTTCTCGCAGGTGTCAGTGGAAACCGATGCTTGTCTGCATAGTCATTAATAAATAAACTGTCACTGAAGCACAAGTCTTGTGGTTGTGCCAGCTTGTCCAGGTTGCCTAGGGTATGCAGTGGATGGGTCTGGATAAATTTCTTCAGCAACTTGAAGGTTTGGAGATACATATATTAACAGGTACAGCTCTTGCTGATCAGCCTTGGGTCTCTCCCCTCTCATCTGGGGAAATGTTTAGCGTTCTACGTAATATCTCACAGTTGAGGCATTACAAATTATTTAGATTTGTCTCCTTGTCCTAAGGACGATAACCCATCCGGTTCTAAGGGAAGCCCACCTACAGTCTCCAAGACAGTCCTTTTCTGTTCAGCCAGAACAGCAATTCCATTTGCAGTACTGCAAAGCCTGGTCTGGGGTCTTGAAGCACAAAACCTCACAAAAATAGACCTGCTTGTTCAACCTGAAATGTATTAATTGAAAGAGATCTGTCCCTCAAAGACAATGAAGAAGGAAAACTTCAACTTATGATCTGGTCAGGAATATTTCAGAAAGATTTCATGAAAGATGCCAATAACATATAGCATCTGACTGGTGACCTAACATGTCTGCAGACTATTATGCTCACATTCAAGAGCAGCAAGTGCTGGCTCTGAACTACTGCTTTTAAGCCTGAAGTTGAAGCACGCTTGAGGAGCATATATGTCAGATAGAGTACATGTGGGTGCAGTGGTCTGGGAGGCAGGAAAAAAAAAATCTTGCAAGGCTGAGAATAGTGGCAGTTTCATGAAAGGGAAAAAAATGAATAAAATAAAATCAACCAACCAACCACAAAAACACATGCACAAACACACTCACACATCAAATAGATAGATAAGAAAAGAAAGAAAGAAAGAAAGAAAGAAAGAAAGAAAGAAAGAAAGAAAGAAAGAAAGAAAGAAAGAAAGAAAGAAAGAAAGAAAGAAAGAAAGAAAGAAAGAAAGAAAGAAAGAAAGAAAGAAAGAAAAATAAAATAAAATATCTGAGTTCTCTGAATTCTCCTTTGGGTACCATGACACCACAGAACTCACTTTTCAAGGCCCAAGATGGCATTTCAGGCAGTTGCATCGTCTACCAGGTATGTTTCCAGCCACCTGGTGGAGATTGTACTCACACAGCTTTTTTGACTGCAGCATGTTTTATGTTCATGGATGACCTGTGTCATGGTCTGAACTGTCAGGTCCACCACTTGATCATGAGTTCACCCCTATATTGCATCTCTCCCTGGATGTCCTGATGTTCTGTGGGCCTATCAAGCAACAAACACCTCACCCTGACCTTCCCAGGAGAGGCCCACCCGAGCCATTTCAAGTTTTGCATCCTGATCTATCTGCTCATTGTTCTGATGAGAAGAGAAATGTTTGATATGAGTTTGAAGAAGCTAAGTGTGGTGTTTTTTTCAAGGTGTGTATTACCTAACAGGGTGCTTGGCCTGGCTTATAACATTGCCTTTTTGTGTTCAGCAAGTGCAGGCCACCTGTCCACGACTTCAGTGTGGGAACCTCTACTTCCAGCAGTGCAGACAGAAAATGTACTCAATAATTCATTTAAATGTGCTCAATAATTTAAACGCAAAACCTGCAATGATTTTCGTTGCCTTGAGTGGTATCTCTACAGGGCTGACATGAACAAGCAAACAGCACAGATGGCTCTGCCTAGGGCAAGATTCTGCAAGCGGTGGCAAACGTGTGGGTGTCCGGCCATGGGTGTACGCGGAGGAAATGGTGGCCACCCCCGCCTTCCAAGTGACTGCTGCGCTGCTCTAGCAGAGGTGATTTCCTCCTCAGCTAGGGTGGCCGAGCGAGAAGCCTGCAGTTTCTGACTGTACTAACCTCAAGTAGAAAGCTGTTCAGTAGGTGGGCCATGTGCACTGCTCCCACAAGTTGTGAGTAGATACCTACGCGTAGTACAGTTGGAGCCCTTTGTTGGGAGAACAACAATTTTTTTAAAAACTTTTGTGTGGTTATGCATAACCTTGAGCCATTCTTGTTTCCTAGATACAGACAGAAATGTTATTTTTCGTTATGTACTTAAATGTTCGAAGTAATACTGTTAAGTAAAGAGTTCAGTGGGTATAAAAAGGAGCTAAAATGGTACCATCTTGAAAATCAGACTACTGTATCTAAAAAATATTTTAAAAACAATTCTTAAAAACAACTAACTTTTATTCTCTTTTTATTCTTCGCTTCTGTTTATTTTTTTTGGTAGATTAGGTGGTAGATGGGATTGTCAATACGTGGTATTCCTTGTGGCAGTCAGCTGTTTTCTGCTTTTCCATGTTTTTCACAGGGAGAAGCATTTTCTGACTTATGAGAAAACTGGAAGTCACTTCCTGGTCTGTCAAATATTAAGTTGGTGCAATTTCTACCTCTTGTCTGAGCTCAGAAATAAATAATTTTTGATGCTCCTGCCAACCATTCTTCGTCTTAGAGGGGCAATTATTCATGGCAATGTTTTGAAGGCATAGCTGGAATCCTGGCTCCTACTTATCTGCCCAACAACCTTGCAAAATCTGAAGGATGGTCAGACACCATGGCCCTTATTTTTCTAAACTTCGCTGAGTCATAAAAGTTGAAGCACCTTCAAAATATTTCCTAGGACAAAAAATGGCGTGCAGAGTGATGCTGATTTGACTGGCAGAGCTCAGTCTGGAGGTGGGATATTCTATTTAATGGCAAACCATTTCAGTGCAGTACTCTGCCCCAACAGTCTGCAGCCTTCTCCCTCGTGCTGTTTCACTCATACCTCAGGAAAGCTTGGAAAACTCATCAATCAGATCAACGTGGACCCCTCAGGCAGGCTGAATGAAGGATCAGTCATTCTTCCTTCCCATGATCTGGCTGGGAGGCAGAGGCACCGAAGAAGCAGTATAGCCAGAATGACACAGGAGATCTGTGGAAACATTGAGATCTCAGTTTGGGTGTGCCTTAATTGCTGATCTATTGTTTCTTTCGCTGCCAGAAATTGTCCTCTTCCTGCTGGGTACATGGCAGCTGGACTCTACTTGACTCAGCAACCGCAGGCTCCCAAACATACGAGCTGTCTCATCTCTGAAGACAAAACAACAAAACAGTGCCGACTTCTCCCTGCTTGTGCTGGGGGTGACGGTTTCCTCTTTCTCCCTGCCTTCCTTGCCAAGTCCCCGAAGCCCATAAATGATTGGGGAAGGCTCAAACTCTGCAAGACCATATGTTGCAAATATGATCATGGGATGACTGGATCCTGTCCTTAATTACCTCCCACTTGTCCCTGTGTTTTCAGTTAATATTTTTCTTAAAGAAAAAGTGAAAAATGCCGTTTCCATCTGCCACACAGTAGCAGATGATGGGGAGGTGGGGGAACCAGGTGAAGACTTGTGACTAGGTTCTGTGGTAACAAAGAGTAGTACGATCCAGACACCCGCAGTGTGAATATCTACAAGAGATCTTCCTTGCACTGAGATGTCTAAAATTGCCTTTGACAGTTCTCCTGCAGACATACTGGCTTCAAAACATCAACATCCGTCAACAAAGAAATAGCCTCTTTGAGGGCTTATATTCACCTTTATTCATGGCTTGTATCAGGAACAGCATGACCAGCAGGGCTAGGGAGGTGATCGTCCCCCTGTACTCAGCTCTGGTGAGGCCGCACCTCGAGTACTGTGTTCAGTTTTGGGCCCCTCACTACAAGAAGGACATCGAGGTGCTTGAGCGGGTGCAGAGAAGGGCGACGAAGCTGGTGAGGGGCCTGGAGAACAAGTCCTACGAGGAGCGGCTGAGGGAGCTGGGCTTGTTCAGCCTGGAGAAGAGGAGGCTCAGGGGCGACCTTATCACTCTCTATGGGTACCTCAAGGGAGGCTGTAGCGAGGTGGGGGTTGGCCTGTTCTCCCACGTGCCTGGTGACAGGACGAGGGGGAATGGGCTTAAGTTGAGCCAGGGGAGTTTTAGGTTAGATGTTAGGAAGAACTTCTTCACTGAAAGGGTTGTGAGGCATTGGAACAGGCTGCCCAGGGAAGTGGTGGAGTCACCATCCCTGGAAGTCTTCAAAAGACGTTTAGATGTAGAGCTTAGGGATATGGTTTAGTGGAGGGCTGTTAGTGTTAGGTCAGAGGTTGGACTCGATGATCTTGAGGTCTCTTCCAACCTAGAAAATTCTGTGATTCTGTGATTCTGTGATACCTGCTTTCATCTGGTCTCCATCTCTCTCTCTTTCTCAGGTAAAACAGTAAGCACAAACTATTCCAACCTAAACACTCCAGAGGCAGGGAGTGCACTTCAGTTTCCCTGTGATATGGGACCACCAAGATAAAACAGAAATAAATTGCCTTGCAACAAGCTGTAGTGCTTTGTCTTCACTGGGGGAAGGCAGAGCTCTTTTTCACTGAGGTACATTAGTTAACCTGAGGTAAAACATAAAACATAAAAAAGGTTAAAAGGTGCTTGCTAGAAGTGGGTATGGGTCTTGATAAGTCCAGGTAACTAACAAACTGGTTTTAGACATCCTGTTTCTCCTCCAAATAGAGCCTGGTGCTGTAACAGGCTGAGAAATAAGCATGATTGCCACCTGAATATGATGAATTCTTGCGGTCCATTGGTGGTGGCAACTGTCTCTTCTTGAGCTTCCTTTTCTCCCTCTGCGTCTCTGCTGATTCCTAGAACACCATGCTTCACCTCAAAGACTGCAGCAGCACTTGAAACACTTCCCTTCTGGTACCTCAGCAGAAACTTTTCTGCTATTGACATTAATTCTGACAAGCTTTAGGATGTCATCAGCATGTCCCCACGTTCCTTCTGCCACAACAAAGCCGGTCCTAAAACACTTGTTTACAAATCCTGACTGCATGGCCAGCTCAGCCTGGGTGAGTTATCAGGACAGTTTACTTACTAGGGAGCATGCTTTGAGATAGCATACAGGGCATGGCATTGGCTGGATACTTGCAAGACAATAGATAAATCTCTTATAATATCATCGTGAAAAATACTGCAGGGAAACCTTGCAGAGAAACGGAAAGCTCAGTCAAAGTGTAAGGACGCACAGCAAAAGCCTAAAAAGGAGCCTTCCAAGGGGCCATTGGAAGCCCCCAGCCATGCTGGAGATCACTGCATGAGCTATAGGCATCTTTCCATGGAAGGCAGCATGTGCCCACAAGACAATAGATGATATAAAGCAAGTATTCTCTAGTTAATGTGGAGAAAATTGATTGAAACTTGGGGATACAGACCCTGTGTTAGTGGGACTATTATAGCAAGCAGCAAAAATGTTTTGGGCTGACTGAGCCAATGTAATAAGAGAAAAGCCATTCTGATGTGAAAACTGTGCATTAAAAGACATATTAAGAAACTGAAACAAGTTTGTCTTTATAAATGGAGTACCATCCAGAAGATAAAGAATACAGTAAGAAGATACAACTGGAATTAGATAATCAGATGAATACAGAATGAGAGAAAGAAAAACTGTAGAAGAAAAGCAGAGGAGCACTATACATGCTAATCCCTCTACAGTGCAGTGATTCACCCCAGAGCAAGGAAAATTCCAGTGGGACCTGATCACACTAAATATGAAGCTAAAATTAGACACTCGCAAAAGTAAATCAGGATGCAAAAATCAAACATAGCTGCTGCGTTTTCAGGAAGAAATGGACTTGATTGGGAGCTTCTAGAGATTATGTCTGTGGTTTACTAAGAAGTATCTGCAGGCTGACTGGTTTGAATGGTTCACTGAAATTATTTTAATTCCAGGAGTGAAGGCTATGGTTACTGTAAAAATATAGCTCCATATGTTTGGTAAACAGTTCCTGTATTGGAAATCTATACAGAAGCAACTGGTGGGTACATGAAGTTCACTTAAGATGAAGTCTTGTTGAAGGCCCATTTGAATCAGGACAGTTTCTTAGAGGATGTGCTGGAAGGTAGTTTCTCAGAAATAAAAGTAAAATAAATAAATAAATAAATAAATAAAAATAATAAAATAATAATAATTAAAAAAGAGAGTCAGAGAAATTGCAAGGAGGCCTTCTAGTTGTTTTTGTTGTTGGTGTTGCTGCTGCTGTTTATTTGTTTGTCTTCTTGCTTGGCCGGTTTGCTTGCTTGCTTGTTTGTTTGTTCCTTCCCTCACTCCGTGCACCCATCCAAGGCAGATTCAGCTGGATTTACGGATGTGTTTGTTGTGAGCCTTCAGTCCCTGGTAGATGCTTGCTTAGCCTCTTCTTAGTCTTCCACGATAGAGAATCTGTGGCAATTATATCCCATAGATATATATCCACATTGGACACTGGAAAAATATCCACCCAAATACCTCAAAATTTGAATCTATTTCTGATGTTTCTCCCTCATTTAGACTAAACCCAAGCTCCCCGTGTCACCTGAGGTCCTATTTTCTAGACCTGTTTATTCTCCTGCACTTCCTCTTGTTTATTTTTTCTAGTATGACACTTGATCAATAGTCTTAACAATGTGGAAAACCTGTAACACCGACTCACATGTGATACCCTTTTTATACACTGTGAAATGAGTTTTATACTTTTTGTCAGGTCCCAGGGACTTGTGCACCTTCAGGTTCCATAGGTGGTCTCACACCTGATCTTCTCCTACACTGGCCAGTTCGTCATTCTCCCAGTCCTTGCCTTTGCCTTCTGGGGCCTGGGCTGTAGGGTTAGAGCTCTTGCCAGTGGAGATTGAGGCAAAAAAAGTCACTGAGTACCTCAGCCTTCTCCATATCCCAGGTGACCATGTCTCCCATTTCCTTCTGGAGAGGGCCCACAGTTTCCCTTATCTTCCTTTCATCACCAATGTACCTATAGAACCCTTTCTTGTTGCCCTTGATGTCCGTGGCCAAATGTAATTCTAATAAAGCTTTAGCGTTATTACTTGTTTCCACCCTCTTAGGCCTCCTGTTTCTGTTTGAGTTTGGCAGGAGCTCCATGCAGGCCTCCTGGTGTTTTTGCCTGAATTCCTCTTTGCTGGGACGCATTGCTCCTGAGTTTGAAGGATGTGATCCTTGAATATTAACCAGCTTTCCTGGGCCCTTCTTCCCACCGGAGCGCTGACACGTGGTACTCGACCCCTGAAGAAGACAAAGCAGATCCCTGAAGAGGGCAAAGCCTGCTCTCCCAAAGCCCGGGGTAGCTAGTCTGCCGTGCTCCCTCCCTCCTTGTCAGTGAAAATGAGTTCCAGCACAGCATCTCTTCTCGTTGGCTTCTCTGTCACTTGGAGAAGGAAGCTGTCATCAGCGCACTCCAGGAACCTCCTTTGTTCCAGGAACCAGCCTATGCCCTGCTGTGCTGTCCCTCCTACAGATATCAGGGTGGTTGAAATCCCTCGTGAAGACCAGGGCTTGTGAACATGAGTCTGCTTCTGTCTGTCTATAGAGGGCCTCATCCACTCGGTCTTCTTGGTTGGGTGGCCTGCAGCAGCCCCACACTGTAACCTCACCTGCCCCTGCCTTTAATAAAATATAATAAAAAATATATATATATATATTTTTTTTAATAAAAGGGACCCATAAGCTCCTCACCCACCCTCAGGCAGAGCTCCATGCACTCCAGCTGCTCACTGGCATAGAGGGTGATGCCTCCCCATCATCTCCCCTGCCTGTCCTTCCTAAAGAGCCTGTACCTTTCCATTCCAACGCTCCAGTCACGGGAGCCATCCCACCACACCTCTGCAATGCCAACGAGGTCATAGCCCTGAAGGTGTGCGTACTTCTCTAACGCCTCTTGTTTATTCCCCATGCTACCTGCATCAGCACTGAGACATTTCATACAGACCTCAGACAGCCCAGACACTCATTTGCCCTACAGACAGCTCCTGGAGCTCATCAAGGCTCCTGAAGAGAGGCTCAGCCTGAAATGCAAACGGGCAGGATCAACACTCCCAGGTGAGTCACCTGTGCGTACACTTGTTCTCCCTTCCTCCCTCCCTCCCTCTCTTCCTGTCTGATCTTTGTTGGCCAATGATGGTAGGTATTCAATCACTTGGGAAATTCCCATATGACATTCAGACTGATGTACTGCCTTCTCCTGCACTTAGGGTGGTGTGTTGCAGCTGAAGAGTGCTGTCTGAACTGTTCTCTCCTGTACATGACCCTACTGAAACACACACACCATGCACTGCGTGCCTGCCTGCACTATGCCTGATCTCCAAAGGGAAATATGAACAGGATCCCCGATACACCATCCTGGGAAACAAGTGTGCTACAGGGGAGAACCAGGTATCTGAGTGTGTCTCTTGTCTCTCCTACCCTTCTTAGACAATGCAACTCCTTTAGGAACTGATGCCTGAAATTTCAGTCAGGAAACATAGAGGTGTTAAAGATGAGTGAACAAGAAGTGACTGGTGAGAATGCCTGACTTAAATCAGTAGTTTACTATAAAACCCTAAGTGTAAGTACTTTTAGTATAAACATACAGCTTACATGGAACACTTTGTGTAAAGGAACATTTTGTCTATTACAACATGTATACAGCAGGAAAAAAAAAAAAATCTTGAAAATATATGGAGGCTGTATACCTGAGTTGGAAGATAAATGAACCTCCTTCTTTCCTTGGATAGTCTTAGGAAAAAAAATGCAAATACTGGAAATAGGTGAAGCCCTATGCTAGGTTGGTTTTGCTCAGCAGTGGACAGCCAATATACGAGATAGATTCCTGCTTTCTCCCTGTTTGGCAGAACTAGGGTGAGAACTGATCATATTCAGAAAACGACTTGGGGTAGCAGGTGGACCATGAATTGCACACTGGCCTAAATTCAGTACTGTGACTGGCAACACGTGTGGATGGTTCAAGCTATGTATGGGACAATGCAACAGGTCAATTTCAGCAGGGTGGAAACACAGCTGAGGCAGAGCTGCATCCCCGTGCAGGTTTATACGCTGGTCTCACAGCAACAGGTTGGAAAAAGAAGTGAGGAGCTCTTGTGGTTACCTGAAGAGATGGGAGCCTGTGGAGGTTTTACTAGGCTGGGCAGCTGAACTCCACCGCAACTGCTCTGTCACTCCCCCTCCTCAGGAAAAGAGGGGGAGAAGAAAGTATACTGGAAAGAGAAAACAAACAAACAAAACACTCATGTTGCGATAAAGATAATTTAAATAGAGGGAGAAGGAAGAGGGAAAAAATAAGCAAAGGCTATGTGGAAACACAGAGAGTGAGAAAAAAAATATTCTCTACTTGCCATCAGCAAGTGATGTTTGGCCACATCCTGAGAAGCAGAGCTTCAATACATGTAGTGGTTATCTGGGAGGGCAGATGTCTTGATGAGGAGAGCCCTCCCTTCTTCTTCCCCTTCCCCACATTTATTGCTGAGCGTGACACCACACTGTATGGAATATTCCCTTGGTTTGTTTAGGTCAGCTGCCCTGGTGCTGCACCAGCACTGCTCAGTGATAGACAGCACACTGGTGTGATACCACTGCTGCTCTAGCTACAGGTGCAGAGCGCAGCACTGTATGGGCTGCTGCAAGGTAAGTCAACTCCATCCCAGCCAGACCCAGCACAGAGCCAATCATGCCTTGTGCAGAGGGTTCCTTGGCTAATCAAAGGGAATAGATGGCATTCTGCAAAGTTTCATTGTCATATCGTCACACTTTGCATCTCAGCTTCCTATCAAGGCTGTAACTTAGATTAAAAGAAATAAGTCCCCAAGGGAAAGGACATCGTGGTACTGCATTCTAACAGCCTGGAGCCTATATGCTTAAGAAACCCTTACCCCTGCAATTAACAGCAGCAATAGTTAAGCTCATAATAGAAGAAGTTTTTTCCAAACATCCATGTTCCCCTGTAGCCTGCTTCTCTCTCTGGTATTTACCTCTGATCTTTCCATCTCTGCTTTTGATTTCACACAGGTTGTCTGGGAATGTACCTGAAACTGAATTGCTGAAATTAAAGTTGTTATATTAGTGGTTTCCACATGTGTAAGTAATCAGGAATCTTACCAGTGTTCTGTATATGTGTAGTCTGGTATGTTAGCAGCCAAATGATAATTGATGGTCATAAAAAATGCAACCCCTCTGCTGAATTGCACCAGCCAGGGAGGTAACTTAACTAAGGTGATTGTTGAAGGTCAGCACACTGCCCTGCACAATGCAGATTGTTGCAGAAAGCCTTCCTCTTGCTGGAGCAGCTACCAGTGCTAAGAGGGGAACAACCCAGATGCCGAACTCCCAGGAACTGTGCATGACTTGTTGTCATTGCTGTTTGCTTGCTTGTTTGTTTTTCATTGTAAAGTTCATCATTTAACAGTAGGGATATGGCTAGGTCTTTTTGTATTTAAAGAACAATCCCCTGAAGGGAACTGCGCTATGTTTATGTAGGTAGCTAGACATAGCAGGGAGGCTGGCCTGCGTGATGTCCAGAGGTCTCTTCTATCCTCAACCAGTCTGTGAATATCAATAAATGCTCATCACCTTTCCTTTATTGTTAAGAGATTTCTCCAGTCATCAGCAGAAAAATGGAGGCTTTGGGGCTGAAAGCACCCCCAAATTCACCACAAATTCAGTGAGAAATGCCAGTGGTGTCTTCCCAAGTTTTTTAAAAATCATGATTCTATTTCCAAAATATCATGACTGACTTAGTGCTAGAACAGCACTTGTACAATTCTGGTGTTGTTAAAACACTTGAAGTACACTCAGATTTCCTAAGCATTTCTCTAAACTAAGTTTGTAAAATAACTAGATTTTCTTGCATGTACAAGAACTTGCATCTTGCATCTCCGGGGACAAAACTTGAGATGAAATGCGTGTCAGCTTTGCAAAAGTCAGTATAAGGAATTTTTTTATACTCTTGATATGCATCTTCAGAGAAGGCTGTGAAGAAGAAACATGATAATATAAGTGGAAAAAGTGTAAAAGAGATGTCAAAATACATTTTACATATATACATACTATATGTAAAGTCCCATATATATGTGATATAAATATATATATATGTCAGCCAAGGTGAAAGGCGAAGCATGGAAAAAGCAGCCAACAGCTCGTTGCAAAATTAGTCACCTAGACCAACGTATTCACACATGGTCTAAAAGGCAATGTTGCTTTTCAGCAGATCGAGGAAGTTGCTGTCTTCCCAGGGTGATTTAGCCAACTGAGATACTGTTAATCTGAATTTGCCTGGCCTTTTTTGATTTCTCTGCTTGACAATTAATCCCTGGATTACAGAAACATTCAAGTAGAAAGGGACACCCGGAGGTACAACCTCTACCTTAAAGCAGGGCTTTGTCTAGGCTGATCTTCAACATCTCCTAAAATGCATAGTGCACAGCCTGTCTGGGAAACCTCTTCCAAAGTTTAATTATTCTCAGAGATCTCTTTATTTTTATTTTTTTTTTCCTTTCTGTCCCATCACAATGTCCCCCTGCTATGCTGGAGGTCTTTTTGCTGGACTTACTGAAGTTTATCAATAACTTTCTCATATTGATGCACCCAAAACTGAAGGCTGCATGCCAGGCTTGTTCTAACAAGTGCCAATTTAAAGGAACAATGATGTTCCCCCAGTGCACTGGTCTGGTAGGATCACAAGATTCGGGTATTTTTCATTACTGCCAGGGCACACTGGTGGCTCATGTTGTCCGCCAGAACCCACACAGTGCTTCCAACAGGTTTGCTTTCCAGTCAGTCAGTCAGAAGGGCTATGGAGCTGGTGAGGGGCCTGGAGCACAAGTCCTGTGAGGAGTGGCTGAGGGAGCTGGGGGTGTTTGGGCTGGAGGAGGCTCAGGGGAGGCCTCATTGCTCTCTGCAGCTGCCTGAAAGGAAGGTGTGGGGAGCTGGGGGTTGGTGTCTTGTCACAGGTAAATGGTGATAGGACCAGAGGGAATGGCCCCAAGTTGTGCCAGGGGAGGTTCAGGTTGGCAGTGAGGAGACATTTCTGCTGAGAAAGAGCAGTCAGGCACTGGGACGGGTTGCCCAGGGAGGTGGCGGAGTCACCGTCCCTGGGGGAGCTCGAGGAGAGGCTGGACGTGGTGCTTGGGGACAGGGTTCAGTGGTGACAGTGGTGGTAGGGGATGGCTGTGCCAGGTGATCCTGGAGGGCTTCTCCAACCCTCATGGTGCCCTGCTTCTATTCACGCCCCTCCTCTTGAGGCAGAGCTAGCTGCACACACCCCCATTACTTCGGGCAGGACACATTCCCCCCCTTCACATCCTTGTGCAAGCAGCCCTGCCCCACGCAGCCCACCACACTCCTCAACCCCCTTCCCAACCCCACCACAACCCACCCCCCCTCCATCCTCCCCCCCCCCCGCCACGCACGCAGGCGCGGGGCGGCCCCGCTGAGGGGAGGGGAGGGGATGGGGGGGGGGGGGGAGGCCCCGAGCGCCGGGCCCTGCCGAGCGCCCCGCGCGCATGCGCGCTGATCGCGGCGCCCCCGCTGGGCTCGGCTGGGCTCGGGCCGCGCTCGGCGATTTCCGCCTCTTTGTTTTAAACTCCGGGCCCAGCCTTTTAATTCACTGCCCGCAACACCCCTCCCCCGGCCGCTATTTTTTTTATTTTTAACCTTATTTTTTTTTTCTTTTTTCTTTTTTTTTTTTTTTTTTTCTCCCTTTCCCGTTTGAGGGGGGAGGGGACGAGGGGCCGGTTTCCCTCCCCCTTCCCCATCTTCCTCCTCCTCCTCCTCCTCCTCCTCGCTCGCTGCAGCGCCCGGGGAAGGTCGGTGGGGCAGGGGGACAGCCGGACAGCCGGACAGACAGACAGACAGCCGGACAGACAGACAGCCAGCCCTCAGCACCCCCTCCCCTCCACCCCCTGAGCACCCCCGCGCCCACCACCCGGGATCGGACACCGGCAGGTCAGTGGGGACGGAGGGGAGGGGGGAGGGGGGGGGGGGGAGGCTGGAGGGGGGCGGTGGCACCCCCAAAACACACCAAAAATACCCGAAACATACCCCAAACACACCAAAAACACCCTCGGGCCCCTTCGCCCGAGGCGTTGGGGGCGGCCTGCGGCCTCCCAGCACCGCTGCGGGGTGGGGAGGGGGCGCCCGTGTCCCTCCCCCCCCCCCCCCTCCTGTCTGTGTGTGTGTGGGGGGGGGTTTTGGGGGGCTGCACCTTGAACCCCCCCCCTATGTTTTTTTTAGGGTTGATTTTGGCCCCCACCCGCTCCCTGGGGGTCCCTAAAAGGAAAAAAATTTCCCCCCCCCAAAAAAAAAATATATATATAAAATAATAATAAAAAGCGAGGGGTGCGGGGTGTCCTGTGTGGTCGGTGGGTGCCCGGCTGCTGCCCCACCTGGGGCGCTTTTTGGAGGTGTCAAAAAAAATGTGTGCTGGCCAGTTTCCTTCCTCCTGCAGGAAAATCCGTGTGCCCGAGGAGCCAGCCCCCCAAAAGCCCCGCTTCGTTGGCCCCGCGGGTCTGGAAGGTTCCTCTGGGCGCGTTTCGGCTGGGTGTCTTTGCAGGCAGCCCTCCGTGGCTGTCCTCCAGCGTGGCACCGAGGAGCTCAGCTTGGGGGTGAGGAGGTGGGAATCCAGAAACACAAAGGGTTCGAGGGGAGAAAAGTTGGGCAGCGCCTTCGGGTAGGCTCCTGCGAACTTCTCCGTCCCGTGTGTGGATCTTCCAGCGTGAGCTGGTCTCCGGGATGGAGCCCGAACAGTTAGACACAGGCTCCATGTGTTGCTACAGGTCTTCTTGCTGCTGTGTGCTGCGTTTTGTTTTTGTTTTTATTTATTTGTGGTTGTTGGTTGTTGTTTGGTAGGATACTCGTGAACTTTAGGTTCTTCCTTTAGCAGCAGGTCAGGTAGGAGTCCATACCGTGACGCATACTGTGCCTTTCTTACAGGCTGCTTTCCAATTCCTAAATTTCTCTGGTTGGCGACGGGGTGAACAGAAATAGAAACTCTGTACCCTTCCACTGGCTTTACTATTTCCATTTAAATTGCACTCCTAGGCATTTGACTGTGTGTTTAAGAGAATGCAGAACCTGTGCAGAACTGAAGGTGTTTGTTGAGATCAGGCACAATTAGTTAGAAAAGGGCCAGGCGTTTTTTTTCTAACAAGATGCGTAGGGGTACTGCAGCTGAAAGCGTGTAGAGATTCAGCTTTCAAAGCATTTCGTAAACTTCTGCTTGATGGAAATCTGTTTCGTTTCTCTACGTGGGTTGATCTAGCCAACCTGATCTGGTGGCTCTGCTGTCAGCATAGAAAATCAAGACAGAACATTTTGAAAATGTTGTGCTAAAGTTGACCTAGTTTATAACAGTGCTAGCATAATACTAATGCCTGGAATGGCAGAAATTAACTACCGTGCCATGAAAGACCTCTGCTACTAGAAGACTGTAAAGTACAGCTTCTAGCTCCTCCAGTTGCCCAACCTGCTCTTAGGGACTATGTACAAGCATTGGAGGAGGTCACCTTTCAACTCTATGTCTGGGATCTATGTAAACTTTCTTTCGAGAGGAGTTCTATATTTGCTTTAATAGCTTCCATTTCCTTTTTCCCAAATGACTGTAATCTAGGTGGCCTTTTTAGCTTTTCTTTTTTTTTTTCCATTTTTTTTTTTTTTTTTTATCTTAAAAGGGAAGGTAATGATCTCTGAGGTCTGAAATAATTCCAGAGTAAAACACTGAATTCTCTGCGAAATTCTGTAAGAAGTAGAAGTGTTTCCATTGCAGCTCTAAGCCAGATATGACCCATGAAGTGGAGGTGGACATAATGTTTTGAAAAGTACGCACGATGATAGCGTTTTGCTTTTTAGCTACTCCCTTAATGGACTGTATTGGTTTATACACATGCACAAGGTCTTACGGTATTGTCCTGTGTGTTAGACATTTTCTGTTTTTTCTTTTGTAACTGTTATCCAGTTGGCACACAACTGGAAATAAGAGATACTAAACGGAAAATCAAGCTGATAGTGGTGTTCAGAGATGCAGTAAGACTGTCAGGGTTCCTGACTGTTTAGTGGTCTAAACTCAGTTTCTTTGTTCAATGATGGTTTTTACTCCAATTTGCTAGGTTAGGTGTGCTGTTGGGTTTAAAGGAAACCTAGAAAAAACCTGCCTGGTTTTACTGGAGTAAGTTTAAAAGCCAGGAAGAAGCTGTCCACACCTTATACTATGTCTCAGCTTATACTAGACTTCTTTTGAAGTCCTGTCTTGAAGGAAGTTTATAGTTTCATATTCCTCACACGTGCCTCTTTGAAATGCAGGCTTTTGGTATTAAACAGTAAGTATGATATGTGGAAGTCATAGGTGTAATAAAAGGGAGGAGACAAAAAGGTTATTCCGCATGAAAGGCAATCCTTGCTATTGTGATAAGTAACAATATGCTTCATGTCTGACTGAAGACATACTGTAAACATTGTTTTGTTTTATAATCTACTTTAAATAGACAAAAATAAACAACTTGCTACTGTTCTCCAAGTTAGATTTTCTCAGGTTATTTTTACTGAATAGGAGGCTCTATATTTAAATCAACAGACCATGAAAATTAAATAGTGCGATGAGGACTTGTGAGAATGGAATTCTCTTTGCTATTGAAAGTTTGATCGAAGCTCGTTACTGCACCGATCTGGAAGTCTTGCAGTCATGTCCTTCCAACATAGGAAGGAAGGAAATAGCAGTGACTTGATTGGTGGCACTGTTCCCCCCACACTTTTTTTTCTTAAATCAGAACAAATACTTCATGCTAAACCCAACTGAGGGGTCATTTATTCCTTTGCCAAACGTAGGACAAATTATTCAAAATTAAGAGGGTAGCACAGGCTGCTCAGAAGTAGAAGGAAAGACAAAATGTGGTGAGTTTCGTGTTCTTGCTGTCGAAAAGGTGACTACCTGCACATTAATGACTGCCTCTTGTTCAAATCTCAGTTAAAAGTTGAGGGACTTGCTGGGGAAAGTGGTAAGGGTGCATGGAGTGAGGACTAGAGTTACTTCAGGTATGTCTGCTGGCATCAGTACAATGCGAGGTAAGACTGTAAGGAAGAAATAGGTAAGTGCAAAGAAAACCATCCTGTTTTGTTCTGCTCCTAGTGGAGGAACTTATCGAACTATTACTTTTTATATCTCCGCAAGGTGACAAGAAGCAGATTTATCATTATCCCTATAGCATGTATTGAGGCTGTCATTAACAGATACCTACTTTTTTATTCTGCTCTTGTATGTGACAGTGGCTTAGAACTTTGTACATGTTAAAAGGACTTGCATTTTAGTGGCAGAAGCTACCTTTGGACACAGAGACATTTGGAAGTCCAAGTCGTGTTCTTGTGTTTCCCCCCTGTCTTAATAATTGGGTTTGGGTTTGCTTACAGTTTTTGTCTAAAACATGGAATATGTTCTAGACACAAGGACTGTGGTCTTGATTTGAGGAGTCACTAAAGGCAAGAAGCGAGGGAATAGTGGAGGACTTGTTGGTGTTAGGACAGAGGTTGAACTAGCTGATCTCGGAGGTCTCTTCCATCCTAGCTGATTCTGTGGTTCTCTATGCATTTGTTCAAATAGCTAATCCTGCAAACCACCGAAAATGCACACACCCATTTTTAAAACTAGCTGTCTATATTCCAGACTCTCACTTCTGTTAAATGTGTTTCTGTTAAAGATATTTCTAATGCCACCTCCTCACCTCAGCAGAACGCAAACACGCTGCACTCAAACCAGCCGCCTTAATCCTTGAAAAGCTTTTCTTTGCATCTCGGAGTTATTCCTTTCACCAGAGGTGTGGACCCCAAGCCATCAAGCAGTGTTTGCCTGGTCGGTTCTGCCAGCTCTTGGAGAAGCTCCCCAGTCTCACAGCCAGTGATTCCAGTAGTCTGTTTCTCATTATGCTGGTCAATCTTTTACCGACTTGCACGCCCATTCCCGCATGCAGTTTTTTGCGATTAACTGACTCTTTATTTCAGGGAAGCTCAAGCATAATGCTACCAGTTGGTGAAGTGCTCACTTAGAATTTTGTACCCACAAGTGCACGTTGTTCTGGCCTCGTGCAAAAGTCTGTACTCAAGGAAGAGTTAGTTCGTGTTGGTGTGGGAGCAGCGTAGCCAAAAACTGTGCTCTATGAATGAAATCCACCAGGTTTAGAGATAAGCATTTACCCTTTTTAGGAACAGTTGCATGGATGTGTGTTGTTTGTTGAATGGATTACATGATGAAACCACCTTTTCCTGTAACAGTTTCCTAAGACTGATTGCAAAATGGTCCTGTATCATAAACCAGTTTATGCTCTAGGTTCATGCTTTTTGTATTGGGTTGCCACTAGATGATGATTAACTTACAGGTATTTAGTTAAAATCTTAATGAAAGAAAGGTCTTGGTGTTACGCTTGTACTGTTGGGATGTCGTACTCACTCTTCAGACAACTTGTGAAGAGATGCCCAATTTTTTCCCTTGGAAAACTGATACATACATTTTCCTTCCCAGCTCTCTTTTTCCAATGTGTCTGGGTTTGATAAATTAATATTACTTTATCTGGAATCTGCACTTTTAAGTTATGATGTTTATTGCTAAAATCCGTATCCCTATGAGGGAGTACAAAATCTAGCCTATTTGCAATATTGTTGTAATAGCTTATTTTACCAAAAGTTTGGATCAAACTACCATTGAGCTGGAGCAGTTTAATTGAAAGGTGCTTTTTAATAACATTTATCTTTGTTAATAGCACCATTGTGCTTTGTGGCACCAAATCAAGTATTTCATATGCATACCATTTTATTAATCATGCACTTTCTAATCTTCTTTTATTTCTTGACTGGCTAGATTGAGGTAGATATCACTCCCAAGATCAGGTTATTCCATAATCATTTCACAGAAGACTTATGTTTATATTCAGAAAATGCTTCAGTCAAGCTTCTTATCTTGGCCATTGTCTACGAGGAAATGAGCGTAGATCCCTTATTTCTGAGGTAGCATAAATGGTGCCTGACCAGATAAAAAAGCTTCTGGCCTGCTGACAAAGCTAATTTTCTTCAGTTTACTTTCCAGCACGTAAAGTTCTCTCAGTTATTGGACAGAAGTCACCAGAAGCCATCTGTGCCTAGTGATTCTCATGGTATTAAGTGGTTATTAGCACCTGGAGATCTCATTTGGTGAATATGTTGAATATGTGGGTGTGAAGAGTTCTGTATTGGTTGCAGTCATTTTTCATGTGACTTTTTAGGCACAAAATCAGATGCTACTACCAGAAATTGTTTATCAGGAACATGTTTCCTCTAACCTGCAACAGTTATTCAAATTCTGTAAGGTTATTGTGGCCAGGTGATAGCTTCTATGAGAGAAAAGAAAAGATTACAGATTCCTCTTCTGTAGCCACCATCATTAGGCCTCCTGTTGTTGTAAAATACATGTAGTGGAGGGGCATATACAAGGGGAAAAATGAGCTGCTTTTATTTCTCCCCCAGATTCCCTAGCCACTTACTGCTTCCCATAATAAGTAACCTTTTTTTCAAGTTAGTCATCCATTATCACCATCTGCAGACATTGACAATTTTCACATGCAAACGTGGTGGGGGCAGTCAGCTCGCTCTTCTCCCGCCCTTAATGTAAAGTCAGGGGAATGCACTTTTCAGGGGAATGATTTTTGCAAACATTCATAATGTACAAAGGGATCCACATGTGCTATATTCCTGAGACTAAAAATGCTCAGGATTTGCTGTGTGGAGATCTGTCCTGAGTATGCTGGGAAGCACTCTCCTTCCTGTCCTTGTCAGCCCAACTTTTAATATTGTGTCTTTCTTGTGAGGTATTTTATTAATCTGTGTTGTAAAGAATGGAGGGAGAGAGTGAAGGTGTCATCTATTCAAACAACCATGGCATTTTTATTAGCTTCAGTAAGTTATTTTGATTGTCTCTTACGGCATAGTTCAATCTCTAGAAGTAACTCTTGGTGAATTGCAGAGAGGAGCCAAATTCAAGCCTACAGATACTGCTAGGAGGCTGCAGTAGTTACAATCTTGCACTGAAATACCACTTCCATTTTTACTGTGCAGGTCACATACCAATCTAGGGTTTGAAACGCATGGTAGGAAGCAATAAGAGGTTATGAAAGTGGTTTTGCCTTTACAAGCTCTTGGAGGAGACTTAAGGTATACCTGGAATGTAATTATGATGATACATAGGAATGATAGTGTTTGCTTATTTGCTTGATTATTCCTTGCGTGGAATGTCAGATCCTGGTTAGACTGAACCTTTTGAGAGGATATCTTCTTCCTGCAGTTTTTGAATAGTTTGTGTCTCATTGTGTGGCTGCAGACTTCAGTTGCTATCAGCCATCTCTTTGGATGCTAATTAAATACCAATTCTATTGTAATTCTTTAAGTTCAGCAATGTTTTTAATGATGGATACCTTTTCATATAGAATAAACAAAAAGACTGATGTAAAAAGTGTAAAAAGCTTTAGCTGATGACTTGCCATTGCTTTTTTCATAACTTGGTGCTGTCTGATGTGCTACTGTGAACTAGAAAGTTTCTGCAGTATATGCACGGTTTGTTCATGTCCGTGTGAAATGCTGTTGTGCACGCCTGGCTCCTGACAGCATAACAGCCTTTTAGTGGTTATTTGTCTGCTTTCGTAGTAGTTTTTCACATTGCTGTCTCTTTCCCCTTTTTTTTTTTTTTTTTTTTTTGTAAAACATTGAAGTTGGTCTGCTGTTCCATTCTTCTACTGATTACGTTTTTTTTTGTTGTTTTTTTTTTTTTTAAATTTAGTCTATCTTATTCCAGCTGGCTATTAATGCTATCTTTGTTCTTAATGCTGTCTTATTTACTGGAAGTTGTAATGAGAGAGCTATCTGCCTAGCTATTGGTTATCTATGTCAACTTTTTCACTTTCAACAACATTCATTACTTATGTATAAAGTGATCTGTGCCTTCTTCTAAGGGATTCTGACGAATTTTGTGCAATGATCTAAATGTAGAGCATATCTTTAACTCATTTATGAAACAGAACTAAGCTGTCCCATGAGCTACATACAGAGTGCCATTACCATGGCTGGGTAAGGAAGAACAAATTCTGTTCAGTGGTTTGTTTTCTGTACTTCTGACTCTAAACGAATCAGGTCTGAGTTTGTGATGAAATGACTGTATGCAGAGCTGGGAAGGGAGACTTCAGGAGGCAGTTAATTCTCCTGCTGTGTGGAGCACGTGAAGCTGATGGGAGTTCCACAGCTGGTGCTGAGTTGGTTGTGGTAAAGGAAACTGGTATTTGTTTTCTTTCTGTGCGATCGGGTTAAGCTGCATTGGGCAATTCAGAGAACATTTCCATGACTACTCTATTGAAGTGTAAATCTCTCTGAACATAAATCAGGAAGGGAAATACAGACTGTTGTCTTTGGAGATACAATACATATGCCAGTGGAGCATCTGGAGGGTAAGAACAGCACCTGGGAATTACAGCTGATGGGCAAGTGGTGGGTCTAGAGCTCTTTCCACTTGTCTTTTTCCTGAAGAGCTTCCCTTTGCTCTTCTGCTACCTTCAGCCCATATTGTCAGGCACAAAGCTGCCTTCATCATTGCCTTGTGCCAGTGCTCTGTACTGTTAAAATAAGCACCTGATGTGTAAGGATGTTTTGCCTCAAGGTGGCTTTCTCCAGCAAGGGGTGGACAGCTGTCAAAGCCCACGCAGATGAAACTAGTCTTCTGGTGAGACAGTCTATTTTGTTGCCGTAACAATTTGGACCTTTCAGATTCTCTTAAAGATCAACTCGCTGCAAAGTGGAAGTTTTCTGTTTTGAATAACAACAACAAAAGCCAGTGATCAGATGGCCACAGCAAAGAATTCATTTTTTTAAGTGCTGAATCCGCCCTCACGCCACTTGTTAGCACTAGGTTTTTCTGTCAGAGTCCAAGTCACTTAAACCACTGTCATGTTGTAGTGTTAGAACTGATAGACAAGATGGTGATTTGTAATGGTGTTGCCCTCTTTTTTGGGGTTTCAGCCTCATTTCGTACCCTTTTGTGTGTGTGTGTGTGTGTTGTGTGTGTGTGTGTGTTAGGGTTTGTGAAACTACCTTTTAATAATCACTTGGATGTAGAGTTTGTAGTGATTGAATGGTAATCTGTATGGTACACAAGATTTTCTTGTAGTGTAACACATTTTTAGATTATGCAGTGAAAAAATGCCTTAAGAGTTAAGTTTCGGAAATCGTTGCTTCCTGCAAGATAGCCAGTGAAACACAAAACCAAAACAATTTGATAATAGTAAATATTTTCTATGAAGTGCCGCTTGTCTGTGGAACATAATGCTTGTTTCATATCGCGGGACATTGACCTTTTCTCTGTATTCCCACACACATGCAAAACACTGACCTAATGGTGATGTGGAAATGAAAATAAACGCAGTGTGTGATGGCCTTGAAGGTAGAATTCTAACTACAAATGTAAGTTTTCAAACACTGCTATCCTGTAGATGATGTAATGAATGTTTCTGAACTGGAAGGCTGAAGAATTCTTCATGGTTATTCTACGTAGCAAGTTGGAAAACGACGATTGTTTTCTTACAAGAAAATAAAAAAGCAAAGTAGTTTAAAAAAATGCATGGTCAGTTAGATGGGTACTTGCAAATGTGTTGGCTTTTGCACGAAAATGTGGTGCTCGTTTTACATAAGCATGCATAGCAATTTAAGGAAATCTCAAAAAAAAATACCAAGGTGAAGTTACTGTAATGATTTCATGAATGCTGCCAAAAGCTTGTAGTGGAATCTTTACTTGGAGCAATGTGGCTGATCCCAAACACAAGCAACTTGATGGGTCCAGAGTGTGTGGCCTATGAGAAGCATGACTGATGAAATGTAATTTTAAATATCTTGTGTGCATTGGTAAAGGATGCTTTCAAACCTCTGTGCTGCTTGCTAGGTCTAGTTGATACAGTTATTGGACTTAATTGCAGAAAAGCTGTGTGTATGGAAATGTGTTAAGGTGCCGGGGTCAGAGTATCAGTATCTCAGTGCTGCTTTTTCTGTTCTTGTTTTATTTTAATGCGGTTAAGCCAGAATGGTCAGCATGTCAAAGTAAGACGAGAGTTGAAAAAGCTCAAGCTACTGTGTTGAGTGGAGTAGCACTGGAGGAATGAATGCTTCTTGTGCCTTTTGCATGAATACAGTTTTTCTTCTTGTTCTTATAGTTTATTTCATTTTAGGTGGAAAAGCTTTTTAAAAACACAGCAACCCAGAGGGGATTTCAGTGTTTAACATCCTCTTTCCTCCTGAAGACAAACTTTTATTTTCCTTCCTCCTTCTCTATTTTTTTTTCCCAATGCTACCCTCTTCCACTTTTTCTTTCAATTTCCGTGCTGTTTCTCTCCCAGTTCCTCCCAGCCCTTTCCTCTCCCGCTAGGAGTATACTCGCTGTTGTGTCCCGATGCCAGCCTTTTCCCTCGAGGTGCTGTATCCCACAGCTCTGCTGGAGGCTCACACGGGCCCAGCCCGGTCCACTGTGCTGAGCACGCATTGCTGTGCCCTTGCTGCCCATCCCTGCCCTCCCCTGTCGGGTTGGCAGGCGCTGGCTCATTGCCTTTGCTCTGCAGAGGGCAGGTGGCACCGACAGCTTTTTGCCCTGCTGTGTGATGGGGCATTCTTGTGCTTTAGATGCTGCTACCTACTGCCATAACTGTATGGGGCTAAGGATCAATTTTCTTTAAAAAAAACAAAAGTGTTTTTTTGTTGTTGTTTTGTTTAAGTTTCTAAAACTTCATTTAGGCCAGTGATTCTACTCAGCAAACAAGTGAAAATGAGACTACCTGTTTCACTTAATACTCGAAACATTTGGCTTTAGTCCATGCAGACTGGGACCAATATGAATTGGTCGTTCACTAAAAGCAGTCTAGAGTACTTACTGAAGAAAATAGCAAATGTTGTTTCACAGTCCTCAGAAAAGAAAAGACAGATGTTAGCGTCTTCCCCAAATAGTAGGACTGCCGTATTCCTGCTCATTAGAAATAATCAAGCTGTTTGCAGGTAAAATGCTGTTGAATTTGACTATATGAAGGCGATGTGGTTTAACACTGGTAGGCAGCTATGTTGCCACCCAGCTCCTCTCTCTCTTTCACCCTCCCTCCTCAGCAGGATAAGGAGGAAAAAATGAGACAGAGGGGAAAGAAGTGAGTGGGTTTGAGATAGGAGGAGTTGGATGGAAGGAAAGGAGAGACCATGGAGGAAATAATTATTCTCTGCTTCCCATCAGCAAGCAGTGCCCAGCACAGCAGTGCTCAGGAAGCAAACGGCTTCATAACGAGAGTCCCCCTGCTCCTTCTTCCCCTTCCCAGCCTGAGAGGGTTTGGGATGCCCTCTGGTCAGGCTGGGTCAGCTGTCCTGGCTGTCTCATTTGGCTTGTACTGCCAGTGTTACCAATGAGAAGTAAAAGCGTGGTGATGTGGCTCTTTATCACTCGATGAAGTTTTCTGTACTTTGGAGTTTTGGGGCAATCATACGATTGTATCTTTGCTTAGTTTTGGATGGAGTCAGCTTGACAAATGGGCTGAGTGTGTGCGCAGGCCCGTGTGTTTGTTCATGTAAAGAGGCGGGTGTGTACAGCAGAGAGCATTGGAAATCCATAAACTAATGAACACAGGTCAAGAAAACTGGCTTCTCCCTGTGGTGTGGTTTGAGGTGAGGAGGTTGTCATAGGTGGTGGTATCAATGCAGATGGTCTGAGTGTCTTTCCTCTTTTCTTCCCCTATCCTACTTGAGGTTTTAAAGTGTTCAGAAGCAGTTGGAACAGATGTTTCCTGTGAAACTTTGTAAGTGGTCACTGTGATAACAGGTCCTCTGTTTCCCTTAAAGTCTATTAGAAATACGTTTGTTGTATGCCTTGCATAATAAAGCCTGAGCTCTCTGCTATTTACACGTGCTGTACTTTGTATTCTCTGAAGTACTTGCAGAATAGTGACTGCTGTGAAATTAACAGCAGCGTCTGAATTTGATAAAATGCCTAAAACCCATAAGATTTTCATTTTGAAAGTCAGTTGGATTTATGCTAGCGAAACTATAGAAAGCTGATTGTCACTCTTCTTTATGTCTAGCAACTCCTTTATACTGAACAAAGTGAAATGTTCTAAAAGTTAATGAGTGGGGATTGCTTAGATACTTGAAAAATATTCCACAATAGTGAAGTCAAGTAGTAAATTTTAGATGATGAATCCGGTCCTGTGCAGTACATGTTGACAACAAAACACAAGCTATTGCAGTGAATTTCAGAGGCCACGAGTATTTTTCATGCTCGCAGTGGATGATGACTGTACTTCAACTGTTAATGGCATTATTGATATATTTATATGTCTCCTTACTAAGGAAAAGAAAGGTCTTATTAGCACATTCTCCTGCATTTTTAAGAAGGAGGCATCTTTGAAAGTAGCATCTGCAAGCCTCTGTTGCTTTTGGTCTATTGCAACACCTGCAAGTCCCATCTCGGATGGTCCTGATTTTCTGAAGTTACTGCCTCAGTGTTCTCACTTTAACAGATGTACTTCTTTTGGATCTTCAGGTAATTACCTTTAGATATTTCAATTCTTTTTTTTTTTTTTTAATGAGGGAAAATCTTTTCAAAAGTGAGGTTTCAAGACCTCAAGGTAAGAATTGAGGTAATCAAATACTGGGAAATAAAGAGGAACATCCAGTTTTTGTGAACAGGAAAAAAAAAAAAAAAGCTTTCCTGCTCTGTTGATTAATTTTTTTCTGTGTAACTTACTACTAAACAAACAATGCATTTTCTGTGAAGGAAGCTAACCACCAGGTTCACTTTAACATTTGCTGTCACTTGAAAGGGAATGACCATGTCTGGGTTAAGTGAGCTGCAGCAGCAGGAGTTCAAAGGAGAGCAGTAAACCGTTAAATATTCAGCTCTGTCAGAAATAAGTCGAAGCAACTGCTAGAACAATAGGAGAAGTGAGAGCAGACTACATCTTAAAGTCATCCTGTGGTTTCAAGAACAAAAGCAGAAAGAAGATTCTGCGAGGCTCTCTTTCATTTGAGTGGTGCAGTTCATTGGGTAGCTAACTTCATTTACTGTGTGCACATTTGAATCCAGAAAGAACAGAGAATGCCAATTACCATTTGCAAAGTACAGGGCAGTTCCAGTAACACTTGCTCATCTTCTTTCATAGCTGCTTGGAGAGGGTTGTTGGACAGCTCAGTGAAGTTGAAAGCTTTGCTTACAGATTTTTATTTTTTTTTCTTAAGCAAAGGCATGATTTTTTTTTAAAGATTCTTTCAAATCTTTGTTTTGATGGATTGAATTGATTAACTGTCATGTGCTGTAGTCTGCGTTCTGTTAAACTACATGAAGATGTTAAAAAGACAAGTGTTGCTGGTAGTGTTCACAGGATTACATTGCAGCACCTTCCTACTTACCTGATGGTAACTTCTGCCTTCTCACCACAGATTTCCATCTTGAAAGTTACTGTACTAGTGGGCTGTTGCTGTGTCTAGACTAACACGTGGAAGCAGGGGACTGAAAACCTGAATTCCTAAAAGCCTTTTGTTATATACCAAGAGGAATTGTTTTCAGTTCCTATATGAAGATAACTTATCCTCTCTTTCTTAAAAGCTGGCAATATTTGTGTGAGAATGGGAAGCTTCTTTCTGATAAAGATCTGTGACTGCGTCACATAAGAGGTGTAAAATCCCCTCTTCTCAGGTTACCCTGAAGAGGGTTTCTAACTTTTTCGTTTTACAGTTTAGAAATTAGGGGACATTTCTGCTCAGAAAGAGCAGTCAGCCACTGGGATGGGTTGCCCAGGGAGGTGGTGGAGTCACCGTCCCTGGGGGTGCTTAAGGAAAGGTTGGACATGGTGCTTAGGGACATGGTTTAGTGGATGACAGTGGTGGAAGGGGGATGGTTGGACCAGGTGATCTTGGTGATCGGGTCTCTTCCAACCTGAATGATTGTATGATTCTACAATTACTCTCTACAGATACACCTTTTCCTCATCTTTGTTAATAAGTGGTTGGTTTAGGATACTGTAGAAACACGTATGGCATCATACATAGATAGATGTTTTCATGGTACCTAGGATTAAGATTTCTTTCAACAAAGGAAGTTAAAATGTACGTATATATGGCAAATGAGGAAGGAAAAGATCTTTTAAAATAGTTACCAAAACTTAAATGTTTTTTGTTTGGTTGGTTGGTTAAGGAGTTGTTAACAGGGTCCTTTAAACTTCTGTCTTCACCATGGTGGACTTGGCAAGCTCTTACTATCATGTATGGAGTTCCAGGGCAATCAGTGCAAATGCACGCATATCCATTCAAATGATAGCTTAAGGTTAATTTGGTATTGTGAGTTGCTCATCTGTTCTACAGAGGGCATAGTAATGAAGATTAAGATCTGTTTCAGCTGTGGTTCAGTCATAAATTACCTTCTCTAAAGTGCGTGGACATTAAATGTTCAAAGAAGTGGTGTGGGTTCAGGTCCCTTCTACTACAGCCTCCCTAAAGCTCTGGGTTTGGGTCCCTAGGTTTCTGAATTGAAACAAATTGCCTTTTTAATGGTTTGTAGTTTCTGGCTCTAAATTCTCGACGAGGTTGTAGTGATAGTCACTAATGAAAGAAGGAAGCTAGCTCCTGAGATAATGTTGTGGGTTTTATAGTGTGGGCTTTTTTTTTTTTTTTTTTTTTTTAAAGTTTTTGACACTCTAAGGTTCTTCCCAGTTTTATCAGTGGTTGCAATAGATGTTCATCAGAAATGACCTTGTACTCTCAGCACTAAACAAAGGAAATAGAATGTAAAGAGTAATTTATATGTAATTAAGGTAGTGATTCTTTGTCAGAAATGGAAAACTGGTTTCCCAGAAATCAGATTGGTCAGAGGGTGCTCTTCTCCAGGCTGTCTTGCAGAAAAGTAGCCCTTCTCTTGTCGCATAGGTCCTATTCTGCACCCCACAGTTTGTTAGCCTGTCTGCTCCCCCACAAACATGGTCTGAATGGCTAAGTGTGTTTTAATGGCGAGAGGCTGCTTGAAAGCAGCTTGCTTATGAGTTCTGAAGGCTGTGGTTTCACATGCAGTGGAGCCAAGCTAATGGCTTGCTGCTGCCAAAGGAAGCTCACAGTTATCACTGTGCAGTGCATGCAGCCTCTTCCCTTGAGTATTCTCCAGTTCTTTTTTAACCTTCGTGTGAATAAATGAATTTATCAGGCCAGCAGAAGACTATCTACAGTGTGATGAGTCATGCCCAGAGTGTTCCTAAGCCTTGAAACAACGCTACCTATATGGAAGGTGCTGTTTTAATAAGACTCCATTAAGACCTGCTTTGATGCAGCAGTGATGAAATTCTGTAGTTGTGCTAACCAAGACAGCTAGGTGGCAGATAAGGCTAAATGTTTACTACTTCAGAATAACAACTTCTTTCAGAGTTTATGGTTCTTGCAAGAAAATTTGCTGAAGATAGGATTTGTGAGGTTGTAATCTGTAAAAGCTCTTCTAAAGAGAAATTTCATTAACTAAAATTCATTGTAATAGCATGCTTTACTAGACTGAGTGAAAGACTGGACCACGTGCTTGTACAATAAGCCACATACTTAGAGTAGTAAGTCCATTTGATTAAATAAAGATTCCTCAAAATACAAATAAAAAATAATTGTGTTGCTGTTGCAGAGCTTTTGAGACCACTAAATCACCTCTTCTAATGGGATTATATCACAAATGTGACGAATTATTTAGATTATCTAGTATTAAATGAAACATCTGTTCTGATACATCATCTTGCCTCATTTTCTCATCTCAGCTTGTGTCTGCCTATGCTGCAGCTGCCAGAGCTTTACCGGAATGAAATGGAAATGGCTTGCATTAGTGAAACACGAGTTCAGAGTATCGGTAGATGCTTACTGTTACTCACTATTTGCATACTTTTGCAACTCTCAAAAGCAATGAAAGTGGTGTTGTGGAAATGGTTTCTGTGGAGGGTAAGGTACTGGCTGAGATGAAATACAAACCTGAAGCTCACATGACAGCCAAGTGACTGTTTATATACTCTGCAGTCACTGTTAACAGATGAGAACAGAAGTTATGAAAGATGTTTATGGAAGATGTTTCTAATACTTACCCCACTGCCCCCCTGAAATATCACTGACTCTATTGGGATATATTAAAATTTCAGAAAATTTCATCCTAACTTTCTCTAAATGGGTTTAAAGCACCAAGCTTTGAAAGAGTTTTGACATTTTCAGGGTCTTTTTGTCTTGCTTTTTCCCTTTCCAGTGCCCTTCTGCTGCTGACTTTTTCTCTGCCCATTACATTACTTGTTTCAGGGGTCAAAAGTGGTTGGGAAGGCTGAGGTTGCTGTAGGCAGAAAGAAACCCACAGTTTTAATGGTGTTGCGTTATGGCCACTTAATTTGCTTTCAGTTTGCAAGTTCCCAGAGGCATGGCTGCTCATTGCAGACATTTTTTCTTCACTCAGGGTGGTGAGGCCCTGGCACAGGCTGCCCAGAGAAGCTGTGGATGTCCCATCCCTGGAGGTGTCCAAGGCCAGGTTGGATGAGGCCCTGAGCAACCTCATCTACTGGGTGGCATCCCACCTATGGCAGGGGGTTGGAGCTGTGGGATCTTTAATGTCCCTTCCAAACTGAGCTGTTCTATGATTTTTGCAAAGCCACCTTTGCCCTCAGTACATGAAGAACTTCAGTGCTGGCTCGGGAGTTTGGTGGTTGGAGTCTGGTGCTATCTAGTGGCTATTTAATATCTTGCCTCTGAAATTTGATTGCCCATATTAAATTTGATTGAAATCAATTTAAATATGATTTCATAGTTACATGAATGCATGATTTTTTTTTTAATAGTCATTTCTTTCTCTAGGATGAGTGCTTTTACCACAGTCAGCTCATTTTCATGGTTTTTATATTACATTTTTCTTTTTTTTTTTTGTTTTTTAACTTAGTATCAGTTCTTAGGACTAGTTCCAGAGATTTTAAGATGCTACATCTTTACACAATGAAATTTGTATTGAAATCTGTAAGCTCAAGGTGGATTACTGTAACTATACTTAAGGTAGCTTTAAGTTAGTACTCTGATTGAAAGAAAACTGAAATCATCTATTAAAAATTCTTATGTATACTTTTCCTTTCATGATCATGTTTTATTTCTGATAGGAGATGCCTGCCATCTGTTGCCAGTTGAAAAGCCTCTTCCATAATTACACTTGCATGTGTGTCTTGGGTGGATATGATACATATTTATCTGTTGCCTGACTCTGTAAAAAAGTGTTAAGGCAGTGGAAAGGGTAGAGAAGGAAAGATAAGGGGAATAACACACTAGGGCTGGAAGTTTTGATGGTAGGTGGGAAGCAGCAAAGTAGGCCAGGTTGCATTTAGTGTGTATATACGTTTTTCCTTACTTGAAAAATCTGCCATTCTCTTACTTCGTGCTCTTATTGCTTCTCTTCCTAAAGAGAACCAAGAGAACCTTTTTTTTTTTTTTTTTTTTTTTTTTTTTTTTTTTTTTTAAATGCCAGCACTGATTTAATATTGATGCTTTATGCATATTTGTATGAGGCAATTTTCAATCATTACCAATTGCAGTCAGGAAAACTTCAGTCTTGCATTTCATCGCATATGTTTGCTTTCACTGTCAGAGCTGAAGAGATTTCAAGCCAAAATCTTTTTCCAGTTTTACAGGAGTAGGGAGCTTAATGTCTGCTATTTTGAATTCCTGTTAGTACAATTTAACTGTGCTTTCATTTTCTTTCCATATATTTATATGGAAAGGTACGTATTACCTGCAAGAACATTATGTAGTGGGCTTCTAAAATAAAGATTTAAAGAGGTCACAGGCACTCTTTATAGGAGTGGATTAATAATGGATGAAGTGTATATGAAAGTGTTGAAGGTATGAAATATGCCAGCTGTAAATCAGCAAGCACAAACTACGGAGGAAAACCACAAATTTATCACCATCATCTTGAGCTTGCTGTGACCGTGCTCTATCAGCAGGCTGAGTCTTGAAGAAACAGTAGTGCATGAAGTATTATTTGGATCATTTAGTTAATCCCTTACTAATGTATCTGCTATTTGCCACTGTCCCATGCTTTCATGTGTTTGGATGGAAGACACTGTATATGGGGGGTTTGTATTTCTAATTTGTGGTGACTGTTGCTTCATATGTATTATACAAATAGTAAAGTTCAACATTTACAGAAAATGAAATGCAAGTGCAGGGATGATGCCTATATTCTCCATGGTGTTCTGTCACTCTAACAGGTAGGAAAAGGTGTAGATGAGTTTATAATGTACAGTATAATATCACATATTACAACTGTCTAATCTTTTGTCAGTATTTTATTAAGGGTAGAATTGTTAGTGATTTTTCTTGATTTTTTCAGAGTGCCATCTTTAATTTAGACTTAGAAGGGTTTTATAAGCATGTGTTGTCAACTGACATGTTAAACAAAAAAACTAACTTCCTATATCACTACAATTCAGCTATTTGCATATTTCTGGCTGTGGACACTTTTAGAAATGTGCTATCTGATTTTTCTTTGGTAAAAATTTATCCAGTAGGTAGTAATTGTTTAACTCTTCAGGATTCCAGTACAGTCAATTTTAATGCCAAAATTCCAAATCTAAGCAAAGTTTAAAGGAGAATATTTAAACAGAATTATATTAAAATCTCTTTGTATTCAGCACTGGTATTAAACATGTGTCCAGTAATTTTGATTTTTTTTTTATTTTTTTTTTTATGATCAGATGCCAAACTGAGATTGAATGGCTCTGTTTTTCTGTAATATTCAATATTTTTATGGTAGTTACTATTTTGTAAATTTTCTAAAAATGCTAATGACTGCAGAAGTTGGGATAGGATGGTGTTTGTAGAGAGGAATAAGGAACATATAAGTGAAATGAATTGTTAAAGCTTGTGCGAAGGGGCATAGGATGCATTTGGAGTCACTTGTCCTCAGATGAGTTGCTATTTCTTTTGCCTTGCTGAAGTTCCTATTTTCCCTCATTATATGTTATACTAGTAGTGTGGAAGGCAGAAAACTGAACAGTCATCTTTGCTGTGTTGACAACTCACTTCATGGCATAATTCGTTTTGTACAGTCAGACACAGGTGTTCTATAAAAAAAAAAATTGCTTTCATTGTACCATAAAAGGTAAGTATGAGGCATGAGTAAAGATCAAATGATTCTATATTTAGATAGATTTAAGATAAATTTAATCCTACTATGTCCTGATTATTATTTTACTTCATCTTAAACATTTTTCTACATGTAATTTATTCATTTTTTCAATTAAATTATTCAATTTTTATTCAGTTTATTTGTTTTCTATGTGTAATTTACGAAGAGTGGTGTCTTGCTTTTGCATTGCATTATCTTGCATTGAAATGAATGAAACAAACATGTAAAAAGCAAACATGTTTCACCTAGGGCTGTACAGTTCTTTAGACACCTTACTGCCAGTATTAGTAATGGCGTGACTACACCCCAAGTGGTTTCCCTTTAACCTGTTAGTCAAGTATCCTCAAAAGAAGACCAAAGTGCAGTCTGTTCTCGAGCACAGTAGATCAAAGTAACAAATAGAACATGGTCATTTTAAAGGATGCTTTCCTGAAAGTGATGTGATACTAGTCTCTCTGTCTCCCTTTTAATTACCTGATGGCTGACATTACCATTATAGTCTGTCATGTTATTTTAGAAAATTTTAATCGTGATTATTTCAGGTAAGTTGGCTAAAGATCACGTTATTCATCCTTTGTCTTGTCTTGTCACCTTCTACTCTTTGATACTTGACTATGTCTTAATCACTAAAAATGTAAGAGTAATGTGGAACGACTAATGAATAGTGAGAATTTCTGACTTTAAAATGTGACAACTTAAAACCTAGCACTAAAATATTGGGAGGAATATTGAAGAACAAGTTATGCTTATTAGGCACAGGCAATTTTACCACAGAAATATTCCGGCACAGCTTGTTTTTGTTGCCAGGTGGTTGCAGGGAGGGAGAGAAAAAACATTGCACTAGCTTGTCAATTACGGAACCAAGACTACGGATTTAAACAAAACAAAATAAAAACCTTTTAAATGACCAACTCAAACAGCCAGTTTAAAGCTGGGCTTGTTTTTTAAATTTTCTTCAGTATTTTTGTAAAGCTATTGATGATATATTAATTGAAATTTTCTAGCTATCTGTCTTGAAAGAGCTTTTACTTGCTGTCCACGAAATAAGTTTTCTTTGTTTCTGTTGTTCTTTTTTTTCCTAGTTCTTCATAACAGTGCTGAAAGCAGTCCTCTGCTTGGGGATTATTACAGAATGAAAAAAAATTAGTGGGCTAGAGACTTGCACCATTTCAGTCATCCTCTTTACATTTTCTTTTCTACTTAGTTATATGACCTTCTTACACAACATGTTATGAAACTGCATCTCCGACACAAAAGTCTGATAATTCTAGATACTGGGAAGAAATCAGGAACTTGCAGTTTCTAAAGTTACACCTTCTAGGGAGGCATCCCATTCATTAGGGAGCAATGAAATGTCTCAGAAAAAAACACCAACCACCAAAAAAACCTGAAAACCAAAGTATTGAAATGTGTAAAACCAAAAGTACGTATTGACATTTGCTTGTGGTAAGAAAGGTAGCTCAATGGCTTTTCAGTCCCTTCATGAAAAGTAAGTACATTCTCTGAACATTTTTACAGAGCTTGTAATATGTCACTTTTTATCTGTAGTGAAATTAACATAAGCCTCTGTTTTGGAATGGTCATTATGAAGGAATGAGATTCGGTTGTAAATGGCTGCAAACTGAAATAGTGGAGAATGTTATGCTGATTGTAGGAGTCAAGCTGTCATCCCACACTTTAGTTATGGTGGGCTGGCAAGTCCCTGTAAGAAACATGGAGGCAGTGGCCTATCTGATAATTATGTGCACTCTGTGCTGTATAATTGGAATAGTTAGCTGATTTAACCTCATTTTTCTTCTCTTTTCTGAACCACAGCTGAAGTATTTATCTAATTGCCAGCACTTTACTCTGTTTTAGCATTCATATGCTTCATAAACCTAGCTGTGAGAGACTGAGGAGGGATAAGTATTTTTAAGTGCTCAGTGGAATGTACTGTAACGATTTTGTACAAAGAAAATGCTTCTTGCTCACAAGAACCCTCGGCCACCTGAGAAATAACCTCTTGGAAGAAGACCTTTCCTTGGTGAGGATCCATCCTGTGTTCTGCGCCCTCAGCTTCAGTATTACCCTTTAGCAGGGCTGAAGAACAGCTTGCATTACTTTGCTTCTATACAGACATGTAGAGAGGCCTAATAAGTTCCATGATAAAGCTCATCTGCACACCTGCAAGACTTGGAGGGGGAAGATGGGGAAACTGTACATGGTGTTACTACTGCCAGGCCCATCATAGGAGCCGTCAGCCTGTCAACAGCCCATCTCCACAAACCCAGAGGATCACAGGGACTCAGTGACAGGTGAGGAACACAAAATAAGGACTCAGTGTAGGGCACACGCTATCAGGGATGTCACCTAACCAGGGCTGTCCCTGGAAAGCCATCAGCCACATCAGATGGACACTTTACCAGCCTGAGTGGATGCTGGAGCACCTTTTGGTCTGAGGGGCCTGCAAGACTGCTGCACAGGGATGTGGGGAAACAGCATTTGGGGATGGCATGAGATTTACAGGACGCTTTGGGGATGAGCCAAAGGCAGGGGAAGGGAGGCATTTGGGTGATTTAGGGAGGAACAAATGTGGAAAAACAGAGGCAAAAGGGGATTAATGGTCCCATGTAGCTGGCTGGTCAGTATGTCTGCCAGGCAGTACCCTGTGCCTGATCAGCACAGCCTGTCTTTCATTTTTCTCTGGGTAGAAGGTTCCCAATTCTGCATGCAGGGATGATCTGACAGCCGTGAACTGCAGTCAAACCTCTGTTCAGAAGGCTTTTGAGGTGCCTACAACCGGGGAGTTGCCGTAAGTGAGGTGTGGGGGCTCCCTGGGTCACAGGGGCCCTTGTGTCCATGGTGTGCCTCTAAGGCTGCGAGCCCATGGTGAAGGGTGGCCTCTGGGGGAGCAGAGGAGTGCTGGGGAGCTGTGCGTTGGGGTGTG
Source organism: Aythya fuligula (assembly GCF_009819795.1). NCBI lineage: Eukaryota > Metazoa > Chordata > Aves > Anseriformes > Anatidae > Aythya > Aythya fuligula. Next base: position 55,429,705 of record NC_045593.1, read on the forward strand.
CACACAAGTGAGAGGGTCTGTGCCAGCAGTGGCAGGCTGCATCCTTGGGGCTCAATTCCATACCAGTTTTTAGTAGCATTTAGCAGTGCAGCAGTGAGGCAAATACACAGGTAAGTGAAACATAGCGTACTATTCTTGGAGGCTGCCTCTGTCTTCAAGATGCTGAAAAACGAATTCTTAAACTTCCACTGGAACTGGAGGAACCTGACTTGTCAGCTGCTTCGTAAGTGCTCTCAGCAGGTTGCTCAGCATGCTTATGAAGTGGGCACAGAACTGAAGTTGCTGTGTTCCACTGGACAGAAGGTAAACTTAAAACAACAAAAAGCCCTGACCGAGAAACATCAGAAAGCACGCCGCCCGCAGTGTTAAGGTGGTCACACAGGTTTCTCAGTAATGTCAAAGTACTAGGAAATTATTGAAATAAACTATATGCTTAGTGGATTTTTGTTTTAGGAAGGTGGAAACAACAGATGTGTAAGGTTTGGTGGGTTTTGTTTGCATGCTTTGTTTATTCACTCTTTCTGCGTTGAAGATAGCAATGTGCAGACCTGTTCCATGTGGTTAGGGCACTAGTGCCATCTGCTGGTACTAATCCAGTCCTAAAAATGGGTAAAATTGCTTGCCAGGCATGATACTGAGACATGAGGAATTGCTGGCGTGATACTGAAAAGAGTACATGTATACATTTGGTGCCTTAACATAATTAAGTGGATGAAGTAAGACATACAAAGGCGACATATCAGCTGTTTATCTTAACCTGACTTGCTAAAGCAAATGCAAGTCTTGAGCCTTATTCCATCCTGCTCAACAAAGATTTGTTTCTAATTGGTTCTTTAAATAGGGCTTTACAAACAAAACACACAGACTTCTGCTGAAGTTTACACTGTTTTAAAACTCAATTTGGAGAAACAGAAGAAAATATTCTCCCATCTCGATAAATCCAGCACGATGTTCTCATTCCAGTTTATTTGAAATGACTGTTCTAAGTGGCTGAGGCACTGTTTGATGTTTGAGTATTCAACAGTAGTAAACTTGGCAACAGTTGAAACAAATGACTTTTCTATCTGGAGTCAGAGGATCTGCGAATATTCTCTTTATGTTGTCCTTTCATCCCTCAAAAAAAAAAAAAAAAAAAAAAAAGTATCCCGCATCTGAAGTTGCTTACCTGAGGAGATATTCCTACCATTTTCCAGAGGACTGAATAAGCTGTATGAGCCGATACAAGGAAAGTAGGGCTAGGACTACTCTTGTTGTCCTGAAATAAATATCTGACTTGTAAGAGATCTTGTCCTGTGATGGAAAGATTTGCAGAAGTATAAGGTACTTTATATTGAACTGGTGGGTTTTGTTGCTGGTGTTTTTTTTTTTTTTAAATGAAACACTTAGCAGTATTTCTTTTTTCCATTTGCTGCATGACTTTATTCTAGTAAGCTACTTTTAAGTAACTTACCTTGTGAAACAGAGGCTTCTTTGTTCGGGTATTAATAACTTCCATATTTCTAATGCAATTGATTACAGTGTCAGGCTGTTTTTGTGACTTAATCCAGATAGCTGAAGAGGTGCAAATTTTCTGCTTGTATTTCTCCATATATTTGACCTCATGAGTGTGCAACACTGCTTGAGTTGTATCATGCTTAGAGTGTGAATTTGTGTATTTTTTTTTTCTGCAGTTTAATTCAACTTGTTGTTTGTTTACTGGGTACCATCTATATTTAGATACTAACAAATGTATTGCAGGCTGATATCTTAATTTGAAAATTTTCTTTCCAGTAGTAAGTTTTGGGTCTGTGCAAAATTCCTTCATTGTAATGTTTTGCTCTTAGGGCTGTGACTTTCACTTCAATACCGCTACGCTTGTGAATTGAGGTATACCTGCTGTTGTTTTCATTCTGCTTCCAGTGCTCTATAACTTCAGTATCTCTCAGTAATTATGCAGCAAAATTACTAGCATCTCCCACACATAGCTGCTTTTTCTTAGGGTCTGCACTGTGAGCACTATTTTTAATGCTTTTTAATGAAGCAACATTATATTTCAGCAGAAGGAAAAAAAAAAAAAAAGTGTACTTATCCTTTTAGAACAGAATGAGGTTGAAATTGTTTTGTAAACCCTTCAGGTGTCTGCTTCACTTCTGGATTTGTACCTGTTCAGAGCAACTTCCCATTTTGCCTTACCGAGCTGAGTGGAACAGACAAGAATTACAGTTTGATAACATGCCATGTTATCAAGAGCAGTTTGAACAGTCCTTTAAATAAAATCACTTTGGAATAGGAGTACTGTCTTCTATCATGTCAGTGTGCAGGATCAGTAGATCAATCCTCTTGCCCAGTTCTCAAGAACTATCTAAGTGAACTGAATTTCCCCATGTTAAGCTTTTATAGTGCATCGTGGTCTTCCTGCAGCCAGAACGTGAAGCATATGGTGGTGATTTAGGACCAACTTGGCTGTTGGCATATCTCTCGCAACTTAAGCACTACTTTCTCCTTCCAGCTCAAGTGAAGTGTGACCATGTCCTCTCCCAGCAGCAGTGAGGAATATGCATAACCATCCCTTTTGGAAGACTTTGTTACTCACAGGTTTATATTGTGATATGTTCTCAGGCTGGTGATAAACCTCTGACTCTGTCTTCAAATTGGCTGTTCTGTTCTCCCTATTGTGCTGCAGAAGTACATCTTGTGGCAGGTGCCACTTTGTCTCTTCTCCCATTCTTATGAGTGGTTTTACATCCTGTGAAGATTTTTTTGTGGGTTCCAGTCAAAGAGCATCTGATGCAACTTTGCATCGCTTAGAGCTAACAGTGGAATTCTCTCTGAATGCAGTAAAAGTATTTGACAGTAGAATTGCAAAGATATTTTTTATTTGTTTTGTATTGACGTTCTTGCCTAGTACTACCATAAATATTTTGTGTCATGGTATTTGTAATTCCCTTAGCGAAATAACAGTAAAATCAGTAACTACAGGCCATGCTTTGATTTGTGGAGCAGGAAGATGGGAGCAGTAGTACTGATTACCTGTCTCTGTAACATCTGAGTATTCCACATGTGAATAAATTTAACAGGAAAAATTGCCTTCTTTTGTCAGGTATTTGTATGAGGTTATCCTCTTATCTAGAAAGTGATGCAAAGGTTTTATGTGTATATAGATATATATAAAACAACTTTATTTTGGAAAATATCTAGAGATTCTGGAAATAAAAATTGTTTCCTTGACAGTATTTTTGGATTTTACAGATTACTTGTAAATACAGCTTCACAACTGAGAATAATAATCATCTGTCTGTGGATCTCCAATTCATTTTTTTTTAACAACAACAAAGTATTGACTGACCACTATCTAAATAATCCATAAATTGTGGTTATCTCGTTTCTGTCATTTCTGGACATAATCTAGTTTTCTTAATTTTTCCATCATATAGTGGCAGATCTGGCTGGATTTTTGAGTTTTCTGTGGTAACTCTATCCTTCCATAGGAGACTATATTGCATCTTTTTCTTTTGAATTTCCTTTTCAGTCTTTCTAGTTCAGACAGTCTTTCTTTTACATAATCAGATACAAAGTGTATGCCTCCACCCTGCTGTTATCTTAAATTAATGTAGAAACTTCTAGGTGAATTTGGTGAGCTAAGTATTTCTAAGTGGCAGCAGGAATTTGAGGAATTTTGGATGTTAACTTTCAGACTATTTTTCTGTCTTTTCAGGTCTCTGGATGGCAGACTCTGAAAAGAAATGCTGTTTTAAGAGGTATGCCTCAAGTAGGCCAAAATATTCCTGACTAATTTATATATTAATGATAAGGCCATACTTTGAAGGAGACTCTGCTTATCCTCTCTGTGAGCTTACATTAATCATATCTTTCAGAGAGATTTCAGTCCTGAAAACTAAAACTTTGTACATGAGCATTCAGCCTTGTCTTGTTGGTGGTACGGCTTTACTGCAGAGATCTGTAATAAACTGCCACGTTTTTGCTTGATAGTGGAAAGCTGCCTTAGTAGATGAAATAATGGGATGGACAACACCAACACCAGTTGACTGACATGCACGTCTGCATCTCCTGACTCTGGGTGTGTGCGTTTATTTATTTATTCGAATTAGGAATGTAGTCCAGATGCCTTTATAATCGTCTTCGCGCATTGCCTCATGTATGATGTAATACCAGACAGTCAGAGGCTGATGGCGTTCCCTTCCAGCAGCGTGGTTATAAACCAATATCAACTGGAACTGAGATGAAGAAACATAAATCTTTGTCCAAGTGATCATTTTGGCATATTACTAGGATGTTTGGAACTTTCTGCTTGTGTGCTGTCCATATTCTGTCACTTAAATATTGCCTCTTCTCTTTCCATTGTAGATAGGCTGTTTCTGAATAATTAATTGTTTTACAGCTGAAAGCAGTCTCTTCAAGATTGAATTGGATAGCTCTTCCATTATCTTTCTCATCCATTTCAGAATTCTTTACTAGCAGAGTTCAGGAAAGGAGGCTTTGTTAGTTATCCTCAATGACAAAGATTGATCTAGCCCAGTTTTTTCAGGGCTTTCTTTTTAAAATTTCTCAAACAGGACTTCTTCGTGCTTTCAAGGGTTGATTCAGGTCTCTGAAACTCTAGGTGGTTTCCTATTTCTTTAAAGCAGTAAGTACACTGTTGATTTGTTTTGGTATGACTCTAAAATAATTCCCAGTGGAAAGTACTGATGGCATGCGTAAAAAGTGGCTGTTCAGCTATTGTCTGAGATACTCGTATTCTCAGGAAGTTGAGTTGGTAAGGCCACTGAGTGCAAAGTGGGATTAGAACCTTTTGGAAGTTACTTCCAAACTACACGAACCTGTGAATCTTTGTAACCTGCTGAGTGTTAACTTCTTTGCATTTTACAGTTCCTGTAAAAGCAGGTGAGATTCAGGTTGATTATTGAGAAGCATGTGTTGCTGAGAAATCTTTTGTGATTCTAGAACTGATAAATGAAACTTTCTCATTCCAACAACAAGGTCTTGAGTGAAAGAAAATCATGTTTTGACTCTTAACATTCACTTGTTTGCTAGATGAGGAGTGAGAAGCTTTAAAATATTTACCGTTCAGTCAGCAGATTGAGAGTCTCATAAAGTTATCTACACTTCCTTCAGTTTATTCAAGACTACTTACTGAAATAGACTATAATTTAAGCAGGTAACTGTGTAGGAGAAAAAACGAAGGCCTATGTCTTACAGATTTTCTTTGGTTGACTTTGACTGACTTTCTTAAACATACATTTAAGAAATATATTTGTGGTCTTCTAACTGCTATGGGGACTAAGGTTTGCAGTGTTCAACTGTGAAAAAGATTCTGTTTGGTTCTGAAAAATGTTGTTACAAATTTTCAGATCCTGGTCTGTCCTCTGAAGTTGCATGTTTGCTGTGTGGGTTGTTTTGTGTATTACGCTTTTTGTTTGTTTTTTTAATACAAGACACCAGACTAGGTGGTGCTTTGGAAAAGTAGACTTATCTTCTCCTATCATTACTTCAGGATAGCGCTTGTGACTAAACATCAACCTAATTCTTCCACTTTTCTTTTAAAAGCAGAAGTTTTAAATGGGATTGTGCTAACTTCATTGAGTTTAAATCTGTGTGATTATAACCAGACACCAGTTCCTTGATGTACCTAAATGAACATCCTGAGTATAGCCGAAATAGCAAGAAATTAAGTATACCTATCACATGGGTAGACTAAGGTAGTGTAATAGGGTAGTAAATTCATGGGATCATAGGGTAGCTCAGGTTGGAAGAGATACCAGATCATCTAATCCAAATGCTCAAGGCAGGGTAAACTATGAGGTCATATCAGGTTGCTTGGGGCTTTATCCACTTGTCTGAACACTATTATGTTCTGAAGTTACAGGCTTGCTTGGGAGCATGTATTCAGAGATACTTTTTTATTATTATTATTTTTAGATTACTTGTTTTGGAATTTCCTGAATTCACATTTATCTCTCTTTTTAAAAAATAGTGCTTTCTGGTTGAGGGATGAGAAGATGAGATTTGTGCAAGATACTACTTGAATGAAATTCAGATCTGGAGAAATTCATTCCGTTTTTCAAAGGGAAGGTGTTAAAGGGAAAGCTTGGTTCTCTCCAGAAAATAGGCTTGCTACTGGCTAATCTTGGTGGTTCTTAGTCTAACTTTGTGTTTTGGACATTGCATGCTGCTTAGAGACAGTTTTTACTTGCAATGTATGATATGACTAATATGGATTAGCTGTCTGTGCAGAAAGTGTAAGAAGTCTGTGTAGAAGGATGTTACTTCTGTTGGAATAGCTCAGAAATCCAGCAGCTGGTAAATGTGCTTTTCTCGCTTTCCTTTATATTACTACATGTTATTATGGTAGAAGAAACTCTTTGAGATTACTGTATAAATAGTCAAGGCAAATGCTGAGACTTCTGAAGAATACTGAGATTCTCAATGTACATATTATGTTGCTTTCATGGGAGCCCACTATTTAAAAAAAAAAAAAAAAAAGCCTAACTGTTTTTTTTCAGTAGCTTGGTTTGGTAAACTCAGTAAATGAGCTGAGATTTGCTAGCTGTAATGATGTATTGTAAGCCCATACACTTTTAACAAATAGATTGTAGCTCATTACTGTGCTTGTCACATTGAAATGACTGGGAGATTCTGTAATAATTAAGGTGGAGTTAAGATGACTTAGAAATAAGATTTGGGTTTTTATTTATGGTATTCTTTTCAATTCCTGCAGTTGTTATCTTTTCTGTTTGCTCCTAATCCTTGAACATGATCCTTTTTTTTTTTTTTTTTCCTCTACAGAAGTGAACTTCCATGTATATATGGTTATTCCATGTCTATATGGTTACTCAAAGAGAGTGTGTGTGTCTGTATATGTATTTGGTGAGAACTTGTGATCTTACATGATGAAAGTGACTAAGTTTTTTTCAGCAGGGACATGGGAATATTGGAGTTCCTCAAGGGCAGATATGTACTTAAAATAGACTAGTACCCCCTGTAAATTGATAGCTGTTAACATATGTCATGTCATCCTATGCTCTACCTCTATTCACATAGTCGTAGAATCATAGAATGGCTTGAGTTGGAAGGGACCTTAAAAATCATCTAGTTCCACCTGCCCTGCCCAGGACAGGCTTGTCACCCACTGGATCAGGCTGCCCAAAGCCCCATCCAGCCTGGTCTTGAGCACCTCCAGGGATGCAACATCCACAACCTCTCTGGGAAACCTGTTCAGTGCCTCACCACCCTCTGAGTGAAGAATTTCTTCCTAACATCTAATGTAAATTTCCCCTCTTTTAGTTTAAAACCATTCCACCTTGTCCTGTTATTATATGCCCTCACAAGGGCAGAGCAGAGGGGTACAATCACCTCCCCTGGTGATTTGGAAGAAACATGGAGAGTTTCTTCCAAAATGTTGTGAATAGTAGTTTAGGTTTGTATTTCGAAGTACAAAATTTATCCTGTTTATCCTGCACAAATGATGATGATTAAAAAAAAAAAAAAAGTTGATGGTGTAATTTGAAGTTACGCTATTTACTTTCCTTTGAAGCAATACAGAACAGATACGTGATGAATCTGGAATCACTCTGAGTTTTTAATTTTTGCTGTTATTAATGAGTTTAATTTCTTACATGAGGCTGTAGCTTTAGACCTTCTATCATTTCTTCTAATCTATGTCATTAGTTTGGCTTAATTATTTTTTTTTCTTTCCCTCAGGGAAGGAATCTGAGTTGTCTTCAAAGTCTGAGTCTCTAGAAATGTAGTCTAACTAAACTGACGTTTTTGTGATGCACCATTTTGCTGCTAGTTCCTCCTTTTAACACTGTGTAAGTCCTCCTGCTGTTACAGATTTGAAAAACAAACTGTTTTGAAAAATAAATAAGCATTTTTTTTCCTGACACTAGAGGGCACGAGATACTGGTTAAGGTGAAGTCTGATCCTAACAGCTTGCTTAAAGATATTAAAAAAAGTTGCATTGCTTATCAGCTGCATTGAAGATTCTGTGGCTGTCTATGCAGTGAATGCTTCCTTCTCTTGTTGTAGTTGCTGTATGGTAGCAGTGTGGGCCAGGCCTTCTGGAGAAATCTCCTACTGCAGTTTTTAATCTTGCTTTGAAACTAAGGTAGCTAATGCACTGGAAAAAGCTTGCTACCATTCTGTCACTTCTGTCAATAGTTTCCTGTTTCTGTTCTTAATCATCTGTTGAGTTTCTATGAGCCATTCTAGAAAGGTATATGAAACTTTCACAGGTTTGGTTTGCCAGTTAGGCCTTCTCAGGATATTCTGTTGGACATGTATTTTCTCAGTTGCTAGGAAGTGCATGATTTTATTTCTCATTCGGTCAGTGGAGTGTGTTTTTTTTCCTTCTTCTGCTAAACATGGCTTTACTACTTCTTTGTAGTATATTTACCTTCTTTTCTGTGTTCTTTGTTCATCATTCTCATAATATTATGTCACATCTAAATTTGTTTTCATTTGCTGCTGTCGTGGTTTAACCCGGCCGGCAGCTAAACAGCACGCAGCCGTTCGCTCACCCTCCCCCCTCCCTCTCTGGGACGGGGGAGAGAAATGGAAAGTGAAGCCCATGAGTTGAGATAAAGACAGTTTAATAAGACAGGAAAATAATAATAACAATAATAATAATAATACAATGATGATAATAGTACTACTACCAATAATATGTACAAACAAGTGATGCACAATGTAATTGCTCACCACCCGCTGACCGATGCCCAGCCTAACCCCGAGCAGTCCGGCCCCCTCCCCCGGCTGGCCACCCCTATATATATTTTAGCATGACCCCATACGGTATGGAATACCCCTTTGGCTAGTTTGGGTCACCTGTCCTGTGTCTGTCCCCTCCCAGCTCTTACTGCACCCCCAGCCTGCCTGTTGGCAGGACCGAGCAAAAGGCTGAGATGTCCTTGGCTTGGTATAAGCACTGCTCTGCAACAATGAAAACATCGGGGTGTTATCAGCACTCTTCTCATCCTAAGCCAAAACACAGCATTCCACCAGCTACTAGGAAGAAAATTAATTCTGTTCTAACTGAAACCAGGACAGCTGCGCTTTTTTTTTTTTTCCTAGTGCTATATCCTGTGATGCCTGTAATGGCAATGCAGTGGGGAAAAATTGTCAAGGTCTTTCAAGAAAAGTAATAACTTCTTTGCTTCAGTTTTAGCTATAGTATCTTTGGCTCGTATGCTTCATTAAAGGTTAGATTTAATCTTTCAGTCCTGAACACCTGTTTCTGAATTCCTGACTGGTCAAGTAACTAGCATTGTACTAATATGGCCTCTTCTAAGTATTCCTGTAGCTTGGTTTCTCTTCTGTCTTTCATGAATTTTGTTTTCCAAGGTGCTGCCTACATTAATAGAAGTTCCAAGCTGTTTCCTGAACACTTCTTATGAGTGGTTATACATATCTTTTTCCTTAAATTTAAGTAATTCATGCAGTAGATTCTTTAACTGGATATCTTATGCGCTAACTTGAAAATGTTTAATGTGTGTGTGTTTTTCAGATGGTTAGAAGCAAACTTGTAAAATTAGGTTTAGAAAAGTAATTCAGTTTCCTAGCACTGATTTTGACCTATCTTTGCAACTGGGCACTAGGGTTTGCACTTCCATTATTCTGTAACAGCTAGTCACTGGCTTAAATAAGAAATCTGGATGCTATAAAACAAGTTCGATGTCTGCGTTGTCTTAGGCGTGAGAAGTAGAAGTCTTCCTAGTCCTTTTTTGTATAGGACAATGCAATCCTGCGTGCGCTTGTGATGGATGTGCTTTTCCATAACTTATATTGAAATATAAAGTACTAATTTATCACTGGTATACTTCTGATTCTTATGAAAGTTTGCCTTGTGATAGTTCTTTTTGCTTAATTAATTTGTCGTGTTCTGTTCCTTTGTTTAAGTTAAGGTGGTATGACCTTGTTACGACATTTTTGTGAAATTTGGGGAAAATGTGTTGCCAAACAAACTCTGAAATTTATCCCAAAGTAAACTAGATGAGAACTAGTATTTGTGAGCCAGGGACAGTCAAGTCATTTTAGTAGAGAACAGTGTAATCAGGTGACATCTGCACTGCAGGAGCCCGATGTGATAAGTTATGAGCAGCCTAAAATGGCTCATGTAATTAATGCTGTCAACTTGTGGTAACAGTACAATTTTCTTGTCAATACATTTTGAAAAAGAAAATGCAGATACATTTAAAAAATATCAATGTGCTTCTTGAGGCACAAGTTTTGTTTTCTGTTTTCTCGAAGTAACTGGAGAAAAGCAACTTCTCGAAGTTGCTGCCAAAGAAGTTACATGAGCGGTTTCACTTCTAACTTTTGAGTATTTATTTATTTTATTTTTCCATCTAATGATGGTTATGCCATCCTTTGCTCTGAAGAATGGTAAACTTCCTAGTTCACATTTCTTAGTATGGCAAACTGCAGTTCTGCCGGTGAGACAATTTTGGTTTGTAACTTGCTCTTCTATTAACTTGAGTATAAATAAAATGAGATTTCATAAGGTTTACTTTTCAGCTCTGTTAATTGAGATGGCTTCAAAATTGTGCTTTAACCATAGTGGCACAAGGCAGATGCGTAAGTGTGGTTAAGCATACTATGTCAAGCCAGCCCCAGTTCTTTTGACTTCTGAATTTTAAAAATGCAAAAATGCTTTCAAATTGTTCTGAGAACTTTTACTCCACTTTTTTTTTTTTTTTTTTTTTTTTTTTTTTTCCCCCCATGATTTTTTTCCTATGACTAAACCAAATGCGATTACTTAGATCAACAGAATGGTAGGATTTGATCTCATATCCAAGTCCCATGGGCAGCAAGGGGCTTATCAATAGATAATTAGACTGTTTTCAATGCTGGTGAATCTTTAACTTGTAATACAGTGAAACCTTAACTTGTAAAAACTTCTTGTTTTCACCTTTCATTTCTGAGAAGTTCTTTCAAAGTCAGTGCTACCATTGTGTGTACATGCACATGTGTGTATATATACGGTGTATGAGAGCCTTTAGCTGTGTAAACATATCTTTTAGGTGAATTCTAGTTAATCATTTATGCCCAAACAACTTTTACCTCATCATTACAGCTATGTTACTGTATAATATCTCTTTTCTGCAGACACCAAAGATGCTAACAAGAAAGATTAAGCTTTGGGACATTAATGCCCACATAACCTGTCGCCTGTGCAATGGATACCTGATTGATGCTACCACTGTTACAGAATGCTTACATACGTGTGAGTATAATTAAATATTTTTTTTATTTGATGTGCAATGTGATGCAACAATTTTTAGTTGAAATTCAAACATCTATTATGCATCTATAATGCATGATTTGCTAGACACTGTCTTTTAACAAAATGATGTTTTTAACAAAACAAGTGAAGAGAACACTAAAGCTTTACTGCCCAAACTTGAAGCCATAGATAAGTGGTAACATATGTATTCAGAAATGCAGTTAATTTTCCTGCTAAAGGAATGTGGTATGCCTAGTTATTTCTTCTGTGACAGTTGACCCAGCATATGTGCTCCACCTGGAGCCTGCCAGATGTCTCTTGCTCTCCTGTCTTTATGCAGAAAGCAACCATATTTGATGAAGAATAAGTATATTTTATTGTACCCTAACAGTAAGCATTTGTTCCAGAATATTTTGAGGTATTTGTTATGTTGCTCTGTGAATTTCCAGTTTCAGATCAAGGAATTATGCCCTTGAACCTCACAAAGCCTTAGACTTCAATAAAACAATAACTACAAAACCACCTTCACTTGAAGTTATAAATTCTTCTCAGTACCTTTGTTGCTAATATCACAGTATGTAAGGATGATAGGGTTTGAAATACCGTGATGGAGACTGGCATATGAGCAGAGTTCCAACTAAAGGTCTGAAAAGAATCAATAAAAATCAGTCCTCCTGAGGAAGAGCCATAGAACTCACTTAGTCCAAAGTGCCAATTCAAGAATTGTTCTGTCTTAAATCAGTTCTGATTCTTAGCTTCCTTTGCCAAAGTACGCGTCAGCTGAGGAATTAATCTTCAATCCAGAAGACCCGTGCTAGTGGCATTCAGTATCTTCTGTAGTAGCTACAATCATGGCTTTACTTTACATGACAGGGTTTTACCAAAAGTATTTTTTCTAGCTGTGTCTTCAGAATTCCTGCAGGTTACCAACATGTTCTTGTAAGCTGGGCCCTTCTGTTTGTCCGGTTTTATTTGCTGGGAGCTGAGAACATCATTTGTTTTGTTTTTGTTTACCTGCATTAATCTATTAAAGAGTACTTGCTATACAACTCCTTACATCCAGTGCATTTTACAATGCTTCTGTCACCATATTTTATTCTGATAAAACTAGTATGTTGTTCAAATAGCTTCATCACCCATGGCCTCATTGCTTTCTCAGAAGGGAATTACTTGATGGCAGTGGCTTTGTCTCCACAAAATGAAAATTTTTATTTCGGTTGACTTATATGCCACTTAAAATTTCATACAAAGGGGAAATAAGATACTCATGACTTGTCTAATATTATATTTTCCATTGTACTTCTTTTCTAAGTTCTGCTCATCAGTTTTAATGAGTCTGCTATTCTTGTCATGCTTCCATGCCATTTTGGTTATTCTTCTGTCCCTTCAGTTCGTGTTTCACATCTTAATTTCTATAGTGCGCATTCTGGAGAGTAGGGGAGACAACTGGATCCTTAAGCCAGACTTTTCTGTAGTTTTTGTCCCGAAGTCTTCACTTCACATCAACAAGACATTACATATAAAAACAACATTTTGACAAGTCATTTGTCTAACTTAGAGCTAGAGGGTAATATTTCGTCGTTCTTCTAATAGTACAAAAAACAAGCTCTCCAATCTGTTCACATCAGCCTTACCATTTCTTACATTCACTTATGAAGTAAGTTTTTATTAATACACAGTGTTTTCTTCAAAGGCCAGGGAATGCCTGTTGCTTGTTCCTACTGTTTTTTTGTTGTTGTTGTTGTTGTTGTTGTTTTTTTTTCTTTTTTTTTTCCCCCCATTTGTGGCTTGTCCCTGGTTCTGCTATCACTGGCTTGGTAAGATCAGGGTATAGCTTCACTCTTGTGAATGGAGCTACTGTTGTGGCATTCCACTGCAACAGACGGCCATGCATGCAAGATCTCTGCTTTGTGCACAAAGCTACAGGACTTGTCCCAACCATAACCTCTACCAACAACAGTACTATTGCTGATACCATGGAAGTACAATGTGGAGTACAGTCAGGATGCTTGCTTTGCTGCTGAATAATTTCCCTGATATTAACAGATGTTTTTTTTTTTTTTTTCCAAATGTACCATCATCCTGTCTGAGAGGTAGATGGCACTGTAGTTAAAGGAATTCTTTCATTTTGTGTGATAAGAATGAACGCATTAATACCAAAATGAACTGCTGCTGTTTGAGGAAGAAAAATACCACTTTTTTTCCTCTACAGTTTTTAATTTGAGATTATTTAGAACTTCAGATGAAATGATGTAGTGATGTGTATTATCTGTACTGTTTCTTAAGAAATAAATAAATAGTTGATTTTGAATCAGATGTGAATAAGTGTGTATATGGAGCTGGAAAATGTTCCAAAAAGTGTACAGCTCTATAACGTATGACTGCTTTAGCAGGTTTTGCTAGCACTTCTTACAAATACTGAAGATCTGTCCCTATGGAATTATTTTTTCTGAAGGAAGTTTAACTGCCAAGTACCCTGTGAAAATTAGAGGTGAAATATTGCCTGGATATCCAGTTTTGGAACATTTTCTGTTGTTTTAAAAAATAATAGATATACGAATGATGTCTTTGTCCTAGGTTCACTTCCACGGTACACTTCTCTGTGTGGCCATGGTTAAAGCAGCTTGGCTTAGTACCTTAGTATGGTATATAATGCATGTAGTATCATCCGTGCAAGCTGGATGCTGGAAACTGGTGTGCTCGAAACTAGTTCTAGTAAATTCCAAAATGGGATAGTGTGTTGTATGCTATGTTAGGCAGACTCTGGCTATGTACAGGTGCCTTAATTCTAGTGCATCGCTTTTCTGTATCAGGAGCACTTGTGAAAAATGTTGGAAACTCTGTTCCGTGTGGTTAGATATGCTTGCACAATGTAAAAAATTACTCTTGTGTATATTTCAGTAACAAGCATTTCTGTAAACATATGAAAAGAAGCTTTTATTATTGTTATTATTATTATTATTTTATTTCTTTTTAATTGTGGATGTCCTTGTTACCAGTCTGTAGAAGCTGCCTAGTGAAATATTTGGAAGAAAACAACACCTGTCCGACTTGTAGAATTGTTATACATCAGAGCCACCCATTGCAGTATATTGGGTAGGTATGAAAGCAAAAATGCAACTAATTGCACTCTAAACTGTTTTAACCTCTTTAATACAGCACAGCTTTTTCCTAAATTTTCTTAATTGCTGATCAGAACGCTACGCATTTAAAAGGAAGGTTGAACATGATTATGTGAGGAGATAACAGGATCAAACTTTGCTATGAATTTGCAATTTCTTAACATCTGTTAGTATTTTTAAATCTTAATATGCAAAGTATGCACTTTACTGTTTAAATTTTGAGAAGTTCTAATGACTCATTAAAGTTACATAAATGAAACATTTGTAGAAATTATTCTTTTACTAAATCATCAAAACTGTAAGTCCCTGTCGAATCGTGCTTTGAAGGATGAAGTGAGTACCGATAGGCAGGAAGGAACAAGTAACACTCAAGACAGCAGTTTTGTCTACTGTAAAGCTACAGGAATATACCAGTGCCTTGATTCAGAAGATTGTTTTCCATGTCAAAAAGAGACAGGAAGCAGAGCATCAAATTGAGAACAGCTAGGAAGGAATTCAGCAGTTGGCTTTTAGTCATTGAATGCACTTCAAAGGAAGTATCTTCCCTGCAATAATTATAAAATACTGCCCCTTCAAGATTAAAGCAGTCTTTGCTTTGCCTAATTTTGGTTTACTAGTTTATTTATGGTAGTCAAGAGTTTCACAATACATGTTAGAATATAGACTTGAATGCCTGTTCATCCCCCGGTCTGGGGAACACATAAACCAAACATCATCTATTTAACAAATCTGAATGATGTTAAATTCTCACCTTTGATCACATAGTAATGGCAGATTTACTCATTTACATTGAAATATTTTTGGAGATATTCCTGTAAATCTATATGTGACAGTTGAAAATTGGGTTGCTATTGCTTGACATGAATTTTAGAATTAATGATATTTTGGTTCTTCATGTAGTGCTATTTCAAGAGGTTTCTAATCATACATAATAGTCTTTGAATTGTTGCCATTTCTGTAATTATTCTCTGGTCTCCACTGGTGTGAAGTGCACAAGTCAGGTGATGAGAAACCTGAGAATACCTGTTATTTAACCTGCAAACATGTTATTTAAGTCAGATCCAGGATTTTGTACTCCAGGCTCTACTGAAGGAATGACCTTGCAGCAGCTGAGACATACTTAGTTTCTGTTTCTGACTTTATCTATGGATTGGTGTTGTGGTTTAACCTGGCCAGCAGCTAAACACCACACAGCAATTTGCTCACCCTCCCCCAGTCCCTCTCTTGGGATGGGGGAGAGAAACAGGAAAGTGAAGCCTGTGAGTTGAGATTAAGACAGTTTATTAAGACAGGAAAATAATAATAACAATAATGACGATAACAATGATGATAATAGTACTGCTATTAATAATGTGTATGAAACAAGTGATGCACAATGCAACTGATCACCACCTGCTGACCGATGCCCAGCCTAACCCTGAGCAGTCCGGCCCTCCCACCCCGGCTAGCCACCCCTATATATTGCTCAGCATGACCCCATACGGTACAGAATACCCCTTTGGCCAGTTTGAGTCAGCTGTCCTGGGTCTGTCCCCTCCCAGCTCTTGCTGCACCCCCAGCCTGCCCCCTGGCAGGACAGAGTGAGAAGCTGAAATGTCCTTGGCTTGGTGTAAGCACTGCTCTGCAACAATTAAAACATCAGCGTGTTATCAGCACTCTTCTCATCCTAAGCCAAAACACAGCACCCTACCAGCTACTAGGAAGAAAATCAACTCTGTCCTAATTGACACCAGGACATCTATCCACCCCTTATTCCATACCATTTTTGTCATGCTCAGGTTACACTCTTTCCAATACATTCTAATTAATCACCATTCTCATCTATGGTATATAGCAATCATGGTAGTGATGACATACAGTATTGTAGAATAATTAATGTGATAGAATTCAACTCATGGGCTATTCTCACCCAGTATTAAATCCCTTTGAGGTACACACCGGGCCTCCCCATTCTTTTGCATTACCCACCAAGTATATCCAGGTCCCTGAGCAAAAGCAATCCCATGAATGGGTTTGCCTTTTCCTGAGGCAGGAGTAGCCCAGACTGTTTCACCCAACTTGTTTCTTACATGCACTACAGGAACTTTATCCCCATCTACAGTACGTAACAGGTTTGATTGGGCAGGTCCAGCTCGGTTGGCAGATCCCCTAGTATTGACTAACCAGGTGGCCTTTGCCAAATGCGTATCCCAATTTTTGAATGTCCCAGTGCCCATTGCTTTCAATGTAGTCTTTCACAGTCCATTGTATCGTTCAACTTTCCCGGAGGCTGGTGCATGATAGGGGATGTGATACACCCACTCAATACCATGTTCTTTGGCCCAAGTGTCTATAAGGTTGTTTCGGAAATGAGTTCCATTGTCTGATTCTATTCTTTCTGGGGTACCATGTCACCATAGGACTTGCTTTTCAAGGCCCAGGATAGTGTTCTGGGTGGTGGCATGAGGCACAGGATATGTTTCCAGCCATCCGGTGGTTGCTTCCACCATTGTAAGTACGTGGCGCTTGCCATTGCGAGTTTGGGGGAGTGTGATGTAATCAATCTGCCAGGCCTCTCCATATTTATATTTCAGCCATCATCCTCCATACCAAAGAGGCTTTGACCATTTGGCTTGCTTGATTGCAGCACATGTTTCACAATCATGAATAACCTGTGCTACAGCGTCCATGGTCAGGTCCACCCCTCGATCACGAGCCCATCTGTATGTTGCATCTCTACCTTGATGGCCTGAGGTGTCATGGGCCCATCGGGCTATAAATAATTCACCTTTATGCTGCCAATCCAGGTTCACCTGAGCTACTTCAATCTTAGCAGCCTGATCCACCTGCTGGTTGTTTTGATGTTCTTCAGTAGCCCGATTCTTGGGCACATGAGCATCTACGTGGTGTACTTTCACAGCCAGGTTCTCTACCCGAGCAGCAATATCTTGCCACAATGCAGCAGCCCAGATGGGTTTGCCCCTGCGCTGCCAGTTGTTCTGCTTACATTGCTGTAACCATCCCCACAGGGCATTTGCTACCATCCATGAATCAGTGTAGAGATAGAGAACTGGCCATTTTTCTCGTTCAGCAATATCTAAAGCCAGCTGAATGGCTTTCACTTCTGCAAACTGACTCGATTCACCTTCTCCCTCAGCAGCGTCTGCAACTCGTCGTGTAGGACTCCATACAGCAGCCTTCCGTCTCCGATGCTTCCCCACATTACGATAGGACCCATGAGTAAACAGGGCATGTTCTCATTTTCTGGTAACTTGTACAGTGGGGCTTCTTCAGCACGGACCACCTCCTCCTCTGATGATATCCCAAAGTATTTACCTTCTGGCCAGTCCATAATCACTTCCAATATTCCTGGGCGACTGGGGTTTCCTATTCGAGCTCGCTGAGTAATTAGTGCAACCCACTTGCTCCATGTAGCATCAGTTGCATGATGTGTAGAGGGGACCCTTCCTTTGAACATCCAGCCTAGTACCAGCAATCGGGGTTCTAGGAGGAGCTGCGCTTCAGTACCAACCATTTCTGAAGCAGGTTGGACTCCTTCATATGCTGCCAATATCTCCTTTTCAGTTGGAGTATAGCGGGCCTCAGATCCTCTGTATCCCTGACTCCAAAACCCCACGGGCCGACCTCGAGTTTCCCCAGGTTCTTTCTGCCAGAGGCTCCAGGTGGGGCCGTTCTCCCCGGCTGCAGTGTAGAGCACATTCTTTACATCTGGTCCTGTTCGAACTGTCCCAAGGGCTACTGCATGGACTATTTCCTGCTTGATTTGTTCAAAGGCTTGTCGTTGCTCAGGGCCCCATTCAAACTCATTCTTCTTACGGGTTACTTGGTAGAGCGGGTGTACAATCAGACTGTAATTAGGAATGTGCATTCTCCAAAACCCCACGACCCCTAGGAAGATTTGTGTTTCTTTTTTGCTAGTTGGTGGAGACATAGCTTTTATTTTGCTGATCACATCCATTGGGATTTGATGGCGTCCATCTTGCCATTTTATTCCTAAAAACTGGATCTCTCGTGCAGGTCCTTTGACTTTATTTTGTTTTATGGCAAAACCAGCTTTCAGAAGGATTTGGACTATTTTCTTCCCTTTCTCAAAAACTTCCTCTGCTGTGTCACCCCACACAATAATGTCATCGATGTACTGCAGGTGTTCAGGAGCTTCCCCCTGCTCCAGTGCAGACTGGATCAGCCCATGGCAAATGGTAGGGCTGTGTTTCCACCCCTGGGGCAGCCGATTCCAAGTATATTGGACTCCCCTCCAAGTGAAGGCAAATTGTGGCCTGCACTCTGCTGCTAGAGGGATGGAGAAAAATGCATTAGCGATATCAATTGTGGCGTACCACTTGGCTGCCTTCGATTCAAGTTCGTACTGAAGTTCCAGCATGTCCGGCACTGCAGCACTCAGTGGTGGCGTCACTTCGTTCAGGCCACGATAGTCCACTGTTAGTCTCCACTCGCCATTAGACTTTTGCACTGGCCATATGGGACTACTGAAAGGTGAATGAGTCTTGCTGATCACTCCTTGGCTCTCCAGGTGACGAATTAGCTTATGGATGGGAGTCAGGGAGTCTCGGTTTCTAGTTTCTAGTCAGGGAGTCTCGGGAATCTAGTGCAATATTGCCGCCGGTGCACAGTTGTGGTAGCGATTGGCACTTGCTGTTCTTTGACCCTCAGCAACCCCACAACAGAGGGGTCCTCTGAGAGACCAGGCAAGGTAGATAATTGTTTAATGCCCTCTGTCTCTAAGGCAGCTATACCAAAAGCCCACCGGAACCCTTTTGGGTCCTTGCAATATCGTCTTCTAAGATAGTCTATGCCAAGGATACATGGAGCATCCAGGCCAGTCACAGTGCGGTGCTTTTCCCACTCATTCCCAGTCAGACTCACTTCAGCCTCCAATACAGTCAACTGCTGAGATCCCCCTGTCACTCCACAAATACAGATGGGCTCTGGCCCTTTATAGCTTGATGGCATTACAGTACATTGTGCACCAGTGTCTACTAAAGCCTTATACTTCTGTGTGTCTGATGTGCCAGGCCATCGAATCCACACAGTCCAATAAACTTGATTTTCCCTTTCCTCCCCCTGGCTGGAGGCAGGGCCCCCCTAATCCTGGTCAGAATCTTCTTCGTTTCTGTGTTTGAAGGACTGTCTGCTGGAAGTTGGAGCAGCAAACTTTTCAGAGAATCCCTTTTTCACGATTGTTTTCTTTTGCAACTCGCGTACCCGTGCCTCTAGGGTCGTGGTAGATTTTCCATCCCATTTTCTCATGTCCTCTCCATGGTCTCATAGGTAAAACCACAGGGTGGCACGGGGTGAGTACCCACCATATCGTCTTCCTTGTGTGGATGAATGCCTACCCTGACAGCTGAGACACTGCTTTGTACAGGTGCGGAGGAGAATAATCTCTCTTCAAGTTGGTGAAACTTTTCAGAAAGTTTCTCCCAAGTGTTCTCTTTTGGTTGGTGGACACTGGTTTGTTCAGGTGGGGAGGAAAATAGATTCTCTTTTTGTTGGTGGAACACTTCAGAAAGTTTCTCCACAGCTGAGACGCAGGCCTGTAAGGAAGAGGAGAGACTTTCTTCGTACTGCTGAAGTTGTTTAGCCACTTCATCCACTGTGGGTTCCTCATCCTCTTTCCAGGCCATTATTGCCAATGAGCTGGCATATGATGATGGTGCACTCCGTACAAACTTCCACCACATGGGTTGTGTACACCTGACTTCATCTGGATCTTTGGATGTTTGTCTGAGGTCTGGATCCTCATAAATCACTTCCCATACAGCTAATTCCCTCAGGTACTGGATTCCCTTCTCCATAGTGGTCCACTTGCCTGGTAGACATACAAGTTCTTCCTTGAAGGGATACCTTTCCCTCACAGCTGAGAGGAGACGCCTCCAGAGGCTGTGAGATTGTGCTCCATCTGCAATTGCTTTGTCAATGCCTGCATCTCTAGCAAGGGATCCCAGCCGCCTGGCTTCCCTGCCGTCTAGTTCCACACAATTGGCTCCAGTGTCCCAGCGCTGGAGCAGCCAGGTGACAAGCTGCTCACCTATACAGCGACCAAAATCTTTTCGCACATCTCATAGCTCACGCTCATTTAGGTTTCAGGTAGTTACTGTTGATTTTTCGGCATCCTCATCTTCCTCCTCCTGAATCCCTGATGGCCCAGCATCGTAGTCTCTATACCTAGCAGACCTAGCAGAAGACTCTCTGGGTTCTAAATGACCTGAATTTTTTCACGTTGTCTCGTAGAGGGGCAGCTTGCACTGCTACAGCTTGTTTCTCTGACCCAGCCACAGGAGCTGGAGCAGCTGCAGGGTCCACCGTAGGGGTCGGAGTGGCCATTGGGCCTGTCACAGGACTTGGAGTGGCCGCAGGGTGTGTCACTAAGTTGATAGCAGTATCAATTGCAGCTTGATAGGTGTGGGCCGGACCCCAGCATGCTACAGTGATCTGTGTCACTTTGGAACTGCCAGAGTCATGACACCCTTTTTTCAAGCGTTCTACCATTTTTTTAGGATTTTGCAGTTGTTCAGGGGTGAATTTCCAAAACACTGGAGGTGCCCACTGCTCGAGAAACCAGCCCATATCCTCCCACACTCCCTGCCACTCACAACTATCCTGCCTCAGCACAGATCTCTGGATGAGATTCCTAAGTAGTTGTTTAATCTTAAACAAAACCTGAAGCACATTCAGGAGACATAACAACAAGAACATGCTGGTCTGAGTATCCCAAGGATATTCGAAATCATGGAGAACTATCATAACAAGCTTGGAGGATAAGAGGGTGGTGAAGGAGAAGGGGAGAGTGAACAAGTAGGAAAAAATATCTTCCCCTTTCCCCTCTAAAGATTGGGTCCCTGACAAAAAAAAGGCAATAGGTGTAATTGTTAATAATTTCTGAGATCTGGTTTCCAAAGTATAGAGTCGATGACAGTGCTGAGTACAAATACCAGCTTAGAGTCATGACTGGAAATGTCATCGTATCATAAGCCACCGTTACACCGCACAGTACCATAATGATCTTAAACCAGAGCCCAGAGAGGATAAACAGCATGACTGGGAGCACATACAGAAGGTAACGTGTTATAAAACTCAATTTAGAAAACAGGCACAGCAGATTTGAGATTAAAGGAATAAACATTGTGACTAGCAACTATTAAGCAGGTCTAATACTAATTTTAGTTTAACAAGCTCTGGTCAGATCTGTCGTTCCCTCAAACCTTCATGCCCCATGTTGGGCGCCAATAAATGTCCTGGTTTCAGTTAGGACAGAGTTAGTTTTCCCCCTAGTAGCTGGTAGGGTGCTATGTTTTGGCTTAGGATGAGGAGAGTGCTGATAACATGCCGATGTTTTAATTGTTGCAGAGCAGTGCTTACACCAAGCCAAGGACATTTCAGCTTCTCACTCTGTCCTGCCAGCGGGCAGGCTGGGGGTGCAGCAGGAGCTGGGAGGGGACAGACCCAGGACAGATGACCCAAACTGGCCAAAGGGGTATTCCGTACCGTATGGGGTCATGCTGAGCAATATATAGGGGTGGCTAGCCGGGGTGGGGATAGGCTGGGCATCGGTCAGCGGGTGGTGAGCAATTGCATTGTGCATCACTTGTTTGTACACATTATTATTAGTACTATTATCATCATTATTGTTGTTATTATTATTATTGTTATTATTATTATTATTTTCCTGTCTTAATAAACTGTCTTAATCTCAACTCACAGGCTTCACTTTCCTGTTTCTCTCCCCCATCCCAAGAGAGGGAGTGGGGGAGTGTGAGCAAATGGCTGTGTGGTGTTTAGCTGCCAGTTGGGTTAAACCACAGCAATTGGAATTTAGGATAATATTATATTTCTTTTAGACAGTAACTTACTGTAGAATAATCTAGAAATTGCAGGCAAACTGTAGATAAAGTTTGGTTTAAAACAGAGCTTTGTTTTTGTGATCTGGGAATTACAGTTTAGAAACTTAAATAGTCCTGCTGCCCTTCCAGTTCTGCCACGTGTGGGTTCATTATGCTTCTTTCGTTTGGGGCACATCACCTTATATGGGCTTCTGAGCTACATAATGTTGCTCATAAATAAAATGTTGGCTTAAGAGCAAACTCAAATTTCTTTATGTTCTTGGGTGTTGTTTTTTTGTGTGTGTTTGCTGCTTTTTTTTTTTAATATATATATATATTTGCTGTAACAGGGAAAAGTCCTGTACAGATAACTAAATAACTAAGGAATGTGAGAGATTAATTTGTAGAGATGATAAACACACTAGCTTCTGTTCTTTCGCAGTAACAAGGTTTTTACCTCAGAGTTGTCAAGGAATTTTGAGATTATTAGTGACAACATGAGCCTTGTTGCAGGAGGGGAAGAACCCACTTCTTCCCCTAATTTCCTTTTTCTTTTTTTCTTAGTCTATATTTTATCCTAATTCCTCTCTAGGTACTGTCCTCTCTATTTTGATATAAATATCAGCTTTAGAAATTAAACAAATTTAGAGCTTTTAGATCAATTTAGTACTGGAACTTGTGTAACAGGTATCTTTTGAATCAATGCTTTGAATGTTTTGATTCTTTTTTTTTCCTTTTTTTCCTTGATAGTCATGACAGAACAATGCAAGATATTGTTTACAAACTTGTGCCAGGCCTCCAAGAAGGTAAGTTGTGGTATGATCTTTTCTTACATGTAGTCTTGCACATAATTCTTTACTCCTTTAACAGTTTAAAAAAACAGCACACACATTTTCAAGTGATGAAAATACAGAAGGGGGGTGAGAGAGAATTTGAGGAAAAATACAGCAAAGACCTGTATTATTTCATTTGTTCTATCTCTAGTGATAGACTTAGGTTCATATCTTTACACGCAGTAATTTTTTTGAGGGGGGAAAAAAGGCAAGATGGGATATTTCACCAAAAAGTAGTATTAACAGAATAGTAGTTCAGCTTTTGCATGTTTGTATGCTGCAGCTTTCATTTGTTCTTTTTAAATTGTGTGCTTAGATCTGTTGTGCCAGCTTTCCAGAATATTTAGAGGTAGCATGTAATGCAGAAGAGCTTTTAGATTCATGGAAGTTTTCCTCTACTGTGAAAGTCCTTTCTTAGCTGGTAACTTTCAATTTGCACTTTCATAGTCCTCTTTGAGACTGGATCTGTACAACTAAACAAGTACTTTCTAGTAACTGTTCTGTATTTTGTTGTTGTTGTTGATGTTGCATGTGATTTTCATTTAAATAGAATATCTTAATCTATGTAAGCTGAAAAGAATGAATTTCTTAGATGTCGATAAGCAAGCTTAAATAGATTTTATAAAATCAATTCTATCATAGTGAAATCAGAACTATAAACAAAAATTCAAAAACAGTGGTTTGGCTGAAATACTGTGGGAGGGATTCAGAATAAGGCATAGTATTTAAAATCATCTCATTTCAATAGAAATGTTATAATCGTAGCCGTGTGGATGACTTTGTAGTATTCTAACTCTGAAAGATAAGATTGGGCACGACTTGATGCATTAACAAAGATGTGGAATTAAGTGGTGACAATACCACTCCTTGATGGCAAGCCTGTTCAACTTACAAAAGAAGGGATTTGAAATAATTTCATAAATGTTGCATTAGAACTTTATTACAGGATTTAATGTTTCAATTTTTAACAGCGGAAATGAAGAAACAAAGGGAGTTTTATCACAAACTTGGCATGGAAGTTCCAGGGGATATCAAAGGGGAGACATGTTCTGCAAAACAGCATCTAGATTCCCATCGGAATGGTAAACAGTCTTTTATTTATTACATCTTAGGTGGGGGACTGCTCATAATTGTCAAGCAGATAGGTCAGAAGTGTGTGTCTCAGTTTATAACAATCAGAATTGTTTCATAGTGGTGTACAATAGGCATGCAGGATTTTTTTGTCCCTTATTTGTTCACATAATCTTTCTTTTTAGCATAAACACTCTTGGTGAAGGAAATCTCGGTAGTAGTGCCCACAAGGGGACTCTGTGAAACCACTCAGCTTCTGCACTGCTAGGAGTTCAGCTGAAGCTGTGCTGTATGCTATTTCCTATCTTTCATGTGTGGGGTTGCCAGCAGCCAGTGCCAAAGCAAGTTAGCACTACTGCGAAGTTTATTCTGTATAGAAGTCCTGAACCCTGCTCTTTGAATCATATTGTCATTGAAAGGTGCTTCTGTTGAGTGATATCCTACATATCTGCTTTTTTATCTAAGGTGAAACTAAAACAGATGAAAATTCAAACAAAGAAACTTCTGAGGAAAAACAGGAAGAGGATAATGACTACCACCGAAGTGATGAACAGGTGGGATCACAGGGCATGTTTTTATTTTTATCTGGTATTTTACTGCTTTACTGCTTCGAGTTATCAAAAAAAGCCCTGACTTTTAAGCTATTTTTTCTGTTATCTGCTTTAAAAAAATGCATTGTTGCAAGATGCTTTTGTGTAACCCTAAGTTAATCCTTGGGTTTTGGCAGGAATGGAGAATATTTTAAAGATGGTTTCATAAAATATGTTATTCCTGTCTTTTTTGAGTTTCAAACTATTTATTGGCTTTTGGCTTAACATAGATTTAGGTTATTTGGGTCCTGTTCTGAATGGATGTATCCAAAGGTTATTCTGGGACATTGAACTGAATGTATATCAATAGTTACAAATAAAAGCTCATGCACTTTCACTTAATACTTATTTCTTTTTAAATCTCCCATATTTTAGACAGTGTTAGCACTATATCATAAAAATAGTATGAAAGCCAGAATATCCACCATTAATTTTTAAATACAACACATGTTTGAAAGTGAAATGTCCTGCTGGGATAAACACTCCTTTCTTTTTATGTTCTCCTATTATGTATGTCTAGATTAAATTTAACCTGGATTAATTTTGTTTTGAATTATAAAGCATGAGTACTTTCAAAGGGATTGTTCCTAGTTCTAGACCCTCTTATTGCATAAAGGGAATCATCACAAAGAGTTTAGACAAAGTAACATATAGCTGGATGAGAAAAGAAGTGAAATTGAAACATAGAAACTGAAGAGACTTTTTTTTTTTGCAGCTAATCTTTAGAACTTTAAGTCTGTTACATCCATTATACGTATTCTTTTTTTAAACATTATAATCACTTTTCAACATGCATTCCTTTTTTTTTTTTTTTTTTTTTTTAACTGGGTTTAGCAGTCGCATTAAAAGCAAGGCGTTACAGTAGAAGACATTATTAATAATTGGCAATAGTTCTCTTATTTCATACTGTATTGTGATGTACAGTCCTTGCCAACTAGAGGTGGTTTGGGAGTTTGAACTGTAGCATCCTTTTTTCAACATAAAAGTTCTTCCTAGAACTTTTTTCTTTGAGATCCCTTTTTGGTTGGAGCAGTATTTATCACTAAACTGATGAAATTTTAGAAAATGTGTTCATCAATTGGACTGTATGCATTTCAGTTTAAGGAATATTAGTACTCCAATTTTTCACCTTGTTGCATTAATATAAACTGCATATGGAATAGATAATGAGAACTGCAGAAAATTGATCGACCCTGACTGCTTCCTTTTTACTGAAGGTAAGCATCTGCTTGGAATGCAATAGCAGCAAATTGCGTGGATTGAAACGAAAATGGATTCGCTGTTCAGCACAAGCAACAGTCCTGCATCTAAAGAAGTTCATTGCCAAAAAACTTAATCTTTCTTCTTTTAATGAGGTAATATTTTAATTTCTAAAAATGATTTTGCAGATAAAAGTCCTATGGAAAGTGTGGGGTCATTCTTTTGCAAAGCAATGTCAGATTTTATTTTCAGAAAATAAACACATTCACCATTTCTTAAATTATATGTTATGTAGCCATTTTCCTGTCCTTTGTAAGCTAAGGAAATTAATGTAAACAATTACATTATTTTTCTTCAAATTAATTTTTTCTTTCCACTTTCAATTTACAATTTATAGTCTTTTTTCCCTTAAGTTTTCCTTCTTCCTCTTTCAGCTTGTAATGTTACAATTGAATGTAGCTATTATTTTTTCTTGGGCTTATACAGCACATATATGTTTTTGTTTTTTTAACCTACTGGATGGCTAACCTCCACCACAACCGCTCTCTCACTCTCTCCTCAAAGGAAAAGGGGGAGAAAATATGATGGAAAAGGCTCAGGGGTGGAGATAAGGACGAGGAGATCACTTAACAGGTTATCATCACAGGCAAAACAGAATCAACATAGGGAGACTAATATAATTCATTATGTATTACTAACAGAATACGACAATGAGTACTAAATGCAAACTAGAAACACCTTCTCCCCATCCACCCTCTTCTGCGTTCTCTCTCTGAGGGGCACAGAGGAACAGGGAATGGGGGTTATGGTCAGTCTACAGCGCTTCTTCTCTGCCGCTCCTTCTCGGTCACTCTCGTCCCCTGTGCTGTGGGGTCCCACCCACAGGATGCAGTCCTTGATGAACTGATCCGGTGTGGGCTTCCCACAGGTGGCAGCTCTTCCAGAACTGCTCCAGATATGGGTCCATCCCACAGGGTCCATCCATCCATCCCCCAGGAGCAAACTGCTCCAGCACGGGTGGGGGCAGCTCCCCCCAGACCCCCTGCTCCACGTGGGCTCCTCTCCACGGGCTGCAGCTCCGGCCCGGGGCCTGCTCCTGCGGGGGCTCTCCATGGGCCGCAGCCTCCTCCAGGCCACATCCACCTGCTCCACCGGGGGCTCCTCCACCCATGGGGGGGCTGCAGCGTGGAGATCTGCTCCATGTGGGACCCATGGGCTGCAGGGGGACAGCCTGCTCCACCAGGGGCCTCTCCCTGCACAGCCCGCAGGGGAACTGCAGCTGCCTGCCTGCAGTACCTCTTGCCCTTTTCCTGAACTCACCCGGGGTTTTGCAGGGCTATTCTTCCTACACTTTTTTTCCTCTATGCTGTCAGTGAAGTTCATGCTGAAGTCTTGCTGCCTATCACAAGCAGTGTTATGATATACCTACTTTACCTTTCCTTTGCAGACAGTACTTGGAATCATGGGAAGAACTTATGGTGAAAGGTACAGAAAGAAAGACAACTTTTCACAGTTCTCCCATTTCATATTCTAAATTACACTTAAGGCAAACATAGGAAAGCAGTCTCTATTTACTACTTTTTTGAGTATTGTTCACAGTGTCTTTGCATCTCAAGCATCTGCTTTCTAGTCCAAAGTGTCAACATCTTTGTTCTCAAACCTCAAGATCTGGTTTTCATCTCTGTCATTCTTCCTTCCTAGCTTCTCTGTACTTCAAAGTACTCTGTCTTTTGGTTGGAGTACATCCCCAAACTCAGCTAAACTTCTTGAAACAAAACTGTAACATCTGGTGCCTCGACCTCTTCTGTTGACTTCTGGCTGTAGACCAACAGCAGCATATGTACCATCATTGATCAAAAGTGTTTTCTTTTTCTTTAAATGAGACTTTTTTTTTTTGCAGGTGCATCTTTGTTTTTGTTTTCAAAACCTCTGTTCCATTCCACCAGTCTAATTTAGTAACTTACTATCCTTCCTACCAACTTCAAAGAGTACCTTTTTATTCTTTAGCTATCCCTCCCACTTTCTTAAAGGGTACATAAATTGTGGTGCAATCACTTTACCAGTGTCAAGTAATGGGTTCATGGTAGAAGGCTTTAAGCTTGTGGGAACTTGACTGCTTGCAGTAGACTATTCAAGGTTTGAGTTATTGCTAGTTAGCTAAGTGATGTCAATGGATGGAAAGTATGTTCAGATTTTTCTGGGTTGTGTGGTAGAGTGTAGTTAATATATGCAACCTAGGTAGAACTTAAAATTTTCATGCATATTTCATGCTTTACTTCATGTTCAGCTATTGCTGTTGAGTTGTTTATTAGTTATATTGTTGTCCTTTGAAAAAGGGCTGTGTCTGTGCCCAGTGAATTGGAGCTGATAAGCACACCGAGTCAAGGTCTGCTGATTAACCTTTATTTCAAATCTGACGGAGTTGTGGGCCAGGCAGTAATTCACAAAGCAAGCACACCCAGAGTTGAGTGCCAGGCCTTTTATACAATTTAAAAGGTATGGATAGAGTCACTCATTGGTTGCTTTTGGTTCCATAACTTGCTCAGTAATGTGTGTGGTTGAGTTCTGTGCCAGCTTTTTAACCTAAGGCTGGTTGCTCATTATCATGTCAGATTGCCACCCAGGGGTGTGCGTTTTATTATGGTAATGAAGCATAGGTTACCTAGAACATTCCTGACTCTTCTTTTGTGCTTACATTAGTACATACTTATGATTATACAGTTATGAGTCTTTGTCCTTGCGTTGTTTCAAAGTAACTTTTTGTGCTGGGCTGACTACAATATGATCTCATGTTTTTATGTTTATATCCTTACTGTTTCTAGTGTCAAGACCTTTCAATGCTGAGGCGGACAAGTAAAAGCAACTTATTTTAACAACTTATTATAAACAACTGAGGATCTGCAAAAGTAAAAAAAAAAAAAAAAAAAAAAAAGACAAACAAAAAAACTACCAACAAAAAA
This sequence comes from Aythya fuligula, assembly GCF_009819795.1. NCBI lineage: Eukaryota > Metazoa > Chordata > Aves > Anseriformes > Anatidae > Aythya > Aythya fuligula. The sequence goes on from NC_045593.1 coordinate 55,458,543, forward strand.
ATGTAAATATAGTGTATCAGGGAGTGGCAGACAGTTTTTAAAAAATACAACCTTGTTGCAAAAAGTCACCTGTCTGGAGTTCATGTAATTTTTTTTCATAATGTGGTAAATAATAAAGCTCTCCTTGGACTTGTGGATTCTGTCTTCATCATTTAATCAGCCTTTCTCAAAAGCATATAAAGCTTTTAGGAGACGGCATTAGTGCTGCTTGGGAAGCTAAATCAAATAACTTAAGTCCAGCTCGTGCAAGATATTTGAGATAGGTACATTCTTGCTTCTCTTTATATTGAGAAAAGACAGTTCCCTTACACAGTTTTTGTTTGCAGAAAAATTGCAAGATGAATGGTTCCACTGTCTTTGGAGAATAAATTAATGTCTAATGTTTGTAGTATTGCCAGAAATGTTTTGTTTCATGTACGGTGTCCTAACAAATTAACTGTCTTCTTTCTTTTGCCAGCTGGACATATTATGCAATGAAGAGATTCTTGGCAAGGACCACACACTCAAGTTTGTAGTTGTTACTAGATGGAGATTTAAGGTATGACACAGTGGTTCCAAGTAAATCATGGAGTGGCTAGATAAAAAAAGTTATAAAATGTGTCATTTGGAACCGTACTGCAGTAACTATAAATTCAATAAAAAGATCCTTCAATAGATACAGAATACAACATTCTTAAACAGTAATTATTAATTTTGTTTCAAAGAAAATGAAGCCAAAAGGAATTAAATGTACATTGCAAGGAGAAAGGGTATATTCTGTCAACCGTCAAATTGTGATCAACTTAGGGAGAGGAAGTTGAAGCCACAAGAAAGTATTATTTTTAGCTAAATCAGGTAAAAACTGGTTTTCCTCTGTGTAAGTGGGAAAATAGATAGTGATGCAGGCAAGGCAGAAATTTTCAACACAGTTCTCTTCTCTAGCTCAAGAAGGCTGATGTACTTCTCAAGGAGAGGGAGTAATTACAGTGCTTGTCTGCATTAGTTAAGGAGAATTCCAGCAGTATTTAGTAGGCATAAACATGGCTTGTTAAGTGAGTACATCTTTGACTTGCTGATTGTGGTTTCTCTTAACAACCCCCTCGCAGCTGAATAATAAAGTGGAACATTTATTATGAGTGTAAGTTATCACAATAATGGCAGCTCAAGTGAAACAAGTATAAGAATGAATTGCAAGGGTGAGCACTTAGGAGTCGAGGTACACCTCCAGAATCAGTGTATGTGTATTTGAAGCTATTTGAATGAGGAGTTGGTATTCATAATAGACAAACAACAACACATAAACCTGTAGTGTACACTGAGATAGGTCTTAGGAACTTTGGATGCATATCTGGAAGAGGTGCAAGTGAGAGTATAGAATTGTTTTTCTGTCTTTGTGCAGAAAAACAATTGACTTGCATATGCAGAAGAGAAGTCAGTGGTCAGTCTTTGAAACATGGAGAGGTCACAATTAGAATCCTACTAGAATCCCTTCCTGAATGACCAGGAAGGGTCTGGATAATGCAATAACAGCTCAATTACAATGCTGTTGTTATTTGAGATAGTGAAGACAGATTGGTTAGAAAGGATTGAAGCAAACCTTTATAGTTCTCGGTGACTGGAGATTAATAAGCAACTTAAGTTCAGTGTAAGTAAATGTAAAAGAATACATGTTGGGGATAACAGTGGGCTCAACTTCATATATAAAATGATGGATTGTAAGCTGGCTGAATTTTCAAGGCTTTGAAACCAGATGAAAGAAGAAAAAAAGCAAATGCTAGGAATTTTATGGAAAAATGAAGAATTGAAAAAGAGCACTAATTTATATGCATCTGTAGAAGTCTTGTATTTAACTTTATTATGTAAATCTGTGGAATTTTGAGTCACGTGGAAAAGGCAACCATAAATTGCCATCTCCAGTGAAAGAGGCAGAGGGCATAAAATGAAAACTCACAGGTGGGAGCTACAGAACAAACAAATGGAAGCAATTCTTTACAGGATACACAGCTCCTTGATGCAGGATGTTATGAATGTTGTAAGTTTACCTATACTTAAAAATGCAATGGATACGTTCACAGAAGAAGAATTGAGTAAGACCTGTTAAGTATGAAGTGCCATGTGCTTTTACACTATTACAGTTAATAAGTACTGCGTGCTTTTGCACAGAACAGCTATTAAGATAGTTTGTTTAAGCTTTGTTTTATAAAAACACCTACTGAAAAGTTTAATTTTGTACTTTTGTGTACTGAAATTTACTTTTGCAACTTTATGTACTGAAAAGTTTAATTTTGGTTTTGTTTCTTAACTTAGCTTATATTTCTGTCTTGCAGAAAGCACCTCTACTGCTACATTACAGACCCAAAATGGACTTGCTGTAAGAGAACTTTATTGTCCTTCTGGACAGAGTTTTTTGCAGAGACTATCATCTGGCACCTTCTTAGTGCATCACTAATCACATGACACAAACCAGCCGAATAATTTTGGAAGACTGTAGTGCTTTCATAGCGGACTGTCCTTCTGAATATTTCTCCTAGGGATGTGTTACCTAGATTTCTGGACAGAAAATATTTATACTTATTTTGTACGAAAGAAATTGCAACTCAACAAGACACTACCAGCACTAAGTTTACAGATACTGAAAACACTTCACAGTTCCATGTAGCTCAGCCTGATTCATCTCTTACAGTTACACAGAAATAAGTTAGAATGTTGTGGGGTGGTTTTAAAATGTTGCTTTTGACACCAAGTTGCATTTAGTTACTTCTCACATTCTGAATATTTAAAAACTATATTTTTGCAAAGTGTTCTTGTGTTATATAGTATGCCTGATTGCATTGGCTTTAATCAAGTTGTTCTGTAGATCGTTGAAAATAACTAATGATATAGTGACTGGTGATATTTATTATGCTGCATTGAAAACTTCTGAAAATCTGGGAAACCAATGAGTTTGTTAATTTTGCCCAATTGTTGCTTTCCCCCACTTTCTGTTTTGGTAAAGTCTTGATGCCCCTTTTGCATGTTGATTTGGTAAGATTAATAACAGTCACTGCAGTTGATTTCTAATGTGCCCTGATATTTTGCCATGGCATCACATCATGACAAGTACTCAGAAGTGCTAGATTTGTGAATTTTAACAAATATATATAAATACATATTTCTTATTTAGCTATGGCTTGCAGAAATCAGTTTTTACTTTAGAGAGAATTTGTTGTCACTGACTGTTGAAACCCTGGCTCTTGAACAATATTGGGTGATATTGCACAATTTTTAGTGATTAAAAGTTACTTAGGTAATTAAGAGCAGCTTTATATTTTATGAACAGCTTTATATTTCCTTCACCTGTTTTCTTATGAAACCATACCTTTTTCTTCAGGACAATTACTAGATGTTATGGGGGTCAGACAAGATTATTTTTGCACCTTCTGGCCTTAACTCGTAATTTTACTTGCATCAGCCGTAGTGGATGCAAGGTGACATATATGCTGTGTGTGTGTGTACATATCTATACACATATAAACCTACATGTATGTTATGGAACGCACCCTCAATAGCACTTAGCAGAGTTCACTGCACTGTTTGTAAGGCTTTTTGTAATTGTCAGCTTTTTAAAAACAGTAGTTGAAACTGATTTCTGCAAGATGTGTACTGTATAGCATGTATAGTACAGATGTGAGAGCATTTGTATGCCAGGGTGTAAGTTACTTAGAACTCCCAATATACAGTTTGCATCTGGAAATAGCTAACCTTCTAACTTTCAGAAGCATTTTCCAGTCAGCTGAAAATGCTAGCTGCTATACCTATTATTTTATTTTATTTTTTGATAAACTGCCTTTGGATAAGAAAGTAAGCCTGCTTGTAGCTGCCCTGCTTTCTCTATCTGTGCTCCTTCCCCTCTTCTGCAACAAAGTATTACTTTTTACCGATAACAGGAAGCTGATATCACAAGAGCTTTATTAAGTATTTTCAGTCATCTTCCTCTTGAGTTTTCAAAGCACCACATTCCTCAGCATATCTTCTGCATTTTCATTCTTTGGAGTCTTCAGCTCTCCTTTCTTAGATCTGCTGCTGCAGAAGGGATGTTCCATTTTTTGTTTATCTTTGAAAACAGGATTTTTCATTTTTATGTATAGTCACAGATGTGAATGGAAAGGAAATCAAAAGTTATGCAAGCAGAAAAAGAAAGGAAGCCTACCGAAAGATGGAGATGGGACCCAAATGAAGGCTAAAAAGAGCTGCTGTCCCTGCAAACGAGGCACAAAGTAGCTAGATCTGAACGTCTGGTCCACATCCAGGCCTTGTGTGTGGGTGTGTGCATGCACACAGAGCGATGGAATTGGAATGTGGCTCTGGTTTTGTCTTACTGTTTCCATACTCATATATGTATTTCAGCTTTCACCTGTGTTTAACATTTATTGAATTGGTAGAACAAATGAGATCCTGAGTCTACCTTTTAATGAAAACACTGAATGCAGGTGGTGTGAATGCATATGCAAACTGGCATACTGGGCCTTTCTGGAGCTGTTCATGTGGTTGTTACTGTCCTAGTGTAAATGAGGGACTGGCTCTAGCCAGTGAAGCACTGAGAATACTAACACGACTATAAACTGCCACCTTCTGTACACCCTGAATGTACAGATACTGGCTGTACCTGACGTAGACATAGAATTAAATCCCCTAGACAGCATCCTGGTTAAGATAGTTTTTGTGTGTTTATATGTGTGCACAAACGTGCACACACACACACACACACGTGCATGAGATCTGTCTACCTCAGAATGAGTGTACTGCAGAAATATTTTGTACATCCAGACATTGATGCAGTGCTATTAAAAGTATGTTAGGATTTTAGCACTTTCCACTGTGTAGTTGTACAACTGAGGACTCAGTAGCAAACAAGCAAATTCATAAGCCTTTCCAATCTATCATTTTCTGTAAAAAACAAAAAAAAAATAAATCTGTAGTGCAGAACATATATTTGGAAGTTGTTAGCCCTCTTTAGAATCACTTGAATTTATTATGGTGCTATCAATATGTTGAAAACTCTGTTGATACCTATATAGACAGGTAAATTCAAGACAGTATTAATATCTATAAATGTTTGGGAGTTTTTTTCCTCAGAATTGTGTGCAACTGCTTTTGCAATGTGTTTAGTCTGATAAAACCTCATCAGTGAAAAGAAAAGAAAAAGAAAGAAACCCCTGTTATTTTTCTAAATCATATGTCATAGTGTCTTTGGTATAGTAACTCTTTCCCTCAGGAGGGGTGTGATTGTGTCTGGACCATATATTTATTTACTCTAGCCTTACTAAAAGACTACAATGCAATTGAATTGAACTGAGAGGGAGGCCTCCTTTGGGTCAGAGCTCTGTTTCACTTCTGTGAAGCTTAGGAGACAGTTAATTTATATCAAGATTATATTGGGTAAAATGACCCTGATTCTGTTCAAAGTTGAACTGAAAGTTGGACTCAGCATAGATATCTCTGTCCTAGCGAGATCCTGTTCAGTTTATTTTGGATTTCTTTGAAGATGGCATTACTGTGAAGTAGTTTTCACAATTGCTTATGCTGGTAAATAATTACAGTAAAGAAGTACCTTGTTACATTATCCTCAGCAGCAATGAGACTGATGAATCACCCAGGGTCAGAGTCTCATTAAATATAGTTTCATTAAAAACAGAGAATTCAGATAGAATATATAATATTGAATTTAAATAAGATTTGGGGTTTTAAAAATTAACTTTATAAAATTATTTATTCTATTTTAAACCTTCTGTCTTATTTTACCATCCAAGTATTTTTGGTTTCAATGGTCCAACTTTATTTACGGGCATATAAGATGAAATTGTAAGATGTTTTTACAAGCTTCTTCCTTTTACATTGAGTTTAAGTAGCTTTTATTTGTATGTTTTTGTTTTATATGGATAAAGAGCATTACTTATGTTTTTGTGCAATAGGTTTGAAACATGCATTTATTAGGCATATGTTTAAATTGTAAATGTAGCATCTACTTACCGTTAAACTTAAAAAGGACTGTAGATGGCATTTTTGATTTGTTCAAAGGGGGTTTTATTTGGGGCTGTTACTTGGGGATGTTGGTTTTGATTATTCTTTATTTTAAGAGTGGAGTGTGGGATATAAATTTGTGTAAGTACAAGAACTATCTGTCAGCAATATTCTGAAATAAATGATCTTGCAAGAAACCTTAATGTGAATTGTGGAAGCAATCGGCAAGACTTGCAGCCTATCTGAAAATGTTTTGTGCCATTGTTATGTCTGGTATCTTTGTATACCATCAAACCTGGGAATATTTATTTTTATTGGTTGTGCAATAGTGTTTACAACACTATCACCTCTGGGGATATGGGACCATAAAAAATATCAGACTACAACTATGATGGTGCTATTTTTTCCAATAGGCTATGAGCCTTTGAAAGCTTATCTGGCTCTATTGTCTTCATAACAGCATTAATAGTCCTAGGGGATTCATTTAATTATATTTTTTTTCTACAGGATGGTAAAAGTAACCATACAGTGAGCCAATTTTACAACATTATGCATCTTACCATTGAGATAAATGTAATAGGAAAAAGCCAACCAGTCTGTACATCAGCAGATGAATCTTAGTAAGTTATATTCTCAACAACATTTAATATACATTTTGTACAGAAGGCTGGGCTGTACAGAAGAATCTAGTTTCTCTCTTTCCTCAGGTAATCACTTCGGTTTGGATGTTTCACTGGAGATGCTAATACAACCTACAATTCAGTTCCTTTGTGTAAAATTGATAATAGGACAAAAAATTGTCCTATACACTAGAATCTCTGCATAAGATATAATTAACTGTAACTGAGAGGTTTTGACATCTGTTGCTGAAGTTAAAAGCTGTAGAGAGAACAACATTAAGGAACATGGGAACAATACTTCAGTCTCTGCTTTCATCTAAACTTGCAATCAGTACAAACTCTTTCTATGAACTTGCTTTAACTTGCTTTTTGCGGCAAGCTAACGATGTTTTACCATTGAGTTACAATTTATTTATATACAAACTAAAGCTCCAGTCTTGCTATTTGATCTGTGTTTGATCCATCCATAGGGCTTCTAGGAAATCTTTCATTTAGGATATCTTTCAAGGTCACAACGACGCACCCAGATGAGAGTGGTAGGGTAGGAACTAAGTGTCCTGTGAGCACTGCCGTTGGTAACTTTGCAAATAACCTGGATGGTTCCACAGCAACACCCGGGCTCATTCATGCGAAGTCAGGTGTAGCTGAAGGATGGAGTCCTGATTTTTAAAGGCTGGGCTGATGTTTGTTTGACTTTTTGTTTGTTTGTTTTTCCCCAATTTTTATTTGAAAATCAAAGCATTGGTTTACTGGAATCATGAATTCAAGTTCAGTCATCCAAACAAAAGGAGAGTTTCTTTCCTTCTGCAACAAGATTATTTCACAGTTAAGGGACAATAAGCCAGTGCAACCACTAAGCCTTTATCCTCATATATGGCATAATAAAGATATTGAAACTGTCACAGTGTAAAACCATATTTTTGGCTTAGCTTCATTTGAAAGTTTACAATTTTTTATGCTTTGTGTTGCTGTGTATTTTTGTACTATTGGTGGCTAGTTTTGTCTGAATAAGCCTTTTTGGATTATTGCTTAATGTTTTGATTTCATGATAGTGAAGCTTGTATCCAGTGTTTTGCCAATTAATATTATATGCTTGTTAATAAAAGCAGAGAAACTAACTGAAATCCTGTCAGGCTGGAAGTTCTTGTCCCATTTTTTTTTTTCTCAAGAACATAAGGACCTAGTCAGCATAACATAATAGCACTGAACAAACCCAGTGTGACTGAAACAACATTACATGGTTGTCATCAATATGTCTATAACCCATCTTCCTCAAATAAAACACTAGCAATGCCTGAAGCATTGCCCCACTGCCCAGGTGGAGATATGCATGTGACAAGTGAATGGCGTGCAGTTGCTGGCTAGGAAATGGAATGGCTTCAGCTGCATGGAATTAAAACATAGTTGCCCTTTTATATTAATTTATCTGTGGGTAGAATTGTACTTGCTGGAACTATGTGTTGCTTTCAGTCCCACTTTTACCTGGTCATGCTGATGCACAGGGGTAGATTGCACCACTCTGGACCACAAATGTGTGCTTTAACACGTCAAATTGCAGAGCATAACCATGCATATTCTGATTTTATTTGGGGGACTGAGACACCTTTTTTTCCCCCCTTTGTTTATTTTATTTTTATCTGAACTGCTAAGAAAAAAGGGCTCTTGCTTACTGGAACATTTAATGAATTTGTTTTGCCTTTCAAAAATTAGTGTCTTCTGGTATTTGGCTAACATTAGTGCTTGCTCACTTGTTAAAATTGAGAACTTGTCTTTTTCTTCAAGATCCTTGAGAATGGTTTTAAATCCCGAACACCAGAGGTGTAAGGGGATTTTTAGCTGAAATTAATTGAAATACCTAGTACAGATACTACAGTAAACTCAAAAACACATGCTACAGTAATTGATTTCCTTGCATTATTTATATGCAGTAATATAAATTTATAGCTTGTATATAGCTTGTGTTCTCTACATACTCAGAGAACTGGAAGGACTTTTTTTTCTTTTTTTTTTTTTTTTTTTTTTTTTTCTCCTCCTTTTTCTGCTACTGGCCTCTTAGGAATTGCCAAATTGCCAACAGCTGTGGGCTGGTTTGAAGTTAGAGGGTCTTACACACAGCTCTTACTTGAACTGACAGTACCAATATATAATTGTCCTGCGGAAATCAGGCATTTGCCACTGATTAGCTTAATTTAAATATCAGCATGAGACACTTACCGTAGAAGGGTCCCTTTGCCTATATGTAGTCACATTAAAGTAATAAATGCTAGCGCTAATTCTTCCTGAGCAAGCACTATTTCTTTTAAATCTGTGCTCTCATCATTGGTAGTTTTAACAGTTCCCTGTACTTTGTACTGTCGGTTGCTCTCATCTGCCACTGAACCATGATGGTCCTGGTTCAGACTGCTTCTTCCCTTGTATTTTCAGCAAAAAAATCCAGGAGTGCAGAGCTGATGTGCTAGAACAGAGGGCTTCTACTTCATGCCAGTGTGATTGCAGATTTGTTGACTTGTGTAAACGCTATAGTAGTTAGGAGAAGAAAACCTCTGCCATCTCTTACACAAGCAGAAGTTCATAGTGACATAACACCATGCAAGTTGTGCTGTCTTTAATTGGCATATACGTCATGGAGAAATTACTCAGGTATGCAGGGGGATTGATTTAATATGTATACCTCACTTAAGGAATGGTTAAAGCACTGCTGTCAGCATCTGTTGTGAATGTGACTTTTGAAATACTTGTTGCAAAAATTGTTTTGGAAGTCGATGTTTCGTATTGTACCATGTAAAATATACTTGTAGTAATTCAGAATGTTCTCTGCCTTTGATTTGGACAGAAAAAAAAAATAAATTATTTGACTTTCTATCTCTCTTACCACTACTTTATGTTAGTTTGAAATGAGGTGTCAAAAAAATAAAAAAAATAAATAATTCATTGTACATTTTGGAAAACAGAAATACATCATGGGGCAAGACTAAACCCTTGTTGTTACCTGGCCATGGTGCTGATCTACTAAACAAGAGCAGAAGCAATTCTTGTCTGACTGTGAAATTCCCAAGCTTCAAAATAAGAAACTGTGCTAATAGTTGTGTAGCTAACCCTGAAAGCAGAAACCTGCCCTGCAGCTAATAAGCAGCAAACTACATTTTTCCCCAAAGGTAATCCAGCACAAGGAATTTCTACCTGGTGCTTTTTTATTCCTCTGACTGAATTCTCTGCTATAAAAGTCAGTATTTACAAGTGGAATATCTACTTTTGTGCAATGATTTTATCTGACTTTTCTGGAGATTACGGCAGTCAGGAAAAAAAAAAAAAGTATTAATTGAATATGTAAGTGTCTGGACAGGGGTATAATGCAATGCTCTGCACCTTTATGTGGCAAGTCCCTGTACATCTTTAACTTGAATCTCTCTGCGTTTTGTTTTGTTTTGTTTTCCTCTATTTTATTTTATTTTTTCAAACTTCATCTTGATTAGCTTTTCCATTAGGAATTCAAACAGTGGCCTGGAGCTGATAGAGAAAAAAGTTTACAAGAAGAGTCTCCTACCAAGGGTAAAATGTGGACCACATCTGTTTAAACACCTCTAGTCTTTCACTTGAAAATATTCTTGGACTTGCACTGTCATTGTGTAGAGATGTTGTATTGTTGGTTTGGATTAGTCAGAGCTGTACCTGATATGCTGCGTATGATGGTTGCATGCTAATGTATTTAAATGCATGACCTAACTGTGCAAATGAGAACAAAACAGAAATCTGAGCAGCTGGCTTCGGTGGGAAGGTTGACTGGGTCATCTCCACGAAGTGATACTGCCCTTACAGCCTCGCCTCTTGTTCTCTGCCTCTGTCAATTACACACAATTCTTCCTTCCCACACCTGAGGGAAGTTTCATTTTTGTGGAAGTCTTTGAGGTTTTTTATTTATTTAATTTCCCCTTTGATGCAAAACCCACCATTGCTTGCCTTAGTTCGGTCTGCTTCATTCACGAGAGCACAAGCCCAAGGCCTCAGTTGCTGTAATGAAAGATTCTGGCTGCTGGTGCAGCAATAGCGTCGCAGCTTCTGGGTAGGTCTGCTGGTTCTCAGCAGGCTGCAGAACAAAGCTTCTGCTTTAGTATGTGTTTTATAATACAGCGTATTCTCCAGATGCTTTTGTTTTCCCACGTGAGCAATTTCTTTGTATGCAGCTGAAATGGATCGTGACAGCATTACTTGGGTTTGTTTTAAATGTGTTTGGTTGTTTCTGAGAATGCCTGGAAAGAGACTGATGGTATCGTGGTGAACCTGGGTGGCAAGCAGAATGTATCTGCTGATCCTGCTTTCACATCACCTGAGAAAGATGCATTCTTCTGCTTCGTTTCAGCCTTACAGCTGCAGTGTCTGGTGCTTAAGCCCTTTCTTCAGCTTTCAGACTCTCACTGGATCTCGCGTGGCATTGCTTGAAAATGGCAATCGTTGGTTTGAATGGTGACAATAATGTTGGTTTGAAGTGAGAATACTGAGAAGTTGGTTCTGGGCCCTTTACCATTGGCACCTCAGCTGATTTGGTGTATCCTGGCTCCAGAGGCATAACTGGCTTCTCATTCTAGAGAAACAGCATCTTTTTTCCTTTCCATACAAAACAAGCAGCCCCAGCTCTGCGTAACTTTTGATAGGACAGTGGCTTCTTCACCACTTGTCTCTTCAAGAGCTTCCAGGTTCCATGTATCCTCATGCTCAGACAAAGTTTACATGGTTTTACTGTGGTTCACAAAACCTTACAGAAACTTTGCTCATTTTCATCTGAATGATTTGATACTGAACAGGCAACCCAAGACCCAAGCTGCTGCCAGGAAGGCAGTAGACCCTGGTCAGATGCCTCCCCAGTTCCTGGTCCTGTACAAGTCACATAGTGGCATAATTTTATAGATCTGGTTCATCCCCTCGGTGGTTATGATTCACAGGATGGTGCTGGGAGAGAGCAGGCTGCATGCTGTGAGAGGTGCCTGCGGGGTAGGCTTGGCTGGAAACCTGTCGTGGTGATATGGCCATGAAGTAAAAACAGGAGTGAAGGGAGGAGGCAGGATAGGAGGAAGAGGGGCTAATAATCTGGCTGCATGAATGAAACTGGCATCACTAATGAGGCCAACAGGCTGGGGATACATTGGTTGTGCAGTATGATTTGCACGTGTGCTTGACGTTTTTCTGGATGGTGGCTTTTTAATCCAGAAATCTCTGGCTGGTGATTTCTGCAGAGACTGTCCTATCTCTGGAGCAGGAAGAGCCGTGCTTTGCCCTGGAGATGGCATGGTCTGAGGCAGGCGTAACTGTTAACACCTACAGAGGCTCTCTGCATTCAGAAAAAGATGTGGTAACTGTCTAGCAAAACTGCGGTGTGTCCCTGGGTTGAGTGTTGAATGCACCCGTTGAACTTCAGCACATACTAGAGCATTAAGTGGGAGCAGAGCAGGGCTACATCAGGCAGAGCTCCATCCTTGTGCAAGAGCAAGACCTGTAGGTTCCTGCATTCGTGACTGAAACTGGGAGCAGAGGCTGCTCTTATTGCCAGCCAATTATTATCCCCAATTCACAGAGAGAATTAGGAAGGGTATGTGGACTAATGCACTAAGTGCCTGGAAAATGTAAAACGTAATTACTGTGGCTTTGGATCTGAAAGGACTGACAATGTTCCAAGGCTAAGTAATAGACTTGATGTGAAGGATGTTTGTTGCCTGCCAAAGAAAAATCAGAAGTCTCCAGGAGATCCTGGAGGCCATCAGGTGGGGTGAATTGTCTGGGAAACATTAAAGGCTGTGCCTGGGCAACATCAAAAGCACAGTGGGCGCTTGGGATGACTGATAAGTCTATGCATCGTATGGGCGTAAATTAAACAGCTAAATGGATAGAAAATGGCATGGTTGGGAAAAATAAAAATAATAAAAAAAAGTAAATCAACAGGGAAATACATGCTGCAGTACATGAGGAGCTTGCTGAGTGCTTTGGATTTTGTGCTGAACGCCTCTTCAGTTTCCTTTGCACGTTGCTGTGTTCTTAGCACATGTGACTGCAAATTGTGACTCCTTGTTTTTTCCTTGTTTGTTTGTTTTTGTTTTGATTTGTTTTCCTTTATCTGGCTCATGTAGGGGTTATTTGTGCTAACAAGGCAATGTTGGACTGTTCAGCCAACCAAAAAGACAAAAAACCCTGGAAACAAACAGTTGCTACCTGCCGAGATGCTATTGAGATAGCGAGCTGCTATCTGCCATCTGCAGAGCAGCAGACACGGTAAACTGGCTACAGATTTTCTGATGACAGTTCTTGTTGTGACACATTTGTGTACTGTTTGGTCTTCGGATTTGATTTTGTTTGTTTATTTTCTGTAAGTAAGATTATTATCAATCCACTTCAGCAAGGCATCGGCTGGGGGAGAATTTTGCTTACAACAATGGCCCTTCTTCTGATTTCCATCTCCCCTGGCTGTAACAGTAAAGAGTGAAACATGCTGCCACGTTCTCCTTCCTCCCAGGAAGGCAGAGGATGAGGCAGCCCTGCTGGTGCCTTTGGGCTGCTTCTGCCAGCTGTTATCAGAAGAGTGGAGCCTGTGTGTCAGCAGCGTGTCTTGGAGTAGCTCCCCTCCCGTGGTCTTCTCTCAGGATGTGTGTGGCTTTTGCCCAGACAGGTGTTACAATAGGCATCTTCCATCTCCTTGCACACAATCCTGTAGCCAAAACCAAGGAGGGATGCTGCTATTCGTGTGCTGCTCAGGGTTTCCTCAGGTCCCATTGAGGCCATGGAGCATTGAGACAGAAGCAGCAGCCTGAGATGGTCTTTGTGTTGGAGGACAGCCCTCTGCCTGCCTTCAGCTGCTGCAGACTTGTCTGGTGGACTCCAAGCTGTGGAGGAAACTGATCTGCAAGTGCAGAGCCTCCTTCATTGTGGGCAGCAATAGCCCTGGAAATGCCAGAGCTACAGCATGTGAGCAAACACTGAATTTGGGGTGCTATCCCTGGACTGGCTAAAAGAAATGTGCTACAACAGGGCTGGGTTGGATGCTAATAATCCTTTTTCATCATAAAAATTGTAATTCAAATGCTTTTGTCCTCCGTGATGCTGATGCCCATCCTCTTGCTTAGTGGGCATGAAAATAAGCCTCTGTCTTATTGAGCTAGAAGAGCTTTCGGCTTTTCTTGAAGCTCCTTCTTCTGATTTTTTGTCTTGCTGTGCAAAGGGTTTCTATTCCAAAACTGTTCCTTGCCAGCTGGTGATCCACTTTCAGCTTGTTTTAGAATGGTGGGAGATACCCATTCAAAGTAGCAATAAAATAAAATATAAAATAAAATGCTGAGCAGCACTCTACTTACAAAAGTGCTTGTTTTCAGTGTTGCTTCAAGGTAGCAGAGCCAGATTTGGGGCTCAGTGAATGAAGCCTGTTGAATACTATCAGCTCCCTCTGCCAATACTAGAGCAAAGCCTTTCTTGGGGTGCTGCTTAAATTCTCTCTGCAGTCCTGCTTTGGGGGTCAGTCGCTGTTTGTCCTCATCCCTCCTAATCTGCTTCTAGAACTGATTAGTGCAGCCCAGCACACAGAGCTATGCTTATTTCCCAGAACTGGTTTCTGAGTGAAAGAGGTTGTGCTCTGAAATTACCAAGAGAGTTGTACATGCTTGACAAAGCACAAAGCGGATGAAATCACGGATTTTCATTTATTTTCTTAATCAAAGAACAGGTTGATGGTACTGGTCTTCTATCTAGAAGCCCAAGCTCATTAAATGTCACCAGAAACAAAACATGCTCTTTCTCGTGTATGCACGTATGCTGTAGCCTCTAAGCTATGTATGCAGTCATCTGTAGGAAGAATTTTCTTGCAAAGAAGTTTCAACACTGGCAATACTCACATTGGGGATGCATTTTGGTAACACTGACCTGCCATGGTGCTCCTTGTGGGTGTGCAGATGATTTATCATAAACTGACAACTGTGTGCTAGATTAAGTGATGTGGCACCTGCTGAGGCATGAGGTCCAACCTATGTGGCAGTGTCGTGGCCATGCCCATCAAGGGGTATGTGCATCTGGCATGAGAAGCGTCTTTCACAGGGAGGATGCTGGTGGTGTAATGAGATAGGAAATAATGAGAGGTGGTGTGCCATCATGGCAAAGTTGCCTGTAATCTCCTGGCACCACAGACTGTGGCTTGTCCTGCTGAATCTAACTCAGAGAATGGCACCCTACCTGCATGTTCAGGGCTTCCTTGGATAGGTGTAATATATCCAAGATGCTCAAGTGATGATTTCAAATGCCAAGGGAAAATATTTAATTACAGCACTAAACAAACTAGTCATTCTTACTGCTTAGCCCCTGCTGCCATCCTCCAGCCTATATGTTTTTAAGGATCGGTAATGCAATGTATTTTGTTGCTAGCTGAGTTCCTCCGCATTCAAGCATCCCTAGGACTGGTAGTGGTGGGCAAATAAGTATCTTCCAAAGGTACTTCCAAAAGTACTTCAAAAATTCCAAAATTCAAAATTCCAAAATTTCAGAATTAAATAGAGGTGGAGAAATGTTCCTCATGGAGCAGAAATAATTTGGTATTGCAGCTGCAGACGTGCAGGATTGCAGGAGAGGTGGCAGAGGAGAGCTGGCTGAAGGCCTTGCCCACTTCTCTTGTTGGGAAGGCTGGTCAGATGCTGACTGCTGCAAGTCATCCGTGCATGGGTGACAATGGAGCAGCTTCTCAGCTCAGCTGGATGTGTGGCTGTTGGTCTTTGTGGTTGTTTTGCAGGTGGTAGCTGCCAATATGGGATAAACAGTCTGTCACACAGCTTTTGTTTCTGAGCAAAGCATCACCCAGCTTGTACTCAGCAAGAAGCAGCTGGATGCCCACGGAGAGGAAATGCCAGACCCAGGGACAGAGGCCATCTCCTCCATCAGTTGTCCCAACTGCACTACTGTGGCCATTCTTCCTGGTTCTGGGATCACAGCACCACCTGTTCTTCTTGCTGACTGATGCCATTTTGAATAAGGTGTGTTTTTGTTGTTTGTTTTTTTATTTAACCTGTGACCCTAAAGCTCAAAAGTAGGGAAGGAAGTGAGGGCTGAACAGACAGGTAAGGTATCAGAAACGTGCTGTTGGTGGATGAGTGGGATGAGTGTTATGAGGATGAGTTTTGTGTCATGGATCAAGTGCTCCCAACTTCCTTCAGGTTTAGTATTGTTTTTCTCAATAATATTTCTTCAGAAAGATTTTTATTTTTATTTTTTTAAACTAGACAATGTAGTCAACAGAGTATTTAGAATAAACTATCTAAATCCCCCATTTACATTGTGTTAAACCACAGCAAAAGTGAATTGCTTTTAAAACTCTCCCGAGCATGCCTGTGTTTGAAATACCTTCACAGTGCACCCGCCTGCTTTTGAGGACCTGAAGCACTTTACAGAAATCTACGTGCTGTCACCTAAATGCAATCCTTTGTGCAAGAAGAGCCTTGGAGAGAAAGCTGTGAGTAATGCCTGATAATCACAGGGCTGTGTAGGAGACTTTGGGAGCTGGAACGCAACCACTCAGCGCTGATTTAATCCGTCTGTTTTGGGGATGAGGGGCCGCTGTTTCTCAGTTTACCTGGCACTTCCCCCCGTGCTGTACTTCTCTAGTATTCAAGTTTGGGGTTTTAATAACTTTTCTGGTTCCTGTATAAACTAAAGTCAAACCATTTGTGAGCTAAAGGGCTACTGGCTCCGTATGCACAGTCCTGGAGGCCATAACCCTCTGCAGGAGCTGCTCACGTCACGGTTCTCCTGTTCTCACCCTTACCTGGGGCCTTTTCTCCCGTGTTTGGCCACCTCTCTGTGCTGCAATGCTGATGTGGAAAGGGCTGTTCTGGTAGACTACAGAGCTCCATTTCACTTCACTTTTTTAGACAATACCAGACACTGTATATACCAGACTATGAAAGCCTCTCAAAAATTGTTTAAAAGCGCTGCAATGTATGCCACAGTGTGAGTTGCCCCCTGCCAAGTTCTGACTCTTCCTTTGCTCAGCTGGGGCAGTTTTCAGCGTACGTCTAACTTCATGGTACAAAGAAACTGTCTTGCCACTTGGAGTGGCATTTTCCCTTTTCCAAGCACACACTGGAGGCATGAACACAGGCCACATTGTGCTCTTACACGTGGATGTAGCCCACTTGGGCAGAGCTCAGAACACGTACAGGTGGGTAAGGGGGACAGGGGCTCTATTTCTGAGTGAGACATTGTCTTGTAAGGGCTACCAGATCTGTTCCTCTAGAACACGTGCCAAGTGCTGCCTGTCTTGTTTCTGTCTGAAGGACTCCCAGGCAGTGCCTTCAAGCATAGGCATTGGTGTCACACAGGAGCTTAGCTTGCCTGTCAGGTAGTGGGCATCACCACTGTTCACTGCTCAAGTCTGAGGGCCAAATGGCTCTGGACTTCGTATTCTAAATCTCTATTTCAGATTCTTTGCCTTTTCCAGCTTTTGGGGTTCCTTTGTGTTTCATTTGTCTTTCCATAATTATAGGTTAAAAAACACAGGAGAATTTTATTTTTATTTTTATTTTTATTTTTATTTTTATTTTTATTTTTATTTTTATTTTTATTTTTATTTTTATTTTTATTTTTTAATGCTATTGCTTTAATTTTTTTTTGATCTTGCAGTGAAGAAATCTCTACCTGGTGCTTTAAATGCTACTGAAGTAGGATTTAAAGGACTCAGAACAACAGTGCTAGGAGAGCAGGGGAATACAGGTGGTTAACACTACGATTCTTGGATGTAGAGTTCATAGTTCTCTCCAGAGCAATACTTTATTGAACTATTTCCAACATGCTATTATGTTAACAGAGGAAAGACACCTCAGCAGAGAGAAATGAAGAAAATAGCCTTCTACTGTGGTGCACTGTGTTAAAAGGCAGCAGTGGTTTGCTCTAGGTTGTTGGATCCAGCTGTATTTTAGCAGAATATTTAATCTAGAATTACAAATATGTGGACTTTGTGCTGCTTTGTACACGCTTCGGTGTTGGTTCTGCTATACTCTGTCGCAATTCACTGGAGCTGTGTTAAACCCTCGTGAATAAAAGCATGCACATTTTTCCTCTTGGCTGTCTGTACACTTATTCCTCTGCTAAAGAGGTATCATCATAATGATTAACACAAAACCTTTCTCAGACATCCAGGGTGACTAAAAGAGCATTTTATAGCATTTTCATTTAGATGAAAAAACACCTTATATTCACTACCAACACTGTCCCCTGCCCCATCCCACACCAATAAAATGTCAGCTACATTATTTTAGCTCTGGCCTTCAGCATTTCATCTTTGCACGTGTAGAGATTGATCCCCGAAGATCCTGTAGGGATGCAGATGGAAGAGTTCACAGTGCTGGCAGTGAAAGTGATGTTTCCTGCATGTGCTCATTTTCCTAGCTGAGCTCAGCTCCAACAGGATGTCCCGTAAGTGTGACCAAGGGAAACATCAATGGAGATGCATTAAAAGACTCTTCTGATTCATTACACAATTCTTCTTCCAGGAAAATAAATAAATGATAAAATAAAATAAAATAAAATAAAATAAAATAAAATAAAATAAAATAAAATAGCTTTTCAATATATTTGTCAAATTAACATTGTTTGTCTCATTATGCAGTATTTTGAAAACTTTTAACTAGAACAAACAGTTGTTAGGACAAAGAGTGTTTAACGCTGACTAGTCTGAATCTGACACAGATGGAAATAAATTAAATGTACAGATTTCTGAGATTCTAAAAATCAAAGTCGCATGTCATTCAAGATGGACTGAAGCTTGTTGGCTTCCCAGAGGTGCCTTCCCCATGGCTACTGAGCCATATACTGCAGTGGAGAGATCCCAAATCACAACAGCAGTACTGTGACTGGCACAATCTGTGCTGACAGGCAGCACCAAGATTTTGAGTGTGCTGACTGGCCTTTACTCCATGCCTGTGCCATGTGGCTTCTCTATCAAATCACTTCGGAAATCTGCTGATAGCACCGAACCCCAAAGATGCTGTCTGAGTCTTCTTTTCTGTGACCTTCACCTTGCCTTTAAGCATGGAAGGTCAGGGATTCTCCACAGCTCTGTACCTTGCAGGCCTCTGGCAGGAGAATTGTTCCTGAAAATAGAAGCAAAGTATTGTGCTTTATTTGGAGGAGGGGAAAAAAAAGAAAAAAATTAATGCTCCTGAGGCTGTGACATGTCTCTTGCCAAGACGATATGCTGTGAATTAGGTGATACAGGTGCACCAGCATCACACACCACGCTGGGCTCTTTCTCTGTAACGTGGTGGCGGTGCTCACCCCTGCAGGAAGAGCAATAATTTCTGGAAAGCCTCTGCAGATGAGGGTGAGGTTTCTTAAACGCTCTGCATAGATTCCTCTCCTCATGTGTTCGCCTTTGCCGGGAGTGGAAGCGACTTCTCTAGGGCAAGCATAATGGAGTACAGCTGGCAAAGCCAGTGCGTGCTGTGCTGCCTGCGGGTGCTGAATGCAGCAGCAGCGATGGCAGCGACCAGCGGCAGGCTCTGCAGGCAGCTCGGGAGCCGGATCGCAGCCAGGGGTGGGCTGTTTGTGCTGTGTGGCAGGAGGGGAGGCTGTCATCCACAGAGCACTCTAAAAGCAACTAATGGTTGTTTTCATGCTGCACCTCCCGTGGGTTTGCATTCAAGGGCTGTCCGCGTTGATATTCTCAAAAGCCAGTTTCACTGAGCTAATTGCGGATTCAGAGAGGGCAGAGGAATCCGAGTTTGGCTGGACGTGACGTCTGATGTCTTCCCTTCAGCCCTTGCACTATCCCCAGCATTTTGAAAAACTTCCCTCATCCAGATGTGGGCATGAAGGTACCCCAGTGGGCTCCATGTGGGACAGAACAAAAGGGGCTGAGAGGGCAGAGCCAGCAGAGCCCGCATGATCTAGTTCATGGCAATAAATTGGGGGTAGTTAAGTGAATCTGGGCTTTTCCAGCTCCTCAGTACAAAACTGACCATAGGTCTCAGTCAAGTTGGTCTTGGAGCTCTGGATGGCTTTGGAGCCCTTCCCAGGCCTTCGTGGGCTTTCTGGAACACAACCTAGAGCTGAAAATCATGCGCTCTTATAGGAGCACTTCCTTTAAGTGCTTTGTGCCTAAGGGAACTAGCAGTGCACGCAGAATGCTGCATGATAACATAGTGAAATATTTCAAGGGCACGTCAGATGGTCGGGCTGGTTATAAACAATGCTGGTGGAAACCATGCGAAAGGCACATAAACCTCTTCCAAAAATCCCTGCAGGGAGGTGTTGGTAATACCCTCCCACTGCAGCTTCATTACTGACATCTATCCTACAGTTAGAGAAAGAGAGAGATGACGTTCCCCAAATATTTGTTTTACCATAGGAAGCAATGCACACAAGTGATTGAACGATCACAGTATCCCTTCATGGTCAAATATTTCTTTTTTTTTTTTTTTTTTTTTTTTTTTTTTTTTTTTTAAGCCTGCAGCTGACCACTGCCTGCCTTAGAGAGAAGCTGGAGGGCTGCAAGATTGTGTGAGATATTTTACTGCTAATAACTGGAGTAAATTAACTGCTGGCCGTAGGAGAAGTTAAATTTAGATGTCTGCAATGTACTCAGCTGTGGGAAGGCAGCAGCGATTCCTGTTTATTTCATGGTTCTGAATTTTATTTAACTCTCTGGGAGGAATGCTGAAAGTGATGAGAAGCTAGCAGAAGGGTGTAAAATAATGGAGGCTTATCCAGCAATACATTAGCTTGGTAATGAGTGCAGTCTGTACCAGGGAGCTAGTTGGAGACGCTTGAAGCATGCTGTAGTTTGGAGGCTGTTAAGTAGATTTAGGCAGGAAGAGTAAATGGGGGATCTGGAACTGGCTGTGGTGCTCTCCAAGCAGGTAATAAAACTTTCCTCAGGACATGAATAATCTCTGGAAGGAGAATATCAGATTTTCTCCTGGTTCAAGGAGAATATCAGATTTTCTCCCTCAGCCCTGTGACTTTATCCCTGTGAGGAGTGCAGGCTGGGCTCCTGCTCTGACTGCTGCCTTGGGCAACGTGTCCAGTCCACAGCTCTGCTTTTCTTATGAATCAGCCACAAACATGCAGTGGTTCGGTGAAACCAGGAAGTGGCACTGTTTGAAAGCAACTATTTAAGGCTGGTGTGCAGCCTCTGCAAAGGCAAGCTCACAGACAGATGGACGGTCTGGTGGGACAGTGGGATGGAGCACATCTCCAAATTGCCTAGGCTGCCAAGTACCTGTGTATCTCACCAGATGAACTCTGAACTGGATGCTCTAAGGGTGTCATTTCTGTTCAGGCTCTAGAGAAAGGTGTGTCATGGCAGGAATGAGGAATCACTGTTTTCTTCCACTGTGCCCAGTGCTCCCAGGGCATAGATAATTCAGAAGTTTCCTTCCTGCAGTGCCCTTGAGAGGCTTTTTCTGTTCCAAAATTTAGAATGCAGAGAGGGCATACATGTACATAGGAACAGTCCACATTTTTTTTTCCTGAGGCCTCAGATCTTCTTGAAAGTCTTTTCATCTTTGAAAAAAAAAAAATCAGTGCTGTGAGGCATGCTAGTGAAGGACTGACACCTGCAAAATTAAAGATGCCTCACGTTTTGCATGATGATCTGGTGGTGCTGCCCAGTACTACTGTATGCGAATCATAACACAGCACTGCAAAATCTGCAAACATCAGAAACGGGCTTAGATTCCCCCTCAGGGAGAGAAGAGATGCTTCAGCCCCAGGGCATGCTCACCGCACATCTCCCACCTTTGTGGAGAGCACCAGCTGCCATGCCTCTTCTTGGCGCTGAGGCCACTTGCTCTTTTGGAGTAACCCACGTTCACTGCTGGGAAGCTACCACCCAGGCAGCATCCACCTTACTATTTCTTCTGCATTCCCTGACCTGCCAGTGTTAACTGCTACTGAGATTTTCTGGCTTAGCCGAAGTTGTAAACATGTATTTCTTTTGGCAGCCTGTGGCTGTTTTTGTCCTTGATTTTAATTAAGCCCAAACCACGGAAATTAGCCTTTCTGAGTAATATCTTGCATCTTCACCAGAGGAACTTTCTCTTCTGTATCACCTTTTTGTTAAAAGCAACACTTTTTTTTTTTTTTTTTAGCAAAAAGGGTGAGCCAAAAGAGAAGGCTAATCTTTTGGCATTTACTTACAAGCCTGGCTTTTAGTTATGCTAAAATCTATCATTTTGGCAACATATCCAGCCCTTACAGTTCTCGTGAGACTTCCCGTGCCTCCTCCCGGGAGAGCAGCGTCGTTAATTAATTAAGCACAGGTACAGCACGGCAGGGCAGTGATTCACGCTCAGACGTCACTCCCGGCACAACCTGCTTTCGGACGATGCATTTTCAGCATCGAGGGTGTTTAAATCCTGCCAGTCCTATCAGACGGGGGTCACTTTATGCGATGCCGGGGGAATTCAGCAGTCCCCGATGTTCCCCCGAGGCCGCCCCTGTCGCCGCCCGGTGTCGCTGCCGCGCTGCCTGTCGCCGCTCCCGACCCCCGCAAGGCCACCCCGCCGCCCCCGGCTGCCAGACTTCTTCAGCCGAGACTCCGTCGTGATGCTTTTCGAGGACTCTTTTTGCATGACTCCCCCCCCTCACCCTCTTATTTTTTCCTTTTTTTTTTTTTTTTTTTTTTTTTTTTTTTTTTTTTTCCTGGGACGGAGCACTAAGCCGTGCTCGGTTCCCTTTGATTTATGTTGAGGGCCGGTCCTCCAGCTGGCAAAAATTACCCAAAATACATTAGCGAAACTAGTTCAGCATCGATCAACGATTTTATTCCCCGCTTAAATTCAATTTCTTTATTCTGCAGACCACAGCCTTAAAGTCAAACTGCAGTAATGTGATTTGGGTGGGTAATAAAAAAACCTTGTAAACATTCAGAAAATGTTTATTCTGTGTAATGCAGCTGAATGCACTAAAATATCTGTTAATTCACGGCAGAGTAAAATGTATGAATCGAGTTTGAATTTATTTTCCTGCAAAGTTGCTGAGTATTCACCTTTTTTTTTTTTTTTTTTTTTTTTTGAGATTGTAAATCCTTGTCTTGTTGCTTTATTCATGCAGAGAATGTCACTGTATGTACCCCAGCTATCTTCTTTAGCATAATTCCTCTATCCTTCTGCTTAGTTTAGTCTGCCTCCAGAAGTCAGGTCAAAAAAAGTGAATCACAGTTGCCCCAGGAGAGCCAGCTTCTACCTTGAAATTCATGCTAAAATGAGTTTTCTGCAAGTGGTCTGATAACCATGTTCTTTTTTAATTAAACTTTTTAGCCTATGGAGACTAAGGAAGTCAGGTAGATGATTTTGTACTGGGAAAAGTACCACTACATATTTCACAATTACTTTTTTTCTTACTTCTCTGTTATTTATTACTGTTATATGCCTTGGAAAAATTGAGTATCAGACATAATTTTTAACATACTGCCAAGCTCTAGAAAATGAATGGACATACCTGTGGTATTTTTTTTTTTATTTTTTATTCTTTTTTTTGTAAAAGCTACACTGGACTTTGAACTGAAACATACAGTTCATAATCTTAAAATTAAAATTAATTTTCTCTGGCTAGCAGCAGTGTTTAACATCTGTTCCATTTCCTTTTGTACAATTTGCAGAAAAGTGAACGGTATCATTATGTTTTCTATGGAGTGCATCTGCACCTCAGCCTTGTGAAGTTAGAAACGAGGAATGAAGCTCAGAGATGGGAAGGACACAACTTTTCTGCCTTTGGCCGTCAGAGCTGGGCTGAAATAACCATTATTTACTAAGTTTCCAAACTCAGTAAGTACTGGTGAAGAGCTCTGAGTGCTTTTGTTCAGAGTCCTGTTTCCTCACCAAAGGAATGATTAAAGGAAGGGTGGTACCACTGAGGATTAGTGATTGAGATGTTGACTGCTTTCTGCCAAGGAAAAAAAGGAGGAGCATGCAGATGGAGTCTTATTATGAGAGATGGCATTTGAAAGTTTTGGGGATATCTCTGTTGTGTATCTACATGCAAGTTTCATGCTCATGTTCTTTCAAGAACAGAGCATGAATTTTACAGATTGGTCTAGTTGTTCAAGGTGACTCTCAGGGAAATGCTACATTTCACATCTCTTTGGCTTTTCCTAAGTGGACTCTTGGCTTGGAGCATCTGAAATCCTGGCATGGCTTTTGGCTAAGCGAGCACTTCGGTGATGCCAGCCTTGGCTGTGTGGCGTGGCCAAACTTACGGCATGCTGCGGGGGGACATGCCAGCACCCATTTTCCACCTCCACAGAGACTGCAGGGCAGTCCTTGCATTGTCCAAGACATTGGTACATTACATTACCCTGTCACAACCTCTGGCTGGCAAAATCAACCCCAGTGGGGACTAAAAAGATGTGGGGAGAGCTGCTGTAGATCATCCCTCAGAACCAGCTCTGCTGGAGGCAATAAGGGCTGCTGAATTGATTAATATCCACTATAAAGGTTGGTGGCTAAAGCATGACTTGTTTCTTTGCTCTGCAAACAGAGAAGCTTTACCCCATGCAGTCAGCAAAGTGTGTCCCTTTGGGCTGGTACAGAGTGAAGTCCTTCGCCAGCAACTCTGTTCTACACGTGTGAGGCTCCCACGGCCAAGAAGTTGGAGAAGGCAACTTGGGGTGGATCTGCTGGAAACAGGCCATGGGGAGGGACAGAAGGCTGCTCGAAAATCACAACAGCCATATCCACAGGAAAGAACCTCCCTTTAATAGGCAAAACCAAGCATTTTCCCCTCACTGACAAGGACCTGATATAAAACCTTGTGCAGCAGCCTAATCCCTCAGCTTCAGTGCAAAATGGGCATGTGTAGGGCAGCATTATCAGTGGTGGAAAATAATGACACCTGTCACTGATGACTTCAGGAGGGCTTCAGAGGATGCCCTACATGAGAAGATGTCTCATCATTTGATCTGTGCTGGCTTGTGATTTTTATCTCTGGTAGGTGAATTTAATTTGTCACCACCCTGATGAGTTCTGCTTGAATGCATTTTCCTCCCAGCACTGTCAGGCTCAGAGAGGGAACAACAGAAGTTCAGTTTCCCAGATCAGATAGAGGAAGCAAAGATTTCAGCCTCCCTCCTGTGATATGGCTATGATTGGTCCATCACTACCAAGATATGGCAGCATAAGGCGTACCTGAAAATGTAAATACACAAAGACGGAAAGACCACAAAAGACCCTAGCTGCTCTCAGTATCCACTTCTGCATTAAGGCTATATCTGGGAAAAATCCCAAGCTGAAACAACCCAAGTGGAGGATTTTGAAACGTGTAGTGGAAATGGGGTGTAGAGCAAGGGGAAGACATTCTGATTTGTGGCTATAGTGTAGACAGAAGTTACCCATAAGACTGTAGCCTGTGCACTTTGAGGTTAAATGGAATTGAACACTTTTTTTTTTTTTTTTTCTTTAGAGCAAAGAGAAAATAAGAGGCAAATAGCATTACTTGATTGCAGTAATTACAAACCTTAGAAAATGGCTGTGGCTTAGTTAGGTTGCTGATGAACCCACTGGAACAGCTCTGGTCTGAGTTCAGTAGTACAGTGTGCCAGAACTGATTCTTGGCAGAATTACAATTATATTGTTTTTAATTATGTCCACCTTTTGACATTATTGATTTTGGCAGGTGCTAGTATTCCAGCATGCTAGTCTTTATAATTATAATCTATAATTAGATAAGTTTGCACACAGCCTCGAAAACATGCTGCAAAGAATGACATCAGTGTTACTGATGTTGTTTAACCCCATAAACTTCTTCCTCCAGCTAACCCCTACTTCCTGACATCCTACTTCAGGGAACCAAGTTATGGTCTATAGTTGGGCAATAATTGTGTATTTATATACTTACCTAACTACAGGTCTGTAGTTACTGGGAGTTATCATCAGCACCATTAATCAGCTCATTAACCAGCTAAAAAAAGTTCAACTTCATCCTCAGATGGGAGATACGAACAGGGAGAACTGCTTGGAACTTGCTGTCAGGCTCAAGCAGGCCCCAAATGCTCCTCTTGTTGCTCAGGATGTTAGAGGTTTGCTCCTCATGGAAGTTTGACAGTTTTGTCTGTGTCCAGGCCTAAAAGGTGAGTTCAGCTGGCCTAAATTAGACCAAAGGCCCTGTCCCGGTGTCCTGGTCAGCAGCTGGTGCCAAGAGTTGTGCTCAATGGGTCGGGCGCATTGTGGTTCCATACCAGCACTCTCTTGGACATCTTGCAGGTGGCAGATCTAAGTTAACTGCCCCAGCTGGCTTTTTCCTGTGAATTTCTCCATGTTCCTTTCTGGACTTGTGTAAACCTCTCACATGCTGTAGTACAGAAGTAAGCAGATGAATTACGTATTGTTTCAAAAGTCACCTCCTTTCATTTGTTTTGAATTTCTGACAGTCTGATAGATTAGATGTCCCCACCTTTTTACTGGAGGAGTCAGCTGAACAATTATTTCCTGGTCACCCTCTCTGAGCTTTTTGTCATTTCATGTGATACCGCTCCCCCCACACACTGTATCATAACAATATGTATCAAACATCATAATCCTCTCCCTCTGATCCAGGCATTTTTTGGGGTGTTCACTGGGCAGAAGCTGTATCAGATACCTGACCACCCCTCTTACCTTCTTGTCATGTTTTGTAAATCCATTATATTTTCTTGAGAGAAAAAAAAAAAAATTGCACAGAGCATCCGAGGTTTATTCACTTGTACAGGAAAGTAAATGTGATGTTGTCTCTGGTGCCTTCTATCCCATTTGTAGTAATTCTGGCTGTGTGACATCTTTGTCTAGTACAGAGCAAGGTGTTTTTACTGTATCACCAGCCAGGAACTTATTCCCTCTGTGGTTATGATTAGTTTGGAGACCATCATTTTATACGTGATATTGATGGCTTTTTTTTTTTGTCTTTTTTTTTTTGTCTCTTTTTTTTTTCTTTTTTCCCTTTTTTTCCACCAATGTGCATTGCTTTGTTCTTATCTACAGGAAATTTCATCTGCTGTTTTATTACCTAGTCACTGGGTATTAGCAGGTACATATGCAAAGCTGGCTCTTGTCTGAATGGCTCTGATTAGGTTCGTGTTACTAGTGAAGCCTCTGCCCTTCCTATTCTCTCCTGACCTTTTACAGCTTATTTGAGGCTGTGTTGAACAGCAAAGGTCACTAATGCACATCTCTCTGGAGATCTTTCTCTGTTGGAAAAAAATCCTGTTTCCTCCCACTCTTTATCTCTTCTCTTTTAACCATTCATTTAATCATGCCTGAGGACTTTAACCTGTTATCCCACGGGAGATCCATGTCTCCTGAAGACTGTGATAAAGTCCATCAGAACTGTTTCAAGCTGGCACGTCGTCTTAGTCGTCCCATGAACACTAATAGGTTTGTGAGGCAGTGCTTTCCTTCACACATGCCAACATGACCCCTCCTTGTTATGTCTGATTTATTCAAGTGCCTGCCAGCTCTGTCCACTCAAAGACTTTCTGCTAACGTGCTGGTGCAGACAGCATGTTGCAGGTCTGTGGCTCCCCAGATCTCATGGCTGCGGTCCCTGGTGGTCCCTACTGTAGTTCCTGGTCAGTAGCAGAGTCTGGGAACGCTAACTGGGTCTGTGTGAACAGCACAAATTTATCTGGGAATGTGCTGCAAGGAAAGAAACTGGGCAAGGAGGGAGAAGCAGCCACATAGGCTCCTCCCATGTCTTTTGTCCTCTAGAGCTTTGGGCAAAAAGGAGTAGAGGACCTTTCAGCATTGCTGGCTGCACTGGGTGGCAGAAGAGAGAAGACAAAGGTTACATGAAACAGCTTCAGTAAGGAACCAAAAGATGTTTGGGATAATGGGAGAACTAGCAATAGAATACTTGTCTTTGGGAAGAGGACTTAGGTGCCCACAGTCAAACATTTGGCTAAATTAATACAGAAAGCAGAGAAATTAAGACATTTTCCTCTCTCTCTCTCTCTCTCTCTCTCTGTGTGTGTGCGTGTGTGTGTGTGACTTATAAACAAGAGAAGCAGCAGCATCAAAGCAGGCAGTCAGGTTATATTATTTAAGTCTCAAATCAAAGTTAGTTGCTTTGACAGAGGCGAATTGATGATAGATTTATACTAGTAAGAATATTTTCCCCCAGTTGTGGTGGCATTTGATAGGTGCAGAACTGCTCTAGCAGAAACAAAAAATGATCCGCAGCAGTGAAGGTTGTGTTTGTGTATTCTTCTTGCTCTGCGTGAGCAAATGTGTGCTTCAGAGATGTGTCCTGGCTGTTAATTGCAGAGCTGCATCAAGAACAGCTTTTGCTTTCACCTTTGCCCATCATGACTGCTTATCCCACCTGCCGTAAGACTGCCTCAGTTTCTCTTGCCCTCCTGAGCTGCTTCCAGGGGCTGCTGTTTGGGAAACAGTACTTCATGTGCAAAATCTTCCCTGTGCCCGGAGAATATGGCATTAAATGTTTCTCAGTACAGTACTCAGCCTTAGCCAAAAGCCCAGTGCAATCATCAGTAGTAATAGCAGAAAGTTATCATTTTAGGTGTGACTAATAGACTGAAGGCTTCATTATACTAGTGGCTTTACAGACAGGAAAAAGAAATGATTGTTACCTTGAAAAGATTACAGCCCAGAGATGCATTTAGTGTTCGACACCTTGTGATCCTTTCTTTGTTGATATTATACAGAAATGTTATCCTTGTCTCCAGATCATAAAGGCTTCCTAAGTTCTAAAATATAATGTTGGGAATTCCCCCCTCTCCAAAGCTGTTATCACAGATTCCATAATTTTCTGTTCAGTTTTCAGCAGTGTTGGTCTCATAGTAACAAAGGCATTTTCCTTTAGGTGACTGAAAAAGAGCTTTAACAGCATCACAAATCTCCCTTCTGTATATTCATTAAATGACCAGTGTACCTGTACTGACATATTTCCCCCCCTCCCCAGAAGCCATCCTCAGGGCTCAGCGTATGAATTTATAAGCGCCAGATTGCTCTTTCCCAGTAGAGTGGGAAAAGATGTTGGATGTGTAGTGGTGCAGCTATGATGAATTCACAGTCGCAGCCCATTTTGTGACAGCATCTGCTCTTTTGCAATTCCCAGGCCTTTGAGAAAAAAAAAATAAATAAAAAAAATAATAATCTGAGCCATGGTTCTCTATAGGCAGCTCTACGGCGACAGTTTCCATTACCACCCTTGATGAGGTTCTACGATACCTTGGAAACAGATGTAGAAATGCACTTGATTTGGCACGCATCTTTATCTCCTTTGTTTTTAAGAGCTGCGTTGTGCTGTGCTCCAGTTGGTTTCAATTAACAGGCACGCTGCTCAGAATGGACTTACTGCTCCTCTTCCTGCAGCGCTCACATGAGCAGTACCAAGTAACCACCGCGCCTGGCTGTGGCACAGGGAAAAGGGCAGGTGCTGCAGAAGTGAAAGACTATAAAGAAAAATTGCCACAGCGCATGTGTCAGCAGGTGGAGTCTGTAAGTGGTGAGAAGGAGACGATGAAGTCCTTCAAATTTCTTTCAAAGGTGCATCATTTCTTTCTGTGATCCTATAATTCTATGATTCTATCTTGTAATACTCAGGGAAAAAAATGTTTAAGGCGTCTTCTGTGCTTTAATCAAAGAGAAACTGGGAACCTTTGCATCCTTAGGAGGAATACCAACACTTAAAGGTGTGAAACCTGTGCCTACTCAAGGGGGCTCCAGAACTAGGTACAGAACAAGAGATCACCACTGGGAAAGTCTTCTGCTACTTTGGGCCACCCCACATCTTAGTTTACTTGGACAAAAAACAGATGGAGAGTTCTTCGAAAAACAAATAAACAAGATTAAAAAAAAATATATCCTTATATGTATCAGTGGGGAAAACATACATATTTCCCAAAGCTTTCTGAAATTCATATAAACTGTCTTAAAAAACTAGTAGATGTGTTTTTGAACCTAGTTCTGTCATAGACGAAAACACACATACTGATGGCTGATATGCAACCAGTTTCAGAAAAGCATTGTGAAATCCTTCAGAAGCTTCATCACATCTAGATGCCGGGAGCTGCAGTCTCTCTTAATGTGTACGAAAACTGTGAACCAGGAACTGTGAGCCTGTGCCATGGGAGAAGCAACCCGTGGGCACAGTGCTTTCTAGTATCAAGATCTCCTGGCTCTCTGTTGACAAAGCTTTGCCCAGAACAGAAACAAATGCTCTCTTCTGGCCCTGACCACAATACTGTCAAAGTGTCTTGTCCATATTATCAGCTTGCTTGATTATGTGAAAAAAAAGTATTATTTGTGAAATTCAGCAAAGTTGCTATTGCTTTGAAACAGTGCTCTGCCAGCAGATAAGCAGTAAGGGCTTGATTTGCCAGTGCCAGGAGTTTCAGTGTGCATCTGGTGGAGAGACTGGACATCTCCGAGAGGACTGGGGTAAAGAGAGAGACTTTTCTGGGTACCCAATGGGACTTTTTCAGCTCAAAAAGCCACTGAAAGTGGTTGGAAATAGGGCTGGATGTCCCACTGCTAGGAAAAAAAAAAAAAGTGTTTGCAAATGCTTTTCTGCAGTCTGCCTAAACTGGCAAGATTTTCATCAGTTAGATGATGACTTAGTTGATAGGTTGTCTCTTCTTTTAGCATTGCAGTGGAAGTTGGCATCTTGGGGTGCTTGCTGTTGTGCTGGGTTTACACAGCAAGAGTTTGGTAGCAGGGGATCTGCAGGAGTGGCCTCTGTGAGCAGAGCCCAGCAGCTGCCCCATGTCAGAGCAGAGCCAGCTCCAGATGGCTCCAAAGGGACCTGCTGCTGGCCAGAGCTGAGCCAGGGAGTGATGCTGGGTGGGCCTCTGGGGAGCAGATTTAAGGAAGGGGGGGAAATACTGCTGTGCTACAGCAACTGGGAGAGAGAGTGTTGTGTTGGAGCTACCAGTGTGAAACCACCACATCTATCAAGAAAAATGGATGCTGCTTCTCTTCAGGCTTTTTCTCTTTTGGGATTGCATTACTACCTTCAATACTCTGTTCTCTGGGAGCTGCCTTTGAGAGTGGCTTCCCATGCTGGTTGCCTGTGGGGACAGTTTGGGATCCTTTGGAGATCTGGTTGCTCTGATAGTGCCGCTGCCTCTCAGTTAGTGGGTGAGAGGAAACACCTACTGCACAGTGACTGGCATTTGCTGCATGACCAAACCATGGCGTTGAAAAAACCCTTAATTCAGCCTGTGCAAAATGTGTGAGCAGCTAATGAGTAGACTGACCTTATCATCTGGGCAGTGCCTTTGTGGAAGAGCTGAAAGTGTGAAAGTCACTGCTGTGCCAGGTGAGAGGACTGGGGTAATCACTGTCCCTGTGCTTTTGTCCATGCCCAGCCACTCCTGTCCCTTCACACCGTGCTGGGTAAGCACTCCCCACCCAGCTGAGTTATTTTGCCATGTGCCAGTCAGAGGCTCTCGATGCAGCTTCTGGGTTTGAATACAGCCTGGGCTGCAAGAACAAGCTGTCATTTAGAGTAGTTGTGCACATCAAAATGTTTGATAGATTTCTAATGGCCGTGTCTGTTGTCCTGTGGAATTTTTGTGTATAGGTGCACTTAAGGAGGGTGATCCCTCTCAGCCTGTGATTTTTTGATTTTTGTTTTGTTTTGTTTTGAACGAGAGGCTAAGGAATAAAAAATGAGAAATTTCTTACATCCATTACATTACCCTGGAATCAAGCTGAACTAGAGCTGTGAGATGAAAAAATGCTCCCTTTTTTTCCCATTGTAACATAAACAGCTTAACAAGTCAGCAGTGACATCAGTTGTATGCAGAAGT
The DNA here is from genome assembly GCF_009819795.1 of Aythya fuligula. NCBI lineage: Eukaryota > Metazoa > Chordata > Aves > Anseriformes > Anatidae > Aythya > Aythya fuligula. The sequence continues at coordinate 55,489,905 of NC_045593.1, forward strand.
GCTCGAGTGGGCTTTGAGTAGCGCAAATTTCTTCATTTGATGTTCTTTCTGTGCAATATTCTCTCCTTTCTGTTTGCCACTGAGAGGTGTTTCCAGATTACACTGTTTTCTAAACAAATTTCCGAACGTGCTGTGCCAGTCTCTACTGGCCCATACAGCGACGGTGATTTCAGATGTGCAGAGAGCTAGCCTGCCTACCACGGGGCTTTTACACATTTCAGTAACCTCCAGTGGACTTGGGAATCAGGCAGAAATAATGTGTGATGAGATCACAGAAAGGCTTCTGATGGGCAGGGCTGCGGAGGTCTGTTGGGAGGGAGAGGGGGTTAAAGTGTGGCCACAGGCAAAGTTACAGGGGTTCATCTCCTGCAGACCTGGGGGTGGGCTGAGGTCGCTCCGGGTCTTCCTCAAGAAGCAGTGCTCTTCAACACCTTTTTTTTTTTTTTTTCTTTTTTTTTTTTTTTTTCCTCTTGTCTTGTGGGAATTCTCACTGCTTTATTTTTTTCCCTTTCTAGCTCAGAATGAAAGGTTAAGTCTAAAAATAAACTATGGACTGAAAATAGGGAAAAAAAAAATGAGAGAAAAGAAAAAAAGAAGCCCTCACTTTCTGCACACACACATTTCAAACAGAGAAGTGACCTTGGTACCAAAATGAAGTTACACACTTTATAAAACAAAGAAGATTACAATTTATTTTATTTTATTTTATTTTTAAATGTCATTATGGGGAACATGGGCAGAAATTAAGTTTTTCCTACAGGCTGATAATTTTTTTCCTGCTGTATTTTATATTGCTCGGGAGTCCATTGTTCATTCCAGCCCTTTTATTTGGGTCCTGGTGCCGTGGGACTAGCTCTTTAGCTGGCAAAGGTTGATGCAAATGTCCATTAATCTGCCACTGGCATTCCTAGGGAAGTTATGCAGTTCTTGTTTCTACATCTAGATTTTTGAGTCAGTTTATACTGGTGAAGCAGCAATTCCTGCTTTTACCAGCTAGGTGGCGTCCCTCCTGGTTTAACTCCCTTGCAATTTAACAAAGGACAACAATCTCTTTTAGCATTTTTTTTTCTTTTTTCCTAGTCCCTAATTATACAATCTTGTCTCACCTTCTTTTTTTAACATATTTTGTTTTGCATGTTGCATGTATGTTGAGAGAAGGAAGCACCTGTGAACAACATCTGTTCTGTCTTTCATCATGTACTGCGTACAAAGAAGATGTAGAAGGCCAGTAAGGGATGGTGCAGAGATTCCTATAGGGAATTTATATATTATTCTGCTAATGTTTTCCTTACAACCTACAGAATATTAAGGGCTCAAGATGGAGGTTAGAGCATGTGTGGCGTTGTCCCATTCCCATTCATCTCAAGTTCTGGAATTTGGTATTTGGCAGGGAATAGATGCAGACATATGCTCATGTCTGAGGACCTTTCCAGAACCACAGAAGGTCCAATTTTATACAGAAACAGAGCAAATGCCATGTGATTTTGTCAATCCGCAGTTATCTGCTTGGTAAGGGGAGCTTCTTTTGTCTTGCAATTTCTGTGTAAAAGAATATTTGAAAAAACAAAAACAAAAACAAAACAAAACAAAACAAACAAAACCCACAAAACAAACAAACAAATAAAAACAAAAACAAAACAAAAACAAAAACAAAAACCACCATTGTACTTCCCCAAATAGATTCCTAGAAATAAGGGAGTGGAAGAACAGTGTTTTGCTTCTTTTGCCACAGGTGGTCTCTGAAACTGCATTTTCTCAGCTGGCTCCTTCTAGATGAGATTTGCTATAACCTAAAGTAAAGTCTGCATCATTTTATGGACAGCCAGGGAAGATTTCAGCAATTTAGGCTGACTTAGTAAACATAATTTTATTGTCTATTGCTTATTACAGTGTTTACCAATGCAGCTAGTGTGCTTTAATGCTGATGTGAGTCTCTCCATGCTATCTGATATTTAAGCTTCCTTTCACTTCTTGCAAAATCTGTTTTATATTGTAGTAAAATTTGTCAGCACTTGCATTCATAACTTTACAGTCTGTGAGATTCAGCCTATAAATTTCCAAATAAAACATAACAAAGCATGTCAGAATCAACACTGTTGTCGAATCTAAACTGGTCACAAAGAAGGCATCTCCAGGATGTGCACCATTAGTGCATCACCAAGGAGAGAGCTCTGGAAACCGAAGGGAGAAATAACTAGTAGTTATTAATGGCTCCACGTACTCTCTTCAAAGCCCTGCCCAGGTGCTTGTTTCAATGCCATTTTCATGAATGATTCCATTGTAAAAAATGAACTATTTCCTTTGCTGAAAGAAAATGCAGGCAATCTGGAAGATGGGAAGATCTTCCTCTAGCTCAGTCTCCCAGTATCGAGTGCCAAGTAGATGAGACAGCATTTGGTATCTGCGGATCAGAGATGGAGTTGAGGTGGATTCATAATAAGTTTGGATCTGAAAATAGAGCATTGAAATGAGTTGACATTTTTTCCAAATCAAAAATTTGTCGAGGAAGAGCTGTTGGCAATTGTCAATGCTTGCAGCAGTAAATTGAGTGAGGATAAGAGTCTGGATTTGTAATGGAAAATGTTCTCCCAAGCAGCCAAATCTTTGAGAAAAGGACGGTGCTATGCTAAGGAAGGTCTGCACTATGTGAGCGGTGCTTGTGTGTGTAGTTTTAGCCAGAGCAGAGGGTGAACTAGGCAGTTCTCATGTGAGTACCTCATGGCATCGACCACAGGTGTTTTCCTACGAACCTGAAAGCTGATAGTTTCTTGCCTGGTGCTCAGTGCTTATAGGTGGGTAAGCTGAGTGTCATGATCACCAAGGAGAGGATGCTTTTGGGGGTGCCTACGCTACAGCAGACCACAGTTCCAGCCTCTCTTCTACTGGGACTGTGAACAGCCTGGTCACAGAAGAAGCTGCAGCTGCAGCCTCACTTGTACAGGACAAAGGAATGGAGGTGAATGTGTGATTTCCAGAGCCTGACTCCCTCACAGATACCTTCCCATGTGCGGAGGGTTCAGACTCCAGCAGCATTTTAGAGCCTGCCATGCAGCTCCGCAAGAGCTTGCGTTCACTGGTACACTGAACTTTTACACACCACTGAGCAAGGGCATGTTCCAGCTCCCTACCTCTGCAGTTTAGTGTGATCTTGTGAAGGAAGGGGCACCTTCTCAAAGCCTGTGGAAGCTCACGTCCTCTCCTAGTTCCCAGGCTCAGCCTGCTGGTGAGTTTCTTTGTGGGCCTGTCTGTGGTAGCAGGTCAGCAGTGAGATCCCCCTGAGAGCTGGCACCTTGCAGAATGATGGCAAAACTGCCAGTGCTTGCTGCAAAAGTTTGACCTCTGCCTTGGGACTTTTGTGAGAGACAGAAATCCAAATATGTGCCATCCGGCAGGACAAATACACTGTAATATTGGTCCTCAGAAAGACCTCCCTTCTCTGTTGTGAGGAGGAAAAGCCTCTCAAGCCGAAAAATGAATTTTGCAGAACAAAGAGAACTGGAAGAAAGGAAATCTTCTCTGAGTTTTGCTGCAGAGAAAGGAATTTAAAAATACTTCCCTCAATTATAGCGAATAACAAAACTATCTGCATCCCCTTCCCCTGCTCCCACCAAGTCTTCAATTTATCAGAGATCAAAGACTCCTCTCAGTGCTGTGCACTCTGCAGTGGGCTTTTCGTGCCCTCGGGCTAGGCTGACCTGCTCGCAGGGACAGCACAGACATCCTCAGGGCATCAGGGAGCTGTGCTCATGAGCTGATCTATCTGATGTGAATCTCACAGCTACTATTGATTTCCTTTTATCCAAAAGTACACTGGAGTGGAAAAGAGAAGCTTTGGCTTGCGACTTTGTTCTTCATTGCTCTTTTATTATGCGTGAAGGCACAGTTTCTGTTTCAGAGACATTAGAGGAGAATTTTTGTTTAACCCAGCAGCCTCAGGACTGTGAAACCTTCTCTTTTCTGGAGTCTTTTTGTCAAATTCTGAGGCTGTGAATAAAGCAAGCTGTGGATGTGTGGATTTAATCCAACTCTTTCTCATCTACTGATGCATTTCCTGATTTTTAACCTTGGATTTAACGAAGTAGTTCAGTGAAGAGCTTTGGATGGAAAAGGAATAGAAATAGAAGCCTGTAAAGCCTCTCCTCCCTCAGGTGATGAAGCTGAAGTGTTTTTAACTAAGGTCTCTCAAACCCATGGAGCCCTAACTCCTCAGCTATTCCCACACGAACTATTATGGACCTTCCAGCATATCCTAAGACAGAATCAGTCAGCCTTCAGTCAGAGCTGGAGAGAGATGGAGGTTAAACAGGCCGAAATGTTTTCATGTGGAGATGTCATTATTAGAGCCAGACGGTTCACAGACAGGTGACATCAGGGCAGTTCAGTGAATTTTCTGTTCAATCAATTGCCAGTAGTGCAAAGCATGGTTATTATGTGTATTCCCTTAATATAGCCTCAGCTTTTAGTTCACTGATCTTAGCTTGGTCCACTGCATACAGGAGAGCCAAAAAGTAAATAGTAATTAATGTTTCAGCTATTGGGTTACCAGTTTGAAGTTGAAACCTGTGAGGAAATGATACATCTTTGGGAGTGATGGTGGATAGTCAGCTGAATATGAGCCAGCAGTGTGCTCAGGTGGCCAAGAAGGCCAACAGCATCCTGGCTTGTATCAGGAACAGTGTGACCAGCAGCGTTAGGGAGGTGATCGTCCCCCTGTACTCAGCTCTGGTGAGGCCGCACCTCGAGTACTGTGTTCAGTTTTGGGCCCCTCACTACAAGAAGGACATCGAGGTGCTTGAGCGGGTGCAGAGAAGGGCGACGAAGCTGGTGAGGGGCCTGGAGAACAAGTCCTACGAGGAGCGGCTGAGGGAGCTGGGCTTGTTCAGCCTGGAGAAGAGGAGGCTCAGGGGCGACCTTATCACTCTCTACAGGTACCTTAAAGGAGGCTGTAGCGAGGTGGGCGTTGGCCTGTTCTCCCACGTGCCTGGTGACAGGACGAGGGGGAATGGGCTTAAGTTGCGCCAGGGGAGTTTTAGGTTAGATCTTAGGAAGAACTTCTTCACTGAAAGGGTTGTGAGGCATTGGAACAGGCTGCCCAGGGAAGTGGTGGAGTCACCATCCCTGGAGGTCTTTAAAAGACGTTTAGATGTAGAGCTTAGGGATATGGTTTAGTGGGGACTGTTAGTGTTAGGTCAGAGGTTGGACTCGATGATCTTGAGGTCTCTTCCAACCTAGAAATTCTGTGATTCTGTGATTCTGTGATCTTCCACACAAGCAGAATACGGAAACCGTCCCAGTCGGATTCCTTTTCCTAATCTGCCTTGGGAATGAGTCAAAGAACATTTCAGCCCCAAATGAAATAGATAAATCTAAGAAGTTCAAAAACAAACAAACAAACAAACCGACATGTGGTACTATGGCTTGAAGTACAGCATTGCACAATCCCAAGTCTTTCAGTTAAATGCAAAGGAAAATTGCCAAATTACTCAAATTAACTAGTAGAACAGGAGAGAGAAACTGTATGAACTCTCACCTTCACCTGTAACCTGACATTTAAAGATTATCAAAGGCTAAGTAGTCTTTTATATGATTTGTGTCCAAGAGAAGTTTCCATAAATAGGAACTTTGCTAGCAAGTAGGCAAATGCCTGCAAGTAGTGTAGTGTCAAGGAGGTAAGATTTCAAGTTGTAGATACCCAGGCATGTGAGGGCTATGAATCTTCTCAATTCTAGGAAAGCAAAGTGAAAAATTTCTGCTCCACAGTGAGGAAGGCAGGTCCATAGGTATGAATGCTTACTGCTGATCATACCTCTGATTTGTGTACAAATGTGGTGGTGTGGAGCACCTTTGGAGCAACCACGTCCACCAAATGGGCGATATCTTCCATCAGGGAGGCACAGGCTCAAACACAACTGCCTCAGCAGAATGGTTTAAACATCACAGTAAGCATGACGACTAGCTTGATTGATGTCAGGGACACAGCAGATCCTACACGACTGTCCATCCACTGCTGAAGCTGGCAGGAATCCTCCCTCCCATGCACAGCAGAACTGCTGATATGGAGGAGGCCAATTCTTTCGCCTCTGGCCTTGCACTGACTACGCAGCGAGGAGGTACAGACCTGCGCAAGAGATTTGCTTTTCTGACTGCTTTTAATGCTTGTGAAGTGCTAAAAGATGAAAGCCCTAAATATTTGTTCTAGTCTTCACTTGCTACCACGGCCTGTAAAATTCTGAGCTTCATGTTGGTGCTGCCTGCCAGACATGTCAGCTGAGAGCAGACGGGCTTTGTACTCTGTTCTGACTCTGTTATTTACTTTTAAATGATTTTGACCTTTCCCAGCACTTCAGAGCATTAATTTTTTACTATAACTTCCATCCAGTGCTCAGGGGGGAGAGAAGAAAACAATTCAGAGGATTTACAGGATCCGTGCTGGCGCCCTGGTTTTGGCAGAGGGTGGTGTGGGTTGGTGTGTGCTGGCAAGGTCTCCTCAGCAGGTGGCACAGCCAGGAACAGGATGGGAATCTGTGCCTGATAATGTCAGCTCAGAAACAGTCAGGGAACAGTGCCTCTCCGTGAGGATTTAGGCAGGTGTTGATGTGTGAAGAGCTGTGCGGGAGCCACCTGCGGCCAGATCCCAAATAGTTTACAACTTTCCAAGTGCCAGCAGCCTTCCTGAGAAGTGAGATACCAGCCAAGCTCTCCTTTGGGACCTGCTCCTGGCTGCTCCCACCAGGATCTGGCAGCTCAGCCCATGGTGTTTGTGGTCCTTGGACTCAGGATGAGTGGTCTATGAGCACATTGTTGTGGACACATCCTGGGGAATGGGTGGGATGGGTGCTGTGGGAGACAGGCAGCCACGGCAGCGGCAGATGGATATGGTGGAGGAGGTCATGCACCGCTCTGTGCCCTTGGCCTGGCAACTCAGGTCACACAGACAACACCCACACTGTCTTTTCTTGACAGCCACCATGTGGAGATTCCCTGGCTGGGGTTTCCTTAGCCAGTTCTCGGGAATGTAATGGGAGCAGAACAGAGCATCCAGCTGTTGCCTGAGGTGGGGACAAGGGATGTTTGTCTTTGGCTTGGGTGAGGATGAAGTGGTGGCTGTGTAAAGGCAGGTTTGTCCCGGTCCAGAGTGGATTAGCAACTACACCAGCAAGACGGGGATGGAGGAGCTTGGCTGCTGCTGACTTTTACGATTTAGAGCAATGTGCTATAAGCAGATGTGCCTGCCACACAGATACAGCAGTGTTCAAATGACCTGACAGATACATACTCAGAAAAGCAGGTCACGGTTTCCTCCAGAAGCTGCAAGCGACACACAGATGTGACTGCTACCATTCCTTCCTGAGAGGCTGAATGAGTATGTATGTGTGCAGTCAGGGACCTTTAGCCACGCTGCAACAAGAATTTGCTATGGTCCAGTCACCTCCACACATGCAGTAGGCCCAGTGTTCAGTGCTGGACAGACTCTCCCTGTAAGACAAGTCCAGCAGTTATGGGAGGCCTAAAGTCTTGGAGTCAACCCATGAAGGCACGGAGAAGGTCTTCCATTCTCTCTTACAAGCCTAGGAAGGCTGAACAAGGCACCTGCATTTCTTTGCGTCATTGAAAGCTAGTAAGGAACCTTTTCCCCAACAAAAAAGTTTTTGGTGGAATTTCATGATCACAGGAGGTGGGTATTAGCATGAATGATTCATAGGTATTTCTGGCTGTGGATGCAAGCTGAAATACCAGGCTCACTGCATGCACCCATCCAATCTCTCTGAAGTGTGGAGCAGAGGAGTTTAGCATTGAGAAAACATCTTGGCCAAATAGCTTGGTGTTTCCTTGATGTTACCTGAAAGACTCATTTAAATTAGAGACAATTTAGATTTTCTGTCCTGGACTGAAGAAGCAGGACTTCTTTCTGGAGATGAAAAGCGACAGTGCTCCTTGGTACTACTATGTTTTGTCCTTTGCTCAGAAGAGCTGTTTTGCAGTGGTGTAGAGGATTCTGGTGTGAAACGTGCAGTGACAACAGTCAGGAAGCTGGTCAGGCATGTCTTGTGTCATTCCCCATTCAAAATATGTATTTTTGAAAACTGTTGAGAGTTTAGACAGGACTGAGAAGTAGTTAAACATTAAAATTTTCCCCTGGAAAATTTTGACCCTTCTGGAGAGGCATGGAAGCTGCAAGTGTTTCAGGACATTGCCTGTGTAGTATTACTTTAAAATGTAAGCTATTCACAGTTCTATGAGGAAAAGAGATGGAAAATGTTTTGAAACTGCTGATGTAACATTTACAGAATTTTAGCCAGAACTAAATTTGTTTCAGTTTTCAGGTTGTGGAATTGTTTGGGAATTTCATTTTTCTAAAGACCATTTACTATTTTTAAATGCCAATAATTTACATTTTTTGACAGTAAAAGCCTTCTTTATGGTTGATGATATTGTATTCTCTTTGTGGTCTGCTAAAGATTTAATGAGAGGAAGCTGAAGAAATATGAGATGGAATCGCTTATTAAATTCCCTCTCCCACCTTCGCTGTTCAGGCTTGCATGTACAGATGGGAAAGATAAGCTGTGCCTGATTTTTCTGGAGTGGCAGTTAAAGCACCAGAATGCTGACAAATTTCAGAACCAAGCTAGTTAAAACTGGGATTTCTGTCCTGTGGGGATATTGTGATATTTAAAAAAACAAAACAAAACAAAACAAAACACCTCTTATTCACAGGGGAAATTATACATTTCTCTTGCAGTCTGTGAAAATACTTTTAAGCTGCATTTCTTAGTCTTCAGCATCCTGTCGTGGACTTTCAGGGATGTCGTGGACTTTTTGGGATGAAGTGGTCATTTTCTTGAACACTTACAACACCAACCATGCAACTGATGGAATATTGGATGAAGAGGCACAGTAGCTTTTGCCAGTGAAGCTAAAGCCTGTTATTTCTCAAAGAGATCTGCAGACAGTGATTTATGCTGCCTTCTTCTTATGGGGCCCAGACAACCCTTACTGTGGGGGTGGTGGGAAGGGCTGGCTTTGAGATTTCTAACATTCCCGCTGAAGTTTCAGGGGTGTAGCCATAGGCTGTCGTTTAAAATACAAGAGTGATATTCCCATTTTGCATTCTTTGGTGCTCTTTTTTGTGGCCACTGATGTGGAAGAGACAATTCTTCGTAGCTCTTGGCATAATTTATCTGTGGTACCTGGTGTGGGCACCTCTGATCGAAACTATCCATTCCCTTCCAGCCTCTTTTCCAAATGCTACCCTCTTTATGAGGAAGGTAACCATGTACAGGCAGCAGCCAGAATCACCAAGAAGTGTTATGTGTGCTGTAGCTTGTTTTACAGTCTTGTTTTGAAGCAGTTTGTGACATCTATTTTGTCTCTGAAGCAAACATTTCTACACCCACCCTTGTTTTTTGTTTGTTTATCTAAATTACGGTACTTTGCAACTTAATTGCTATGGGTTTTATGCAACTGCATTAAAGACTGAGATAATTGTGGGCTTGTCCCCTTCCTATTTCTCAGTGCATTTTGAAATTAGAATTCTAAGTGCACGTATTTAATTTTTTTTTTTTGTAAATCTGTTTAATGAAATTATGAATTAAGATGAAAAGAAGCAGAGAAAATCTGGCTCTGCATCAATACAGAACCGTTTCTAGCAACAAGCTTTGTCTTCAGAAGCCTTCTGGCAGTCTGGGCTGTTTTCATAGCAGTGATCCTGGAGAAAGGCTCACAAGGAAAAGCCAGTTGCCAAGCTATGGCATCTGTTATCCTCAGGTGAACTGCCAACCTCTGGTAATGGCAGAATTTTGCTTCTTGCCATGGGTACAGGATGTGCCGTGGGAATTGGGAGTTGAAATGTGGTGAGAAGGTTCCTACAGGCTAACCAAAAACTGAGACCTGTGGGTAACCTACATGACCTACCCAACTCAATGTCAGAACCATTTGTACAGCTGGGCTGGGCAAGATGCTTTGATACAACATACAGGTTTATGTAAGAATCTACGAACAATTGGAGACATTTGGAAACACGGTGTTTAGGGCTGATGAGCATTTGGATGGTTGATACAGCTCAGTACAGAACAGCATCCTGATTGTTGGTATTGGCAGCAGAAAGCTGAATCCCTAGTTAGGAAATATTCTGTAAGAAAAAAATATATGCCACTGCATGTTCTTGAGATGGAGCAGGTCCATCAATTGTTATTTTCTGTGGCTCTTTGTCCAGATATTCATACAAAGAAGTTCAGCAAGTTTGGTGAGCACAACCACTTTTCCTTCCACAAACAGCTGACCAAAGCTCTCTGCTGTGTTTTAGACATCCTTACGTGTTACCCTAACAGCTTACTGCACATCTTTTGTCATTGTCTCTACAAAACCATGAAAGGTGAAGCTTTTTTTTTTTTTTTTTTCCCCACTATGCAGTATCTAGCCCTGCATTATGTAATATTAAATTAAATCCAGAAACATGAAATGCAGAAGTTGGGCTTGCCAACTTAGAAAATATTCTTCTCATGTGGTAAAATATCTTTCTAATTTTTAACTCTCTCAGATACTCCTTTCCTGTTTTATCTTATTCTTCCCATTTTATCTTATTGGAAACAAAACATTGTTCTAAAACACATTCTCACATAAACAAGAAAACAGACCTACACAACAAATCAAACCTATTCTCTTCCCCACCTCCCACCAAGAAATGGCAAAGGAAACTGTTTTTTTTGACTCAGAAACCAGGATTTTTCTGTATGTAGTTCAATCTATATAAACTGAAAAACAAGTGTTAGGCACAGGTCTGTAGCCAAGGTTTTAACTTAAAGTAAAAAGTTTTCCATATTCCAATGGTTTTCAGGATTATCTGCAGGATTCCCACAGTTACAACAAAAATATCAGCCCCCAACACTCTAATGTGTGTAGAATGAGAGACTATCTAGTTTGTAATGGTATTTGTTTAAGGGCTGTTCAACACATGAGACAAACCTGAGAGGTAGGAAAATTAATACACATACTGATGCACAAGCCTTAATTGGTGGGTCAGAGCTCTTAGGTCCATGAAGGACAGGTCTTTGCAAGAGCCAGACATAGTCTTGGAGATCTTCAACTAGAACCTTGTAATTAGTAACAAAAGAGCTAACAAGACTATCTCAGGTCTCCTTCATTCCAGGGAATGAAGAAATTTATTATGAGTTGTTTAAGGGGGACTTAAGGACAATGTTACGTGTGTTAAGGGGTTTAGGGGAGTGTATGGGAATCTTTCTTTACTTTTTTTCCATGCATGTGGTCTTACTGCCCTTTCCTGGATGCATCATAGTTAATGAGACAAAAACTCAACATTTTCTCATTTTTTCTTTTGTCTTCTTTCACATTTATACATGTGTGAGTGACATATCTGTGCTCATTATACTTGCTGCTCAAGTGTCTAGATCAGAAACAAAGGTTATTCTTGCCTGGGCAAAGGGCAATTCAGGCCTGTTCAGAATGGCCATCTAGTCAGTGTTATGTCAATTAGAGTGGTGAGCAGAATACATTTTTACTTGTGATCACAGATTCACAGATAGCAACAGCAGACAGGAGAAGTGAGCCCTGCCATCATACAGCACTTACAGGACAACCAGGAGATCAGGCCCAGGCAGCTCTCCAACCACTCATCTCCCAGCCTGTAGCTCTGCTTGGGGCTATTGAGCCCCAGGTATAGGCCCCGGCACTTGGCCTTGTTGAACTTCATGCAGTTGACCTCAGCCCATCGGTGCAGCCTATCCAGATCCTCCTGCAGAGCTTTCCTACCCTCAAGCAGATCGACACACGTGCATAGCTTGGTGTCATCTGCAAACTTACTGAGGGTGCACTCAATGTCCTCATCCAGATCATTGATGAAGATATTAAAGAGGACCAGCCCCAGCACCGAGCCCTGGGGAACACCACTAGTGACTGGCCTCCAACTGGACTTGGCTCCATTCACCACGACTCTTTGGGCCCGGCTATCCAGCCAGTTTCTAACCCAACGAAGCGTGCGCCAGTCCAAGCCAAGAGCAGCCAGTTTCTTGAGAATGCTGTGGGAGACGGTGTCAAAAGCCTTGCTGAAGTCAAGGTAGACCACATCCACAGCCTTTCCCTCATCCACCCAGTGCGTCACTTTGTCATAGAAGGAGATCAGGGTCGTCAAGCAGGACCTGCCTTTCAAAAACCCATGCTGACTGGGCCTGATCACCTGCTTGCCCTGCAAGTGCCACACGATGACACTGAAGACAATCTGCCCCATGAGCTTCCCTGGCACTGAGTAGGAGGTGGTAGGTAGTCAAACCCTCCTACTATTGCAGCCACAGTAACCTCTGGTGGTCGCGCTTTGGGGGCTTTCTGATGAAAGGCTCAAGGTTTTATTCATTTCGTACTTTCCATTTTGCAGATGCTCAGTCATTGTTTAACTCCTTCAGCAGTTTTGACCTTTTACATACTCAGCTAACTTAGTTGGTTTAAGCTCTACTTTAGGTGCCATTCTCACAACAGCATTGTCTTTAGGGATATGGTTTAGTGGAGGACTGTTAGTGTCCAAAGGTCCGGGCTATAAATGCCAAGTGTGGCCCTTGCATCCAGTCCGGCTGGTGGGACTCGAGAGCTCGAGGTTCAATGGCTGGAAAGAGAGAGGTGGAGGTGTTGCTAGAGGCACACACGAAGCCATCCTTGTTGCACACAAGCCATCAAGGTTCTTCGGTAATGTTCTCAAATGTATAGACATCTATGTACCTCATCCGTCCTAAGCGTAGTCTTACCAAGTATAACCCATCCTAAGTATATTTGCCATTCCAATAGCAACGTTTGCAATCCATATGCAGAATGTTGACAGCTGCAGTACTCCAGACAACTTGGTTGAACCTAGAAAGCTAATGTCTGTGCTGCTAGAAGATTTTCTTCCTACTTCTATCTGCAGTAGTCCTGCTGGTGGCACTTGAGGCGTCGAGGTCCTGACGGCGACCCGCGAGGCAAGGGAAGTGCTGAGAACCGCTGGCTGCTGCTAAGCACCTGGCACCAAGGCAGCCTCCCCCAGAGGACGACAATCTTCACGTCATGGCAGCTGCAGGCACCATGAACCGGTGGCCACAGCAGGAGCAGCCAGAGGAGGCTCCTGAGGACGAGACGTGCTCCATCAGCTCGGGCCAGATGACCAACGAAGCTCGCATCAACCCGTGTAGGCACTCCTTCTGCTTGGAGTGCATCCATCTCTGGGCTGCAGAAAGAGACACCTGCCCACTGTGCCTCAGGCACATTGCTGAGATCGTGTGCCTGCCCCGACGACCCCGCAGAAGGCTGCAGCGCAATGCACGGCTGGGGCAGCAGCAGCGGCGGAGGAGCCCCTCAAGCTACCAGTCCCGCAGCGTCTCGCCCTGGTGCAGGGAGCGCAGCCCCGTCAAAGTGCGACAACTCGTCTGCAGCTCCTCCTGGCACACGGAGCAGGACAGGCACAGGCTGCCACCATCCCTGCGGTTCGCCCATGCTGAGGACACAGACTGGCTACGTCGGGTCCTGAGCAGGTGACTGGGCCTCACCTGGGGATGGGCTTGGGGTGGAAGCCACGATTACTCCAGGAATAAATTATGACTGTTCCACCCTGTAAAGCCTCTGCCTGCACTTATTCTTGCAACGTAAGCAGGGGGTCGGCTGAACGCAGCCCTCTCCTGCTGCCCGTGCCATCAATTGGTTTGGGAATGGCTGCTCCTAATAGGGAGCGGCTGCGGGTGGCAGGTCCCTGAGTGAGACTTGGGGGTGAGAAGTCATTTGGGGGATGAGAAGTCATCATGGGAATGGGAAAGTGTTGGGAGCAGGAGCAGCCACAAAGGTGACCTGGCCCGACTGGGAAAAAAGCTGACAGCAAAAGCCTCCTAAAGGCCTGCCAGAAGAGAATGCCTGCCAGCTGCGGAACCAGGCCTGGTTTTAACATCAGCACACTGTCATGTTGATAAAACTAAAACCTTTTCAGCACGATTTGCAAATACTTAATTACAATTGTATCCTGCTTTCAGATGGTGGTTTTACACAGAATCACACGGAACTGCCTAGGTTGGAAGGGACCTCAAGATCATCGAGTCCAACCTCTCCCCTAACACTAACCAGTCCCCACCTTGCTACAGACTCGTTTAAGGTACCTGTAGAGAGTGATGAGGTCACCCCTGAGCCTCCTCTTCTCCAGGCTGAACACCCCCAGCTCTCTCAGCCACTCCTCGTAGCACTTGTTCTCCAGACCCCTCACCAGCTTCATTGCCCTTCTCTGGACTCTCTCGAGCACCTCCATGTCCTTCTTATAGCGAGAGGCCTAAGTTGGATGGGTTTATGCTTAACTGAGTAAAAAACTGTCTGGGTGGCCAGGCCCAGAAAGTTGTGCTGAATCCAGGTGGTGGCCGTTCACAAGTGGTGTCCCCTAGGGTTCAGTACTGGGTCCTGTTCTCTTTATATTTATCAATGATCTTAATGAGGGGATCAAGTGTACCCTCTTTAGGCTTGCAGGCAACAAAAAGTTAGGTGAACGTGGTGATCTGCTTAAGGGTAGGAGGGCTTTGCAGATGAATCTGAATAGGCTGGACTGATGGGCTGAGGCCAACTGTATGAGGTTCAACAAGGCCAAGTGCAGGGTCCTGCACCCAGGGCACAACAACCCCAAACAGCGCTACATGCTGGGGACTGGAAAGCTGCCTGGTGGAAGGGGACTTAGCAGTACTGGTCAATAGCCAGCTGAAAACGGGCCAGCAGTGAGCTTAGGTGGCCAAGAAGACCAACAGAATCCTGGCTTGTATTGAGAGTAGTGCAGCCAGCAGGGCTAGGGAGGTGATCGTCTCCCTGTGCTCTGCTCTGGTGAGGCCGCACCTCGAGTACTGTGTTCAGTTTGGGGCCCCTCAGTACAAGAAGGACATCGAGGCCCTGGAGCATGTCCAGAGAAGGGCAACAAAGCTGGTGAAAGGTTTAGAGAACAAGTCTTAAGAGGAGCAGCAGAGAGTAGTGGGTTTATGTGGCAAGGTTTTGGTAGCCGGGGGCCATAGGCGTGGCTTCTGTGAGAAGGATCCAGAAGTTGCCCCATGTTTGGTAAGGCCCCCTCTGCTGACCAGAGCCGAGCCAATAAGCGATGTTGGTTTGCACCTCTGTGAGAGCAGGTTTAAGAGAGGGAAAAAAAAAACACAGCAGCTGGGAGAGTGAGAGCAGTGAGGAACAGCCTTGCAGGCACCAAAGTCAGTGAAGGAGGAGGGGGAGAGGTGCTTCAGGCACCAGAGCAGAAGTCCCCTGCGGCCTGTGGTGAGGACCATGGTGACGCAGGATGTCCCCCTGCAGCCCATGGAGTACCACGGTGGAGCAGGGCTCCACGCTGCAGCCCGTGGAGGAGACCATGGTGGAGCAGGTGACCTGGCAGGAGCTGCTGCCCGTAGGGGAGCCAGGTTGGAGCAGTTTTCTCCTGAGGGATGGACCCCATGGTACGGACCCGTATCTGGAGCAGTTCTGGAAGAGCTGCTGCCTGTGGGAAGCCCACGCTGGATCAGTTCATCAAGGACTGCATCCCGTGGGAGGGACCCCACAGCACAGGGGATGAGAGTGACTGAGAAGGAGCGGCAGAGAAGAAGTGCTGTAGACTGACCATAATCCCCATTCCCCCGTTCCCCTGCGCCACTCGGGAACAGGAGGTGGAAGAGTGTGGATGGGGGGGAAGGTGTTTTTGGTTTCTTTCCTTTGTTTCTCACTTCGCTAGCTTGTTAGTAATAAGCAATAAATCTTACTGTCTTCCTATGCCGAGTCTGTTTTGCCCATTACAATAACTACTGTGTGATCTCAACCTTTGAGCCCTTTCCATTGTATTTTCTCCCCGTTCCTCTTTGAGGAGGAGGAGTGAGAGAGTGGCTGTGGTGGAGCTCGGCTGCGCACTCGAGCGGAACCACCACACAGAGGCAGGTGGGTTTGTTCAGCCTGGAGAAGGGAGGCTCAGGGGAGACCTTATGGCTCTCTGCAGCTACCTCAAAGGAGGTTGTAGTGAGGTGTGAGTCAGTCTCTTCTCCCAAGCAGCAAGTGGTAGGAGAAGAGGGAATGGCCTCAAGTTGCAGCAGTGGAGGCTTAGGTTGGATATTAGGAAGAATTTCTTCACTGAAAGTGTTGTGAAGCATTGGAACAGGGTGCCCAGGGAAGTAGTTAAATCACTATCCTTGGAAATATTTAAAAGATGTGTTGCTTAGGGACATGGTTTATCGGTAGACTTGTCAGTGCTAGGTTAATGGTTGGACTTGATGATCTTAGAGGTCTTTTCCAATCTAAATGATTCTATGATTTTATTGTTCTTTCCAATATTTTTTGAATTTTCTCTACCACCCTTCAGGATCTGAATTTCAGGACCAAATAGCCCATCCATAAGGAAGCTTTTAAGCATGGCCTAGAATGTCTCTGTTTAGGGCACTGGTTTTCTGGCTTTTTGTCTAGGTGTGTCTTTGACAGCTTATTCTCTTCTCTGCCCATATAACTGCCCCTCTCAATGTTCTCTAGAGAGATACAGTGGAAGATGAGCTTGGATTTACAACCTAAGTAGCTGGGTTAGTTCTGTGAGGGAAGAACACAGCTGAGTCTGGCTGATGAAGGGGGATGGTGGGAACAAAGAAATACTGTGTTTGTAGTAAGAATGGACCATGAGATCTGAATGCACAAACAAGGGAATTCAAGGCAGAAGTGGTGAAGCACTTCAGCATGCTGGCTGAAGGACTGAAAAATACAAGGCTGCATTGATGTCTTTTCTGGATTTTAGTGGATGTGTTCTAAACCACCATCCAGCTCCTGCAGGCTGCACTGTTCTGCTGTTCTTGGCAGAGCAAAACTGTTGTATCAGAGGCAGTCAGAGAAGATGACTACATTTCTGAGTAAATCAGTCAAGCAGCATTAGGAGCTATCTATATTTTGTACAAGGTTCAGTCTCTGATGAGTTTGATGCATAGTGTATGTGCTCTTTTCCTTAAGGATGGATAACATGACAAGAAATTGTATTTCACAGCAGCATTCTTCACAGGAGAGCTGGCCCATTTTTGGTAAAGTCCACTGTGGATCCTGACACCAGGTATCCCAAGCGACAGGGAGTGAAGGTCACCATGAGGCAAGTGGCCTTTGTAAAGCATATGCAAAACTCAGAGTTGCATGGCAGAATGGGTTGACGAAATGAGATGCTTGCTTCACAAACCAGGGGAGAAATACCTGTCCTCCCCTATGCTGGGGAAACTGAAGGGTTGCTGGGAGTAGCAAGTCAGGTCTCTGGAAAGACAAACATATTTAGTGTCTGTAATATCTAGCTTTTTCCTCTCCGCTACGCTCATGAGATATGGTGAGCTGCAGTGCTGTGAAGCAGCAGAGGTAGCATTTGTGCTGAATCAGAGCTAGTTCTTGAGGATGAGTATAGTGACAGTTTCAGGCATGCCCCATGCTGTGCCCACCTGACAGATCCAGCTGAAGGGCTCTGCAGTTGCAGTGATTTTTAGCTTGCAAAAGGGTTGGTCACTGCATACTCTTTCTGAATGTTCTGGGGGTTTCTCAGGAAAGATATTTTTCATTTGCCTCTGGGTAGTTTTATAGTAGGAACCGAACAACCACTTTGTTTCTCTCCAGAATATAATTACCCGATTGTCCTAATTAGTTTCAGACTATGCATTATGTCTGCCTTGATCGCTGGGGTCTCATTATAGTAATGCATCAAGAAGTTTTCTTTATACATAATTCTCAATTTTCTCAGTTGTTTCTAGTTGGGGCAATGCCAGTGGCAGAGCTGTGAAAAACAAATGAGGCTGTAAAGGGGAAAGTAGTCTCCTACAGGGACCAACTTTATTTTTTTAATTTTGATCAAGTGTTGGTACAATTGTACACTTGCTATATTGGTTTAATAACATAAATACTTCTGTATTTATAAAATTGTTAGTAAATTCGGAGAACAAGTAATGTAAAACCTTCTTGAAATGCTATATTCTTGGGAAAAAGAATAAAGTAGGTATTTGTTTCCATTGTACTACCTGGTTTACTGACATCTCTCAATCATCTTGTTATCATCAGGAGCTGCCTGATTTGTTGAACTGCCAATCTGAAGACCTGAGAAGTAGTGTATGAATAAAACAGCAATAAACCAGTGGAAAAGCTCACCAGATAAAATAGAATAGAATCATTCAGGTTATAAAAGACCTCCAAGATCATCAAGTCCACAGAACCTGAAATTGCTTGTCTGAAATCAGATGAAGAATTGGTAAGATTTGAGGGAATTTGCATGTGCATCTGCTATTGAAAAAGAGATTTGATCCAAAATAATGCGTGACTTGTGGAAACTTCTGCACCAAATGACACATCCACATCTGCAACTCTTGGTTACAGCTATTTTGCATTCAGAGCCAGGTACCTGTTTTCAGGTAATGTGTTATTTTTGGCACTTCAACACTTCTGTCACTTTATATTGCATCAGTTAGGCAACCTGAAGCAATTACACAATGTAATCAAGCACAAAAATTTAACACTTGACTGATAATTTTAATATGGGGAACCCACTCTGCTTTCTGATAGCTTCATTTGATTTGAACTCCTTTGAATAATAATGTGGTAAAACACAGGTCTCTAGGCTAGCTTGTTGATTTGAAAAGCCAGTATGAAAAGTGTCAGTACATATCTAATTCTCCTGATAATTTATATTCAAATGCTTCTAAATAGTTCTTTGTGTTTTATGGTGAGTGAATAAAAAACGTTTGTGTTTTGCTCATTGAGACTGATTGTTGGCAGCAAAACCATGTTTTAAAATGCAAAAGAATCTGGAGAAAATGAATTTTCACTTATATTCTAAAGAAACACACTAAACTAAGCGGTGATTTCTCCTTTTTCATTCCCAATTTGAGCCCTATAACTGCTTAAAGGGCTTGTTGTGTTTATTCTTGTGCCTAAGCTCAAAGGCAGGGGAAGACTTGTGCTTGTCTTGTCATCAGCATCTTCCCTCTCTAAAGTTTTGAGCTGCCATCAGTCTCTGTTGAATTCAGAAGGTATGACCAACATGCCATGACTATGGATTGTCTTGGGAGACAGTTTCCCTGATATGGTAGAGTGGACATGTTTCCTGGGAATGCAGAGTTGCCCGTTGTGCAGCTGCATCAGTGAAGGACAAGGTCTCTGCTTCAGCCTTTGGTCCTTTTCCTCTTGTTATTCACTTTATTTGCCTTTCCTCTTTTATTTTTCTTCCAAAAATGTTTGTCTAGCTTTGCATCTTTGTTCAGCATCTCCTTTGCACAAGGCTTCATCAAGCCTCCTACCTGTGAGTAGTGGAGAGGAAGTTTCTATGTCTGGTCTAGGTACTAGGTACTGTCTCACTGCCTTCTGGCACACAGGTGGAGAAAGGATGAAAGGGATATGATCATGTAGAGTTTTTTATTCTTGGAAAAATAAGGCTTTGGGGTTAGCCAAACTGCCACCTTGGACTTCGAGAGGGCAGACTTGGGCCTCTTGGTAAACTTGCTTATGGACATCTTCTAGTGGTAGACTTGTCAGTGCTAGGTTAATGGTTGGACTTGGTATCTTAGAGGTCTTTTCCAACCTAAATGATTCTATGCTTGCAGTTTCCAGATCAGGGCGTGTGGGGGAGAACCAGTTTGTCTGCAGTGGGTGACAGAAACATCAGGTTTCAGAAGACGTAGGCATCATTAGTGTCAAAATATCTCTCCTTTACCATTCACAGCCCAAGCAAGATGTTATGCAGCCAAAGGATCTGCATGAATTTAACTTGTGAGAAGCTAGAAAAAAAAATCACAATGCTAAGAGATCAAGTTTTAGCTGATGCTGAAAGAATAGTCCTGCTTTACTTTCTGTACACAGACATCCAGATCATCCCTGTTTGGTTGGGTGCTCTTGCCTACAGAACCATGAGTACTCCTTTTGGGTACTCATCTTCAATTTAAATGAAGTTTTTTTCTACTTAAATGTTGATTACACTGAACAGTTCTACTTTTCTCATCCTTTAGTCGTATTTCATTTTGCAGACTCTAAGCTGACCAAGTTGTGGTCTGCTGACCAAAAATACTCTGACAAACTTTGAAGAGTCCATCATAAATCTTAAGTCCACCGTGACCAAAAATATAGTGGGACTAATAACACTCTTGTGTTGATTGTTTCCTTTCCTGGAATAAATGGTACCGTTTCTTGCAGAGCTCTGTGGGGTTTTAATAATGTGGGCATCACACTGAAGTGGAAATGTGACAGTGAAGTGGTCCTGATTGCAAGCAGGTATACGAAAGCAGAGGGTCTAGAGGAACTGAAAAACAAGGAACAAAATGAAAAATGTTAGGGCAGGTGAAAATTTCTCAGTGTTTTTAAGACACTGATGGGAAAATAAAAACAAACAAAACATCTTAAAGAGCACAAAACAACTCTGCACCTTATAAATCAAAAGGCACGCTACCTGCACTAAATAAATGTGCACTAATTGAACTCTGTATTCACTAGTCCTGTAATACCAGCACTTCAGATGCAAGCAGCTGAGAGGGGGCTGGGGATTAGCACCCAGGGGCTTTCCTCTGACTTACTGCTGAGCTTAGCAAGCTCCCTACTTATCCCTTATCCTACATTTAGAGAAAGTGGGAAATTGTGACTGCAGACAACTTGGGATGGGTATGCAGGGTTCAATTTCCTAAGGAAAGCAACAGGCACAAACAACTACTGAGCAAGTCACTCAGCAAACAATGCTGATGCTAGTGATAATTCCATATCTAGACCATGATGGATAGAATGAAGAGGCCTGTTTTGGATAACAAAGAGGAGAAATGGTTCTTAACGAAGAGGAGATAAGCAAGATCTGGGGAAGAGATGAACTGTGCCTGTATTTTCTGAAATCTGTTCTGATCCTGAAGCTAGCTCAGGGCTGAGCTGAGTGATGAAAACCTGCTTTTAGTCTTTTTGCTTTCAGAAAATGAGAGCTGGCTCACTGCCTCCAAGAAGTAAATGTATTTCTGCAAAGGGAATGAGTAAGGTCTCTGTCTGCAGAGAGTTCTGCAGGTGGATCTTCTACTATATAAGCAAAGGGAGAATATTAGAGCTTTTTTGCAGGGGGCATTGCCTCAGATATTTGATCCCTCCACAATCTCTTTTAATCTCTGTCCTGGATCAAGAGCATTTTTCAGTGAGGCCCATTTCACTGAGCTATGCTTAGGGCAGTTGTAAAATGTAATGACTTCCACACGATCACTCTGTAAAACACACAAAAAACCGAGCCCTGTGGATCATGCCTCCTGTGACGGTTCTCTGAGGCTGATCTGTCAGTGTCCCTTGTGCTTCAGGTGAACCTACACAGAAAATATTGGAGATTTTATTTTACTCCACAGTGCAGTTATTTCCACAGATTACACAGATCCCTTGCAGGGCAGAAATTTGTGCTTCTTGTTTATTCTGAGGTGCCCTTTTCTGATGGACTGCTGGGTTATGTATTAATCCTGAAGGGTTTATTTCTAGGTAAAGCAAAAGCAGAAGGAGGAGGTAAATAATTTCTCTTCTGTGGGGTTGTAGTAAGAGATCACTTGGTGGGAAAACATCCTTAGATCTGTGCTTGGAACAGTACACAAAGGAGCACAAGCTAACTTCACCCAGCTTAACAATATACCATCTGACTCTGAAATGAGATGTGCTCTACAGCTAACAAATCTGTATTGATGTGGCTGAGTGGTTTCTGAACCACTAGAGGTGGCTTGCATCTTGTCATCTTGAACACAGGGCTGAAGGCAGTTTTTCCCTGCTTCCAGCTGACTATTTAGACAGACTGTGCAGAGGAACATTAAAAGCTGAGCCTGTGAAAGAAAGCCCCTGTGCCTGTGCAGAGACAGGAAAAGGTAGTATATAATTTCTCCGTTTCATTTCTCCAGTATCCACATATCCCTCGTAGACCACAGGTACAAAGCACAAAGTTATCTATTCACCATGTCTGCTCGTCTGAATGCACTCATTTGGATGGTGTTTTTGGCAATTGCTCTGTTGGATGGGCAGACAGATGGATGCTCCTGTTGCTGATTGACAAGACTGAATGTTCATGAACGGCAAGCAAGCTGAAATGGTCCTTGCAACAGATCTGTGGACCTAAGCCCTGGAAGAAAGACATGTTCTGGTTCTTGTTGTAACAAATAGGAACTTCTTTAAGTGGTATTTCGATCTGGACTAATTAACAGATAACAGATGCCCAGGGTTGTGACACTTTCAATTCAAGGTTACGGGCACTGATTTGGTGCTATTAGTGTCTAAGCTTAGACACTGAACATTGCCCTAAAATGCTATATGGATCCCTGGCTACTACATGAACCTGTCCAATTCACTGGTTTGTAAACACAACTCATGTTTTGTTGGTGATGGCAACTGAGTTATGTGTTTCCTAGGTGGAGTTTTGAGGATTTGGGTTATCATTAACACATTCAGACAAAGCATAGGCAACACTCACAATCTGAAGGGACTTATCTCAAATGATACAGGTTAAGCACACACCACTTCTGGTTCAGGACATGCAGCTCAGTCCAGGTTGAACTTTCTACCAAGGTAAGAGTGACATAAGGAAGCTGGAATCGGGATGAGTGAAGGAGTTGTTCAGCATGAGTACCAGGGACAAACAGTCAATTGCAGGAAAGAGAACCTGGAGGAGGAGGGAAGTGTGTCCGTGCTCTCCTCTTGAGAAGCTGCTATGAAAGTCAAAGACACCCATGGAGTCTGGAGCACAGCAGAAACAAATGAGGAATGTTTTTGCATATGAGTCTGAAGACTCTGGAGACAAATCTCTGGTGAAAGGGACTAATGTGGTTCTGGCTGTTCATATAAAATTGTGGCAATGTTGGAAGGTAAAGAAAAGGGGTGGGGTATTAAAACCTCCACCAAATGCTGTATCTTCTGCCAAAGGCTACCATTAGCTATCTGTGCTCACTGATATTCTAAGAGTTCATGAAAGACAGGAGAACGTTGCCTTGCTCTACTTTGTCCGTAATGGCTCTGCTCTGTTTTGACGTGACACCATACCTTTGGGAAATTGCGTTTTGGATGATGTGTTGGCAGATCTGCTTTGTGGATCAGATCTACTATCTAGCTATACTGCTGTCTATGAGAGTGAGTCAACGTAAAATGGAAATCTCCCATGGGGCAAAAGGGCAAAAACTCACTTGGTCATAATTCTCAGATTTTTGCAAAAAAGGAGCCTTACAATACTTCTGACTTTTTGTTAAGTAAGCAAGATGTGTCAGAAAATTTAACACAGGAGTAACTATCTTGTGGATGGCAAGTGTTTCTAATGACATAAAATTTACAATTTAAAATTTAAAATTGCTTTTTGATCTTTCTGTGTTTCGACTTCTTTTCAGTGTGAGGCAGAATTCACCAAGCTCTGGATTGTGTTCCCACCACCAGGAAACATGACGTGGCTTACGGCTGTTGCAGGTAATGTTAGTTATCATAGAATCAAAGAATATCCCGAGTTGGAAGGGATCCATAAGGATCATCGAGTCCAACTCCTGGCTCCACACAGGTCTAACCAAAAATTCAGACCATAGCAAACGAACAAAACCAAAAAAAATTTAAAACTTTAAAAGCAAAACAAAACAAAAACAGAAAGAAAAAAAAAATCCACACCTTCAATTTTTCTCAAGGTGCAAACTAGGCACAATAATTATGTTCAGACCCCATGTAAACTCAGTTTGTAAAGAAGACAAACCATAAATTGTTAGTTAAACGACCTCAAGGAAATATTCCCTCCCCACAGAAGAGCTAGATTTTTTTTTTTTTTAATTTAATTTCATTTTTTTTCAGATGCAGAAATGTGGTATTTTCCAAGCAAAACATAAACTTATTTTTTCTCAATTCTGTTTGATACCATTTCTGACACCTCAGGGGTGCTAATAACACTTCCAAATTCAGTGATTCTGTGAATTTAAGTAGCATGCTGTTGACCTTTATCCTGCAGCTAATCAATAAAACGTTAGAAAATATCTGACCTACAGCCCAGTTCTTTTAACAAATATTGCCACCTGCCTTAATTCACTGCTGTTTAGCACTGCCCTTTGTATGCTAATAGTACTTCGTGCAGATGAAATGTATGCAGCACTGTTCACAGCTAAGAAAATCTGAGTTAGCATTTTTGGGTAAGATAATTACAGGTTTTGCTTCCAAAACCAGGAAGAAACTTCGCCATTTGAGTCCACCTATGCAGAGAATACATTAGAGCTCGTGAGTGTAACTAACATCTGATACAGATTCAAGTAGCTGCTATATAGCTATTACTGGATTAGCTATTGTATTTAACTATACAAGGAGTTACTGAACCATAGCTAACTCCGTTAGCAAAGTAAAGTTGACAATGGTTTACTCTTTCAAGTTTCAGGGTGCATGGAATTAATTAGAAAAAATATATAGCTGATCTTGTACTGAGCTTACATGGGAAGGTTGTGGTAGCAGGGGGCTGCAGGGGTGGCCTCTATGAGCAGAGCCCAGCAGCTGCCCCGTGTCAGAGCAGAGCCAGCTCCAGATGGCTCCAAAAGGGACCTGCTGCTGGCCAGAGCTGAGCCAGGGAGTGACGCTGGGTGGGCCTTTGGGAGAGCAGATTTAAGACAGGGAAAAATACTCCTGTGCAGCAGCAGCTGGGAGAGAGGAATGAGAAACAGCTCTGCAGACTCCAAGAAGGAGGGCAGGAGGTGCTCCAGGTGCCGGAGCAGAATGATAGAACCGTAGAATACCCAAGTTGGAAGGGACCCACAAGGATCATCGAGTCCAACTCCTGAGTCCTCAGAGGACCATCCAAAAAATTAGACCAGGTGTCTGAGAGCTTTGCCCAAATGCCTCTGGACCTCTGGCAGGTTTTGTGCTGTAACCACTTCCTTGGGGAGCCTTTTCCAGTGTTTGATGACTCTCTCAGTGGAGAATCTTTTTCTGATATACAGCCTGAACCTTTTCTGTCGCAGCCTCAGGCCCCAGATCCCTTTATGTGGGGCTGCTCTCCAGCATCTCATACATAGAGCCAGGGTTGCCCCTTCCCAGGTAGATAATCTGACACTTGCTGGTGCTAAACTTCATATTGTTGGTGGTAGCCCAGTGCTCTCATTTGTCCAGATCTCTGTGCAAGGCCTCACCTCACTTGACAGAGTCAACAGCTCCATGCAATTTAGTATCATCTGCAAGCTTGCTCAAAAAAACCTTCAACTCCTTCATCCATATCATTTATGAAAACATTGAAGAGGACTGGTCCTAAAATGGAGCCTTGGGGAACCCCTGCAGCCCATGGGTCCCACATGGAGCAGATCTCCACGCTGCAGCCCCCCCATGGGTGGAGGAGCCCCCGGTGGAGCAGGTGGATGTGGCCTGGAGGAGGCTGCGGCCCATGGAGAGCCCCCGCAGGAGCAGGCCCCGGGCCGGAGCTGCAGCCCGTGGAGAGTCTGCTTTGCCCATCATGATCCTTGTTGAGGGATCTCCGTGTCCTTTTCTCAACCCTCGAGCCCTTTGCATCGTATTTTCTCTCCCTTTCTCTTTGAGGAGGGGGAGTGAGAGAGTGGCCGTGGTGGAGCTCAGCTGCCCACCCACCTAAAAGTACTGCAGCTGCAAAGTACTGGAAATTTTTTCAGAAGCAACAAGGTGTTTAACAAGGAAATATATTTTTTCCTTTTTCAGGCTTCCTGTATAATTGGGGTTATTTCGTATTCCCAACTCGGAGGAGGAGAATTGTTGATTACACCTTCTTTTTTCTTACTTGGAAATAAAAGGTGAACAGCTCTAAAAGTAAGGGGAATGTATCAGAATCAAGCTTTTTTTTGCTTTTAATCCTTTCTTAAGGAAAAGATTTATCACACACCTTCCACAGATGTAGGGTGGCAGAGAATAATTTTTGAATTTTATAGTACTAATTAAACTCAGTTTGGGGAGAGTGGTACTTCTCTGATTGTTTCTGAGACATTCGCATTAGCAACAGAGAGTGTTGCGTGGCCACTGCCAGGGGCCTACGGTGATGACTTCAGAAACAGAATTGAACTATGTCACAGTGACACTTTGGTAACAGCTGCCTCTGAGCAAGTTTAGCGAGGAGGGACAGAGAAGTGTGCTGGATGTGATGAAACCACGTGAGGATTTGTGGATCCCACATTGAGGTGCATCGAGAGGGCCCAGCCCTTCTGTAAGTGTTTTGATGCTTCATTTTAGTATTCTGCAGTTTGTGTAAAGTCCTTTCACAAGCATTAAGTTTGGTACTTTGGCTCAGTGATGTAGCTGCACAGAGTAACAGATGCAACATGTGGGCGAGGGCCTCTGCACATTCTCTCTTTCCCACACATGATCAAGAAAGAAGGGCAGACAAATAGGAGCGTGCTGTGGTCCTGCCATAGACCTCAACTACTACAGCATAAACAAGAGACTTAAAAGTACCCCATCACATTAAACTTCAGGACAGCAATGCACTTCATCAGCTGGGCTGGCCTGTTGAGTAGAGTGTCTCAGGATGTAGTGTATGAAGATGCACTCCATCTGCTTTCATATTAGCACTTGCAGTGAGCAAGCTGCCTGGCCTTAACATTTTCATTTCATTTTTCACCTGACTTTTGCTGGTTCTTCTCGGTCTAGAAAAAAAAAAAAAAAAAAAAAAAAGTGAACTCAGATGAAAATAGAAGGATTTCCTTTTCATTAATTCCATGTTCTTAACTTGACAGATTTGGTTATTGACGTAGAAGGGACATATCTGGCCTGACTGCAACACACATGCTCGCAGTGTGGGACAGTTCTCATAAAGGTGATTCAGGGTAGTTTCTGGAAATGAAGACATCAGATGGCAAAGGTAATCTCCAAAAATTTTTTATTTTTTTTGTGCTAATGCAGAAAAGGCAAGTAAGAGTAAAGGTAAGAGTCCAGATACCGTAAGAAGCAGCAACTGTGAAGGAAACTTCCTTCTGGCTGATGTGGCTCCATATCTAGTTGTGGAGGTCATACTGCAGGTGGAAGCATGTTCTCGTCCAAATACTTAGCTCTCTGTTTTCACAACAGGTCTAGCAGCAGAATGTCTTTGAAACAACTGTGCCTATGACCAAGTTCATGCATCCTGGTGGACAAGGTAAAAGCTCTGGACAAGCAAAGGGGAAGGATGGATGGGCATACAATATGATCACTTAAATCTTATTTCTCTAAGAAACCTTACTGAGAAAACAAAACAGAACAGAACAAAACAGAACAGAACAAAACAGAACAGAACAAATGAAACAAGCAGCTTGCTTGCTGGAGACATTGTCTGGGAGACAGTGAAAACACTTGCAGACAAAACATTTCAAAGGACTAACACTTTGAGCTTAATTCTAAACCAACATCCTAAACTCAAACTCTTGTTTATGTTCATTACAGACTGGTATAATAACATGTCACATTTGATGACTTTGCAGCATAGATGTCAGGAATGCAGCTTGGGATCACCTAGGGATGAGCAAGTAATTGTTCCTGGGTTGATGGAAATCTGTTCTAAAGTCTGTTTTCTAACACTCTTCTAGATACTTCTCTGTCCATCAGTCTGTCCTGTCAACTCTGGTGCGAGTGTGCAGTTGTGGCAAGAGGGATTTCCTAGTCCTAATTTGACCTGGTGGACACCAACTTTCCTAGTAAATTGCCAATGTTGCCGAGGAGGAAGTAGTATCAAAGCCCTTGTTGATGAAGATATAACAAGTTTGGGGAGGCTTTGGCATTTCTGCACAATGCTGCTCCCTGATTGTGACCCAAGACTCAGATTCTGAACAAAGCAAAGCAAGCTAGAGAAGAACTGCATGTCCTGGTAATTTTCTTTTATTTATTTGTTTTTCATTCTTCACTTATAAGAAAATCTAAATCTTTAAACCATTTGTTTGAAAACACAGTTTTATGGAAATGATTGTGGGTGCGCTCCTCAACCTTGTTTGGAACCTGTTTAACCTCGCTTCAGTTAGAGGAGACCTGTGCTCAAATTTATGCTTACCATGATAAAGCGGCATCCTTTTGGTGTTCTTTTCTTTGGCGATTGCAAGTGAGGTTGAAAAGAGTTCTCAGTACGATTCTTCTTTTCCTTTGCAGTATCCCAAACTCCATATTACAGCTGATCTTCATCTCTGATCTGAAAAGCTTCGCAGGCCAAAAGAGAATTGAGATGAGGAGTGAAATACAGAATGCTGGTGAATATTTCCAATTCCCACCCATAAGTTTTGTGCAAGAATCAGGTGCATTTCTGTAGTGGTAGGAAGTCAATAAGATGATGATCATGCCCTTGAAGGCAAGTAATGGTATAAAGATGAAGAATGCAAGGCCCTGGTTAAAGACAGTCTTTAGGCTGCTTCTAGATCAGCAGTTTGTTTGGTTCTTCCACAGCCTCATCTCCACTTGCTTAGAAGCTGTGAAGATGGGAAGTACACTTGGTGTTTTTCATCCACTCTCAACCTCATCTCCACTTACTCAGAAGCTGTGAATATTGGAAGTACACTTGGTTCTTCCAATGATGTGAAGAGCCAAGTGTCTTGGGTCTTCAATCAACCCAGAGATATCAAGAGAATAAGGTATTTTCTTGATAGGACCGTACTTAATTTAGGTATTTATTAAGTGAAGAAGAACACTGAAACCAGCTGAAGCTGTATCAGACATGGTAAGGCCATGCTTCTGTTCAGAAGTAATTCAGAGTGATTCCATGGTGTACTTTCGACAGATTTACTCTGCTCCTCTGGACTAAGCACCCCCAAGGGACAATTCAAAGCTCTCTGAATGATCTGTCATTATCTCTTACACTGTAGCCTCCATTAGGAAAGGATAAATATTCATTGCCCGTGTGGAAAGGAGCTCCTCATTTAGTTGTTTCTAACCAAAATCTCCTTATTGTGTTCTGTTGACAGAAACCACTTGGCGAGCCAAGCCATATCACTGAAAATGGAAGTAGTGGAACTACTTCAAAACCGTGCTGCTGCTTCTAAGCCAAACTGCAGTGTAGGTGGGGACATAGCAAGGGGACACATCCCAGCCAGGGCGAAATTGAAAGTCACCTGTCTGAGCCACAGAAGGAAGTCAGCGCCTCCCAGTTTGAGACTGTTCCCTGGCTGGTACCACAGCAGCTGGAACGCTTCCGATTGCTGCTGATGGGTTCCCATGGATCAGCCAGTGACACAAGCTGCGAGAGCGACTGAAGAGATCTGGAGTTACGCTTCTCCCCCTTCTGCGCTCAGATCCGTGAAAGGAAGGAGAAGAGGGGAGAAGAAGAAAGGAGAAGAGGAGAAGAGAGGGGGAGAGAAGAGGACAAGAGGGGAGGGGAGGGAAGGGGAGGGGAGGGGAGGGAAGGGAAGGGGAGGGCAGGGGAGGGGAGGGGAGGGGAGGGGAGGGGAGGGGAGGGGAGGGGAGGGGAGGGGAGGGGAGGGGAGGGGAGGGGAGGGGAGGGGAGGGGAGGGGACGGGAGGGAAGGGAAGGGGAGGGGAGGGGAGGGGAGGGCAGGGGAGGGGAGGGCAGGGGAGGGCAGGGGAGGGCAGGGCAGGGGAGGGCAGGGGAGGGCAGGGCAGGGCAGGGCAGGGGAGGGCAGGGGAGGGCAGGGCAGGACAGGGCAGGGGAGGGCAGGGCAGGGCAGGGCAGGGCAGGGCAGGGGAGGGCAGGGCAGGGCAGGGCAGGGCAGGGCAGGGGAGGGCAGGGGAGGGCAGGGGCATGTAGGGCATTGTACAGGAGAGTAGGCTAGTGTAGGATAGTGTTGGGGAGGGGAGTGTAGGGGAGCGTAGGGGAGTGGAGTGTAGCGGAGGATAGTGTAGGGAGGGGAGTGCAGGGGAGGGGAGTATAGGGGAGGTGAGCATAGAGGAGGGGAGTGTAGGGGAGTGTAGAGGAGGGAAGTGTAGGGGAGCATAGGGGAGTGGAGTGGAGTGTAGGGGAGTTTAGGGGAGTGGAGGGAAGGGGAGTGGAGAAGAGGGAGGGGGCGGGTATTGGTGGGAAGTAAGGAATGGGCCAGGGAGGGAATGGGAGGGGAGGGGAGTGCTACCCTAAGTAAAATGGCCAAATAAATGACATTTTGGATCTGGAGCCAGATATGTATGTTGCCATTCATTCCACAATGTGATTTATCACTGCAGTCTGCGTATTACACAGTGCCATTAAGGGTTTGGCATGCGCAGAGGTGACTGAGTATTTTCAGAAATAACTTTCCTTCATAACTGATTCGAGACTTTTGCTGGTGTTATAAATGGCCCAGTCTTCAAAATAGGACTAGAATCAAAGTTCACAATGTATTAAAGGAATACATTTCCCTTCAAGCTCTCTATTGACACGAATTGCTAAAACATTCCTCACACTGGAATGCAAAACATCAGGTGATTGATTAATGTAGGGTTTTCAGCTGAGCAGGGGAAACATCTTCAAAATTTCCAAATATTTCCCCTATGCAGAACTACAACTCCTTCTTCTCTGCTCTCTGGTTATGAAAGTTTCTGTCACCTGCTCAGTAAGCAGAAGCAGTAAAATGGGATTTAGAGGATCCAGCTACAGCATCAGTGCCAGTTAGAGGAAGCAGTCGATTCCCAGGTAGTCCAGGGTCTGAAGAGAGTTTAACCGGCTTTCCAAGGAACATGTATGAGTGCAAAGCAACCAATTTATCTGACTCTCCAGTGAAAGAAAAGCAAGTGCAGAGCAGCAAATGCTTGAGAGAGGGAAACCTTTTTGAACCACAGCCATTTTTGGCTGAGACCTGTTAATGTGCTAGGCAGTCCCAGGAAGCATAAAACTGTGACCCGTGCTCTCCAGCACTGGCGTACTGCAGTTTCTGGAGGTTCTTTATTCTGTAATCAGAATTCCAACAATCTCCTCAACAGCACACAGATACAAAACCCACAGACCCAGATAAAACAGCCTCCCGTCTGGTTGCATGATTGTCAGGCATGCATTCTTTTATATTAACTGGTCTTTTCAGGTCAAACATAAATAACCTCAGTTGACTCCTAAACTCTCCAGACAGCTCTGGTGTTGCTGTAGGATGGAATACGATTTTTTTCCTTACAACCCACCAGTTATTTCCATGTCTGTTCTGGGCCTTGGGATCTCTTTTGGGAGCTACATTACGCAGAGAAATACAATAAGGCTGAGATCACCACTGCCTCAATGCAATGCAAAGGTGAAGGCCTTTATGACAGCCAGTTTGGAAATGAATGCAGCCCCATCTTCTCAGCATTTTAAGACGGATGACTACCCAACACTGAACTGTCTCATGTGTTCAAACTGAGACAGCTTTGTAGAAATAATAGAAAAACTTCATTGCAATTGGCCTAGCATGGAATTTGTTCTTAACAAGTTTGGTAGAATATCCTTGCAGACTTCAAAACCTGTACATCATCATTTGAACACTCCTTCATCTCCATGCTATTCTCCACAAGGACCCCACTGTTAGTCCCGGTAGCTATAGCTAATCAGTCATACATGTATTAGCTCATCAAATTAGCTGATCAGTCACTTGAAGTCTGTTGATGACATCTATTCTGAGCTCTACAGTGTTGGTCAGCTACTGACTTGCGGAAATCAGACTCTGTCTATAACCTTGGGATGGTTATAAAGCAGGTATGTTTATTCTCCAAAACCCTATGAGGTGTCATCTTGAGCTATCTTATTTAGGATTTTGGTCTTTTCCAAATATATAGTGAGACTAGTGAGACTCTGGGTCCCACGCAAGTAATCAGTTCGTGGTCATGTATCTTCTCAGCTCATTTTTCTCAGATTGAACTGACAACAGTTTTTGACTCTGGTGGGTTGACCTCATGGTCTTTTGCCATTCCAAATACCAGAATTGTTCCCATTTGACTTCCCCCATAAAATCCTCTTTGCTCTCTTCTAACATCATGACAGCTTCACAGGCTTCATAGTGACTTTGCTTCCCATGGCAGTATTCACTATGTCATTGCTTCACATGCCTGCAAAGCTTTATGTGCCTTGGTAAATGCAAATTTTTATGAGCAGCTCATAATCCAGTTTTCCAACCAACCATTTGTGTTTACTGCTGATGTGGCTGCTGCTTTGTAGCATGGGTCCCCCACATGGGTTTTGCAGCTGGAGAGGGCACTGTGAATTAGAGACTACATTTTCTTTCATTCAGCTGCAGTAATTGCAGAGACAGTGAAATAGGAATAGACAGCAAATAGCTCAGGTATTGGTATTCCACTGCTTAAGTAAGTGGAAAAATCCTGCCCTATTGTCCATTTGGTAGGTAACAGGGGATGGCAACAAGAAGGCTCAGAGGCCACTCAGGCATGGGGAAGAAGGGCTCTTTTCCAGTATTTGTGCAGAGTCCTAATTCCTAATCCTACACGAGTGGGGAGCCATGTGCAGGAGTGTTGCCTAGATGCCCCATCTCCTTCATGGGTAAAGGCATACCTAACCCTCACAGATTTAGAGACAAGGAGAAATGCCTGAGATAGCTCTTGTATCTTTGTATTGGCACTAAAAAAAAGTATAGCTATATACTTCAGTTTTGGTGTAACTGGACTGATGCTCTTTAGCTGATCATAATTCTGGAGATGGTTTTTGCAAGAGAAGCTCAGGTATTTTTTGCAATGGTGCATTATGTAATAGAGATGTCACATAAGCAAGTTTACAAAGTGCAAATTTTGTTTGCCTTTGAGGATGGTCTCGGAACAGGTGAAGGCTATTGTTATCTGTGGTTTGTTCTGAGGTACCTGTCAGAACAGGTTACATGCCAGTCAAATCATTCGTGGCCACCAGCTTGTCTAATTCATGTGCTCATCTTTGCAAAAGTTGTGACTGCTGTTCAAACGGAGACCTGATCAATTGACAGGGATGTTTCACTGTTCAGACGAAGCACGTTCAAGCTCTCGAGGGTAAGGTGGAGATACGGCCTTCTCAAAATGGGAGAGATGTTCTTCCTCTTTTTTTTTTTTTTTTTTTTTTTTTTTTTTTTCCAGTCACAGCTTCCTTTTAGCCTTCAGTGAATCAGGAGTAAGGGAGCAGTGCTTTAGATCTGTGAGCACCTGATGTAACCATCTGGCTTGTGGGAACAGAGTTGGACCTGCAGTTTTGTTCCTCCCTTGCATCCCCACGGAGCTGCAGGGTGGGGAGCAGGTGGGACATCTTGCATGGCTCGCTCCACATTCCTTCTGTCAGTGGCACTTTCCAAGTGTGGTTGTTGGCTAACTTTTCTTGACAGGGCACTAACAGAAACAGTTATCCAAAATCCTGGAGGGAGCTTTGTCATGCTTTTTTTATTATTATTATTTATTTTTTAATTATATATATTTTTAATGCCAGTCAGTTTTTAGCTTGGCAGCCCCAGAACAGTCTGCAGCCAGAACGAGTAATGCTGGTGATTCTTGGCTTGAAGCAGGTGTGGATGCGCTGTGCAACTTGCCATCAATCAGCCAGCAGCCACACTGGCATCTTTACCCATGCAGAGAGGAGGAGGGTTGTGCCCATGACTCTGAATATAGATATCCAGGGGAGGGAAAGATAGGAAACTGTGAATATCTGCTTCTAATTTGAAGATTAATTTAGACAAGTGCAGGTGTGGGAAACTAATCACTAACCCAGGGATGAACGCTATTTAATATTCATTCCTTTGTCTTCAGGAGCTACCCACATGCTCTCTGCAACGAGAATGTGGAGTGAGAGCTTTTGTGGGAGCAATTTCTGAAGGAGGCTAGTGTGCTTGGACAGAACAGGGCTTGAAACTAAAATGAGGCTTGATGAAACAAACTCCCCTCTGGTCTGTCAGAGCTTGTCTAGCTGTGGCACGATAATTGAAGCCATTAAGTTAGAAATTTGATCCCTGGCCCTCTGGAAGGGGAGCAGGCTATCTGGTGCCAGCTGACCAATAATCTTGCTGGCAGAGTAGCTCCAGTGTCCAGTCCTAGCCCTGAGTGATAATGTCTAGCTGGTCTGATGCTCCATGGGCTGTGTGTAGCACTCAGTGCCCCTTTCTTGCTTCTCTTCAGACTCTTCAGAGCAGGGATTTATGTTTCTGCCTTGCCTGCTGGCTGAGCGCTGAGGACATTGGCTACCTTTCTGTTGATGTTGTTTGTTTTCCTAAGGTGTGATACAGGGACCAGGGAGGCAGCAGAAGCCAGCTTTGCTCCTCACTGTGCCAGCAAGGGGTAAGGAGGTGTATGGACACCTGGGCTTTTCCCTGTCAATTTGTCTTTTTTGTTGTGGGAAAGGACAGGATGAATGTGTAGGAGATGAGACAATTTCTCCTATTAAGCAGGAGAAGAGGAGGGAGATCTCATTGACATGTCCTTAGAATATGTTCTTCTCACACGTTGTTTCCTGGGACAGAAGGAAGTAGTAGCAGAGATTATGACTGAATACGCAGGCAGCAACTGACATACCACTTGTTAGCTTGTGCTGGAAACTGTGTTGCTGCTGCTTCTTTGCTGCTCTACTTGTGTCAGATGAAATAATGTACATCCTACAGCCTCTATTTTGCACTGTACAGGGATCTAGAATCTCTGCTTCCCATTTAACTGCTAGGATAATTTCTTTATTACAGGCCACTGAGTGTCCCAAATGAAGAGGACATTAGCCTGCTACCCCTCTCTGAATAACTCTTCCCCATGCCGCTCTGCCTTCCTTATACTTTATTTAGTGTTGAGTCAACATTTTTGGTTTGAAAGGTGTTATATATATTTATGTGGGAGCTAGAGCTTGAAACACTTCTTTGTTCTTATGGGTGGGAAGCATCTGTGATCCTCAAAAAGGCAGTCGTGCTTGCCTGCTGCTGCACCTGCATTATTACTATTAATAATAGATACATGACATTTAAACAGAGGCTTTTCATGTGCAAAGTACTTCGCAAACAATTTCAAACTCCCCCAGAAAACCTATGTTAAAGGGTATAAATGTTGTATGGATGGGTACTTGAAAGACAAAAGATGATAACGTGAACCTTGCTACCAAGGTTCTGTGCTGTGCACATAATTATTATTTATTAATTGTTGGCAAGTCCCTAGGAGTCCCTATTAAGATGAGGATCCTATTGAGCTAGATTAAAAACTGCTCCCTCCTCTGAAAAGCCCCAACCTAAAGGGATGGGAAAAAGATTGGGAGATGATAGAGAATACTCTCCCAAGAGAGTAGGAGAGCAGACCAGGAACAGAAATTAGACCTCTAGGTGAAGCTGAACACTGTACAAGATGTCTTCTTCTTCTGTATCTGAGGTGTTCTTATTATGTTGTTTCAAAGCAATCACGGGACTTCCTGTACCATTTGATTCCTGCAATAAAGTACAGGTTCACCCTTGCTGAAATATTTTGTCAAACCGATGAAACATTTTGGGTGTGTAGAGCAGGACTGGACCAGGGCAACTTCTGAGGCCCAACAGTTACAGGATATATTTTAAAGGTCTGTGTTCTGATCATTCAACAGAATAAAGATAACCAGGGTTTCTCCACCACCACCACCACTTTTTTTTTTTTTCTCCTTTTAATTTTTTTCTTTTTTTTTTTTTTTCCCCTATCATTTCTGACTACAGAGGTACAGAGGATGAAGTAGAGTATATTCTCCAGACTAAACTTCAAAGGGAAAGTGAGAACTAGCTTTGGGCTGCCTGGCTCCACTATTTTTCTGTCCACCTCCATTTTCTCTCTCTACTCTCAATGGTACCTGAGCTGTAGACGATGCGTTATTATGATGATCACAGTGATTTGGATTTAGGATTGCAGCCATGTGATCAGACACCTCTTGGATAAAAGCTGTTCTGCATCTCCCTCGGGTGCAGGTACAGAGGGCTTGCATCTGCTGGCAAAACACTGCTGCATCTGTCCTCTACTTGACAGAGGCTGTGCTGCCAACATAGGTTGCGCCCAGCTAAGTTTGTAGTTAATTTAATCATCTTTAGGAGTGCAAATGGGAATAGCAATCTAATACAGAGCTCCAAATTTATACCCAAGCAATCTGCTGATTCACAGCCATGCTGGCTGAGGCAGAAGGTCAGATCTGAACCTGCAAGGGTTAAACAGCAGGGATTGCCCAGCAAAGGTTGAGTTAGAGCTGTTAACAACAAAGAAGAGTAAATGGGATTGATCAGCAGTCAATCCCAAATGATTTTGAATCAACTGGGCAATTTCCTGTGCCAGCCCAGGGACTGAAATCCAAATACGTGTGACAGACACTGGATGGGAAAGTGTGACCATTCAAATCACCATCTAGGCATGATAGTACAGTCTCCTTCAGTGGACATCTCCAAGTACCAGAGAGAGCTATGAAGAGCTGTTAGCTCATGATGATCCTGCTCTGGGTGGGATTTTCAAGGTGATTGCTCTCTGTAACCTCCCTTGCGTTTCCAGGAGAAGAAGCCATCTGCCACTCCCCTGAGTCAACCCAGAATTAACAGCAATCTTCTGTGCTCTGCCACACTGCTCCAAACAGAGCTTTCAAGTTAAGAACCCTGTTTTGTTAACATATATGCAAATCTAGAAAGCCTCCATAAGAATCACTACAAGTTTTTCAAATAAATATGGAGGCATGTATATGTAACTGTCCGTAAGATTCAGTGCACGTTTTTTCATATAAATATGGCATTTGCACATAGTACAAGAGATAGGGAAGCTGAAAAACAAAAAAGCAGAATCATAGGAACATAGAATGGTTTGAGTTGGAAGGGACCTTAAAGACCACCTGATTCCAACCCCCAGCCCTGGGCAGGGCCACCTCCCACCAGACCAGGTTGCCCAAAGCCCCATCCAGCCTGGCCTTGAGCACCTCCAGGGATGGGGCATCCACAGCTTCTCTGGGCAGCCTGTACCAGGGCCTCATCACCTTCAGAGTAAAAAATTTCATCCTTATATCCAATCTAAATCTACCTTTTTTTTGGTTTAAAACCATTACAACTTGTCCAATCACTACACACCCTGACAAAGAGTCCCTCTCCAGCTTTCCTGTAGGCCCCCTTTAGGTACTGGAAGGGCTTCTGTAAAGTCTGCCTGGAGCCTTCTCTTCTCCAGGATGAACAACCCCATCTCCCTCTGCCTGTCTTCAAAGGAGAGCTGCTCCAGACCTCCATCCTCATGGCCCTCCTCTGGACTCGCTCTAATATATCCATGTCCTTCTTGTGCTGGGGTTGACAGAGCTGAACATAATAATTGTTGAAGGACAGTGCATCTACAGGAGCTTTGATACTGTCTTCTAGGGTTAGGAATAGATACAGAGGGTACAGGCTAAAAGAAAGCAGATTCAGAGACAAAGAAACACCTAAAAGCAACAAAGTGATGTAAGAAAGCAAAAGGTAAAACTTTACTCTTCAAATACTTGCACAGGTTGCCCAGAGGGGTGATGAAGTCTCTGTCTTTGAAAACACTCAAAACTGAACTGAACACTACCCTGAGCAGCCTGCTGTAGATGACCCTTCTCTGAGCAGGGGCATTGCACTAGACAGTCTCCAGAGGTGCCTTCCAACCCATACCACTTTGTGATTCTGTGTAAAAATCACATTATATTATCACAGGCCAAGGTGGAGAGGTAGTAGGCACCAGCTTCATTCTGAAGCATTATATATATTTTAGAGGACACCGAAACAATTAAGGAGCTGTGCAAATGCTTTATTACGGAATGTGACTATGCAGTTTTCATAGCAACTCAAGATCCTTAAGGCACTCATAGGGTCTCCTGTCCCCCATCATCCATGTCCTCCTTGTGCTGAGGGCCCCAGAGCTGAACGCAGTGCTCCAGGTGGGGTCTCAGGAGAGCAGAGCAGAGGGGGACAATCACCTCCCCAGCCCTGCTGGCCACGCTGCTTTTGGCGCAGCCAGGATACGGTTGGCTTTCTGGGCTGCAAGCACACAGTGCTGCCTCATGGTGAGCTTCTCGTCAACCACCACCCCCAGGTCCTTCTCCTCTGGGCTGCTCCCAATCCATTCTCTGCCCAAGCTCTCTTTATCCTTGGCATTGCCCCAGTTCGGATGCAGGACCTCGCACTTAGCCTTGTGGAACCCCATGATGTTCACACAGGCCCACCCCTCCTGCCTGTCCAGCTCCCTCTGGATGGCATGCCTTCCCTACAGCG
This sequence comes from Aythya fuligula, assembly GCF_009819795.1. NCBI lineage: Eukaryota > Metazoa > Chordata > Aves > Anseriformes > Anatidae > Aythya > Aythya fuligula. The sequence continues at coordinate 55,527,871 of NC_045593.1, forward strand.
TGTCATCCCTTCCCACACAGCTCGGTGGCATTGGCAAACTAGCCGAGGGTGCACTTGATCCCACTGTCCATGTCAATAAAAAAGACATTAAACAGAAGAAAGGAGTGAAAGCAAACCAGCCCAAAACTGACACTGGAGACCTTGACCCCATTCACCCCAAAACTTACAAAAAAATCTGTATTTCTCCTCACTCACTTTACTCAGATGAAAAAGGCAAGTACTGTCCCCCTGCCCTCCTCCCCCTGCTTCTTTCTTTTTCTTTTCTTGGTAGTCTCAGAGACTTCTTTCTTTAGTCAGCCACCCTTGCTGTGAGTTTCTTTAAATTGTAATTGGATTGTCTCCCAGATTCTGGGAGATCCTTTTGTCAGAGGAATTCCTGGGGATATAGCCCCTGTTTCATGAAACTGGGAGTTGCTGAATTAAAAAAAAGGACTGACTAAAGATACAACTTTTTGCTCATTGTGAAAACTGTGTTTAACAGCAACTATTTTTAAGGGAACCCTATAACAAAATATGCATGTTTGTACACTCACACTCCAATATTTTCTGTTCAGTCAAATCAGACTGAATTCATGGGTATGATAATCTGCATTTATCTCACTTGGAATTTGAACCCTAGCCTTCATGCTTGCTGATGTTGACCTTAGAGATCCCAAATATATAGGCACAATTTGAACTAATTTCTCCAAAGCACTCTGTCTGAGTGTACGCGTGGCTCTCAGTCACAGGCAAAAGCACTATATGCAGTGTAATTGTGCGGAGAACTGAAATGAAAAAGTTCCAAATTCAGAAGAGAAAAACATGTATTATTATAAAACGTGAGGGCAAGATGATATTATATACAAATTAAGAGACAGTCTGTGTATTGCTAAAAAGATAATTGTATATTTAAAGGTGAAGAAGTGTTCTGTGTAAGAAAACCAGTAGCCTTTATGTAATAGCACGTAATTAAAATCCGTAATTGACAAAGTAATACATATGAGTCATGTAAGGTTTGTTAAACAACTTTGTTATTTTTTACTGCAGCTGCAGCATCAAAATAGTCTTATTAAAAGTTTTCTTTAAGATTATTTACCCCACAGAAAACAAAAAATAGGATCAATGCAGCTACCTACAACTGGAATAGCTTAGCTTCCTTCAGATCAGTTCTGACTTCAATTTTCACCAAAGTGCACAGTCTTACATGCCTGAAATACATCAGAGCCGCCAAAGCCTGGCCGAATGTCTTACATAATGTTGCTTATAAAAGTCAGCTAGAAATTTAGAGTTATTTAATCCCAGAAATGCCTACTGGTGATGTCTGAGAAGTACATGTATGCTGAGAAAATGGCTAGTAAATTGGGAAAAAAAAATAAATCCCTGTATGGTTGTTTTATTTGGGTGGGCAGCTGAGCTCCACCACAGCGTCTCTCTCTCTCCCTCTCCTCAAAAGGAAAGGGGAGAAAATACAGTGCAAAGGGTTGAGATACAGATGCTCAACAATTATTGTGGTGGGCAAAACAGACTGAGTAGGGAGATAGTAAAATGTGTCACCTATTACTAGCAAGCTAGAGAAAGTAAGGAAAACAAAACCTCCTTCCCTCCATCCACCCTCCTACCCCTGAGCAGTGCAGGGGAAGGGTGAAATGGGGGCTGTGGTCAGTCTATAGCACTTCATCTCCACCACTCCTTCTCGGTCCCTCTCTGCCCCTGCTCCACATGGGCTCCTCTCCACGGGCTGCAGCTCCAGCCCGGGGCCTGCTCCTGCAGGGGCTCTCCATGGGCCGCAGCCTCCTCCAGGCCACATCCACCTGCTCCACCGGGGGCTCCTCCACCCATGGGGGGGCTGCAGCGTGGAGATCTGCTCCATGTGGGACCCATGGGCTGCAGGGGGACAGCCTGCTCCACCAGGGGCCTCTCCCTGCACAGCCCGCAGGGGAACTGCTGCTGCCTGCCTGCAGCACCTCCTGCCCTCCTGCGGCACTCACCTGGCGGCTGCAGGGCTGCTTCCCACTCCTCTCTCTCTCCCTGTGAAGCAGCCATTCTTGTTATTTTCCCCCCTTCCTTAAATCTGCTCTCACAGAGCTGCAAACAATATAGTATATTGGCTTGGCTCTGGCTAGCAGCGGGTCCTTGTCTAACATGGGGCAGGTTCTGGATTTTTTTTGCAGAAGCCATCCCTATGGTCCCCCACTACCAAAACCTTGCCCTGTAAACCTACTACACACTTAAAATTAGGCTTATTTATTTAACAAAACAAAGATAATATAAAATGTTACATTTCCGCTTGGAGGTTTTTCTCAGATAGACACTGTGGATGTTAATTGCACATAGTTTTATAAAGAATCAATTTCCTCTATCTTATTTTGACACTTTGAATCTTTTAATGACATGTTTAAGACAAAGAAAGGGTCAGGATCCAGGAAGTGTACTTATCCCTACTGTGTCAGCAATGTACACACTGGGAGCAGAAGTATCTTCCTGCTGTCTCCCTGGCCTTTAGTGTGGCCATTTTCCTTTAAAACCTTACTTTTCACGCAGTGTTTAAACAAAGTCTGACTGAGCTTGCCTACATTATTTTTTTCTGAAGTGCTGCTGTGATCTGGTGACCAAAGATGCATCTAAAGCAATAATGTAAGCCATCCAAAGTAGCCCGATTTTTGTCAGATCTTTCACAAAAACTGCACAGGTGCTGGTTGTGCCCCATTCCAGCACAGTGGATCTGCAAAGCTGAACACCTGGTGCTAAGGCACAGAAGCTTTATTTTATTTTATTTTATTTTATTTTATTTTATTTTATTTTATTTTATTTTATTTTATTTTATTTTATTTTATTTTATTTTATTTTATTTTATTTTATTTTTTATTTGTACATTGGCTTTCCTCTTTCCTTCACGCATTTTTCTAGTTTTGTCAGAGAATGTCTCCAGGCAAGCTCACAGGGTCTTCTTCCCCCATCCTCCAGAGGGGAAGGCTTCCCAAATTCTTTGCAAACAAGAGGTTCGCCAGCTGAGGGGGTTAATGTATGAGAGCACTGATCATCTGGTAGTGAAGCAGAATGTCACTTTCTGACAACCTTGTTTAATGCTTTACACTTTCAGTGTTTCATATGATCTTTTCAGTCTGCCTCCTTTTAGTATTGCCATTAATATTTAATTATAATTAAATGTGCTGCATTATAAATAATTTAATACATTATTTATACATAGATGAATATTTTAAAACAGGCTTTCTAGATGGAAAAGGCTATGGATTAATGTGTGTGGGAGTGTATATGGCAGTTTTTCTCTTCCGTTCCAAAATTTTGAACCTGTCAGCTAGTTTTAAGCCAAGTTTACACATGGCGGAGGTCTCAAGCAAGGATTGCTTTTAAGTTTTGATTAAATGGTTATCTCAGTTAGATGGAGGCAAAGGACTCATGTTTGAATCATCACCCAGCCCTTGATTAGACACCAGAAACTTACTCAAAAGATTTATACTCAATTGCTGCCCTTTGTCAGGCATGGAACAAACTTTTTTGTATACTGGAATCCTTCTGCATATACCAGCATCAGTGTGGTACACATAATTTCCCTGAAATTTCTTCAGGTCTTTAGTCTTCCTCAACACCTTTTGCTCTTGCCTCTCTCTCTTTTTTTTTTTTTTTTCCCCAGTAATTCCCTTTCTCTCCATCTTAAGTAAAAATTATATATCTGGCAGCTGATCAATGTTTCACTGAAATCCAGACAAGGGAATACTAGCACATTTCTTTTGTTTATAAAATAAGTGATTAGTGAATGTCACCAATTCAGTTAGACATGAACTATCTCTGATAAAAGCACAAATTCTATATTGTTTCTTCTTCCACTTTAGAAGTGCTCTTTTCTTTACTGTGCTCTAGGGCTTGTTTACTATTGGTTTGACTGCAGTCAAGATGATAGCCTGGGTGCTTTCTATTTCCCACATGTAACATTGAGTTCATGTTGGGATTTAACACTGGTAGGCTGCTATGTTACCACCTAGCCTCTCTCTCACTCCCCCTCCTTAGCAGGATGAGGGGGAGAAAATGAGATGGAGGAAAAAAAGCAAGTGGGTATGAGATAGGAGGTGTTTGATGGAAAGAAAGGAAAGGCCATGGAGAAAACAATTATTCCCTGCTTCCATTAGCAAGCAGTGCCCAGCCACCTCCAGGGAGGTAGGGCCTTGGTATGTGCAGCAGTGCTCGGGAAGCGAAAGGCTTCATAATGAGAGTTCACCTGCTCCTTCTTCCCCTTCCCCGGCTTCTGGTGCTGAGCCTGAGCGGGTTTGGGATGTCCTCTGGTCAGGCTGGGTCAGCTGTCCTGGCTGTGTCCCCTCACCTCTTGCCCACACCAGTCTGCAGATCTTTGGGGAAGCTGGAGAACCAACCCTGATACTGTGCCATGCTGCTTGGCCCTGGCTGAAACATTGGTGTGATACCAGCCTGGGTCTGGCTTCAGGTGCACAGCTCAGTGCCGTATGGGCTGCTCGGGGACAGGCAACTCCATCCCAGCCAGACCCAGTTCAACCTCTCAGCAGAGTTCCTGAGTGATAGGATTATTGAAGAGGTTCTTTCAGAAGCCTGGAAAGGAGTCAGCAGGGTTTCTGATGCTCAGACACAACCCCCTGAAGAAATAATGGACCTCTAAGGCAAGAAAACTTATAAAAAGTTTCTTCCAGATTAGCCTGGAGGTCTGTCAGTTGGTTATCTTCTTCCCAACAGTGGCTGCAGACACTTCAGACACTTGCTGAAAGAAACAGAAGTGTGGAAAGATCCTTCTTCCAGGATACCATCCCAGTTTGTGCCAAAAGTATTCACTATGGATATTATTATTATTATTATTATTATTATTATTATTATTATTATTATTATTATTATTATTTTAACTTTGAGGATATTTGGCAGTTATGTGAATTGTCAGCCAGCTCCCATTTACAGAGATGTATTTCTGTACCATGCTTTCTCCTGACCGTATCTCAGAGTTCTTGAAACATTCATTTGAACCTGAAACTCGGCTGTACACTGTGTAGAATTGTTTAATTTCATTTTTTTGATTATCGTCATTCCCCATGAATACAAGTTCACTAGTGTTACATTTCTGCATCGTTCCATTTCAGCTGTTTCTATCCACACAAGCAGCTCTTGAAAAATGCAAGTTGTTTAAGAAGAGCACAGACCCTTCTCTCCATCACTCCATCTCCCTTCTCACCCCGAAACCAGCCATGTCATTACTCCCAAATACAGAATACAAATACAGAGAATAGGTGAGTCACCACTGCCAAATACCAATTGTGAGAAATACATGGCATCTTAACTTGCAGAGAGCACTTTGGTTTCACCAGTTAAAGCAGGTGCCTTTCATTGCCATAGTGGGTGATGCAAACTACCACTTCCCACAGACCTGGTGGTATGAGATGTCCTGTCTGGAATCTGCTTGAATAAATAGATGTGGCTATATATCCACTATATATATGGATATATAAATAGATGTGGCTCCACCTAGACCTTCAGCTGGCAGCGAGAAACTGTCACTGTGAGGACAGAACTGTTACTGTCCTAAGGTGGATGCCTAAAAGCTGACCATGTTTTGGTCTCTAAAATATCCATTTCTCTCCCTAAAAAGAAGCATGAATGACTGTATCTGAATTAGGATATGGGTTAGATCTGACAAGCCTAATTCTAATTAAACCTGTATGTGTCAAATCATTTTCTGCATCTGTCCTGCTACTTCACTCATACAAACAACATTAGAATGCTGGTTCTATATTTGCAGTCTTGCATAACAGCCTTTGTGTTTTCACCTTATCACTTCCTGAGGACCTGAGCTGAGATAAGCCAGAGGACTCCCGGTGATGGAGAATATGCAGAACAGTTTTCAGCAGCACTGCAGCTGACCAGAACACTGGAATGGGGCTTCAGAGATACCTGCTCTGCGAAAGACTTTTCTGTAACTCCAGCCCCAGCTGAGTTTGTGCCACTTGCCCCAGTTTTGTCTGCCTACGCCAGCATACAGGCTCTCTGGCTTGATGACTGTGCAACACCAGCCATAGTGAAAACCCGGTGTCTGCTGACAGTAACAAATGACCAGTCTCCTTTTTAAGATAGTTGCTTTTAGCCATCCAGTGTTCCTACTTCCGCTGATGTTATTTCTCTCAGTCACAGTCCTTTCTCTTCTGTGGTATGTGCACCTATCAGACAAACTGCTATCCACAGAAGCTTGGATATTTGTATCTTTGTAATGCACCTCATGATTATCCATTGAGAGTAGTGCAGCAAAGCTGAATGAGGATCCCTTGATGTTGTTGGTTTTGTCTGTGAGACAAAGTCTCTCAAACTCTGTTTCCCGTGATAAATATGCTCCCAGGTGTCTGTCTACAAAAATGCAGGTATACTCAATAAGGGGAGTAAGATATGCATGTGTTTTATATATATTTAAATAGGTGAGCATTTCCTGGGCCATCTGGCAGGACTTTCTGTTTAAATCCTGTTAAAAAATCATTTCATTTTTAAAATATTATGCTGTAATGAATGTTTAATATATAACCTTTATAAAATAGTAATATATTAACCCTCTACAAGTCTGTCCTTGTAGAAACTTCATGTGTGAATCAAAATTTATTATCTCCTCTTCAGCATAACAACAGCCAAGTGAGGCCTAAAATTACCATTGCTTGACTAGGATGTGATTGAACTGCAGAAGGAACTCTGAAGGCCTGAAGGAGAGGCAGACCTTGCTGATACAGATTTATAACAGTGTTCCCAATTTACTCTCTTGCCTCTCAAAGTTTATCTGCATAACCAGTGTTCAAGATGGAGTGCATTCACTCACACCCTGATCTGATACGTCTCTTCTGGGAAGCAGTATTTGATTGGTACAAGAATGAACCAAACGTGGTGTTGTGTCCTCTGGAGGGCTTCTCTGCTCTTTCTCCCTCTCTGCCTGTGCAGTGGAGGGCTGCAGAAGCAGAGCGGTTCTGTCTCTGTTGTGGCATGGAGCCAGCTGTTCCAGGCTTGACCTGACAGTAAGAGAAAAAGCTTTTTTCCATACTGCCTCTGAAGTACCATCACCTGATAAGCGTGGTTTGTAGCTGTTTTCTTTACTGAGTGCTTGATTGCAAAGTTTCCCTTTCATGGTTCTGAGGGAGCATTGTAAAGTGTTCAAAGGTCTCCTGAGCATCAGCTTTCGTGGGTTAATTGGATAAAGCTCTTTCTGCCTGGACAAGAACACCTCTGGGCAGAGCTGGAAAATGATGGGCATGGATTCATTCAATGACAGCTGAAATCATTTGCATTTCAGTTCAAAGGAATGCAAGGTTCCTCTCCCCACTCTCAAAAAAGTTGAGGGCAATCAGTGTGTGGTGGGAAATTATGTATTTTAATGTGAGTAGTTCTTGTGGGATAATTGCTTTATATATACCAGAGGCCTGAGCCTGGGGGCTGGTTTTTTTTGAATGCTAGATTCAAAGCTGGGACAACCTCTGCAAGCTGAAGATAACAGGATGTATGTGTGCACTCAATTCAGTCTTCAGCATATGGTCACTACATCTGCAGTGTGATCCTGTGGTATGCTCAGGATACTATTTTACTATTTTACTGTGTTCAGACACTTGATAAGAAATGGTACAGTCCCAGTATAGATAAATAGACCATGACAGTGTTAGGACAGACAAGACACAGCGTAGAGAAGTGACTGCTCAATGTACTGTTTTGGCTGTGTAGAGGGGTGTGTGCTCTGGCCTCTGGACCGTCAAGTGATGGTAATTCTCCTTTCTGTGTGCATCTCTGGAGATTGACTGTACCTATTCTCTGCTCTGTTATACCTTGATTTTTTTCTGGTGACTGTAGTTTATGCAAGTGCTGTTTCAGGATGAAAGCCCAGTTTAAGGACTGTGGAACTAGATCTTCAGGGAAAACTTGAAAAGACACTTTATTTGGATTTAGGGGATCCAAATGTATGTTCTGGATCCTTGGAGCAAGCAATATTATGCAGCAGTATTCTTCAGGAAACGTCCAGGCAAGAAAATATCTTGTGTCAGGCGTAGCACAAATGGGTCAGGAATAAGGTTGTAAGTGTCCTTTGACTGCAGGCACACAGCTGTGGCTCTCCCACAGAAACAGAAGTAGTGATGCAGAGGAGGTACGGAGGAGGAGGCTGTGGAGAGGTGATATTGGGAAGAGCACTATTAGGTTAAGTAAAGAGATCTGCAGCAATATTCTTACCAGAGGAAAGCGAGGACAGTCAATCCCAAACAGCATGCTCTTCTACACCACTCTTGATGTTAGTGCACTTTCAACTCTTCCCATTTGTTTCACAAGCTCAGTCCTTTGGTCAGAGTGTCAGGATCTGTCCCAGAATTGATCTTTCCAAAGTGCTCTTACTCTAGGCTTTTATCTCCTTGCATCTGTAGGGCAGCGGCTGATCCTACATACTGTGCATTTCCTGTGACTATTCCAAAGATTGCTTCCTCCTCTCTTCTGTATCTGCTGTTATCCCCCAGAGCACTGGGACAGAACAGGGTCCATGTGAAGAAACAAGCACAATGAAAGCTGACACTGCAGTTGTGAGCAGGCTGTATGTAAAGGAAGTATTCCTTCAGTGAACAGATGGACAAGTCACAAATAATAAACCATGATTCTTAGATAACCCCTGTCAAGTTTTCCAAGCAGACTGTTTGGAATCCAGCTTGGTACCTGTATATGGATTATATGAAGAAACATCTTGCAAAATCACAAATGTGAGTTTTGTCTGTGGTTTTTAAAATCCCACATCTCTAAAGAAGTAAGGGGTCATCTGTGGGACAAGACAACACCATGGTGAAAATTTTCTCCCTTTTCTTCTTGTGCTGAAAATACTTTTGTGACGATAGCACAAAATTTTGAAGATGGTGACAATTCATCCTGTTAGTCTCTATCCCCCTACATTTTTTTCAATTCCTCACCTTATCTCCAGCTACAGACAAAACTGATTCTCTGACACAGGTATTTCCTGAGACATACAGGTATTTTTGTACTGATGCAAGGCAGTATTTCAGCTTGAGTAATGAGAAGTGGCAGGAACATCTTGTCCTGGTAAGTGTTTTCATGTTTCTTTCCCACTGTACATTCTACAAAACAGTACGATCAAGTGAGTAAACCTCTTGCTTGTGCCCTGGAATAACATGAGAGCCCTGCTGCATACGTTGTTTTTATTTGTCCTGCAGGGTATCTGGAGCATCCCTTTCTCCACTTTTCATTTGTGCATGAAGCATTTCCGATGTAATGATTAATCAAGAACTGTCCAATAAATCTTGAAAATATTAAAAATGAATGTTGGCACGTCACTAGGAGAAGAATATGAAAGGGTAGGTTATTGCCGTTTGTTACAATTTCAATCCATTCTCCTCAGATACGAATACACACACACGCAAACATAGACATATATACACACAAAGAGTTTAATATGGCTTCTCTGAAGTGTCTTTGCCAGTCAAATATCACTGCCAGCCTTGTAATGCTCTTCATCGCTGGACGAAGGGGGTAGGATGTGTAAGTAGTAAAGTGGGTACTTTATTGCTGCTTTAGAGCTTGCTCCTGGGATGTGGCGGTATACTCAGAGAGCTGCACGCTTCCATTGCTTTGACATCTATGCCTCACTCCAGGCTTCTCTGCAGGCTGGAGTAAAGGAGACTGCATGCCTGCGAGAAATTGGCATTGCTGCAGGGTGTCAGGGGCCCTGTGCTGAGCAGTCCACCCAACAAAAAGGGAAAAGCTGCTTGCCATAACACCCCACAGCCTCAGTGGGACAGGGGCATGGCACACTCATGTTGGTCATGTCATCTCTCAGGGACTCATAGAATCATGGAGTGGTTTGGGTTGGAAGGGACTTTAAAGATCATCTAATTCCACCCCCCTGCCATGGGCAGGGACACCTCCCACTAGACCAGGTTGCCCAAAGCCCTGGTCTCGAACACTTCCAAGGATTGGGCACCCACAGCTTCTCTGAGCAGCCTGTATACTGCAGGTCACCTCAGAATAGCTTCTTACTTTTGTTTGGAAACAACAGGTTTGGGGGAGGGATGGCATATCAGTGTTTTGGCACAGCTGCTACAAGAGAAAATCCTAATGTGTGGTGTCATTTATATGGCAAGGCAAGGAGTGCTGTCTGCTGCTGGCAGTTCTTACGTTTCTGTTGGTTTTCCAGCAAGTTATCGTTCATCCTTTCCACAGGGTCTGCTTGGGTTCCTTTTCAAAGAAACCCGAGCAAGTTTCTGCAGGTCAAAACTATGCCACAGTGAAAATTTTACCTGCAGCACATCTAAATTTAAATGAAAAATAAACAACAAACTACAGATAGAAAGGCTGCTACATAAGCCTTTGTGCACACACACACACACACACGTAGACACACATACATATACACATATGGAGGTTGGGGTGAAATAGGTGCCTGAATATAGCAGGAGTTGCAGATATAACAGCATCTCTGGAACTTGGCTGATGATTAAGGTACCCAGAGACAGCCAAATTCATACCCAGGGGGATATTTATTTTTTGAAGCATGAGCCCTTGCATTTGTTTGTTTGCTTGCTTATATAACTGCTAGGATGCTGTCAGTTCTGATAGAAGGTGGTGCTGCCCAGCCATGTGAGTCTTGTGGGGGCCAGGCTGGGCACCTGGGATAGCTCCTTCTCTTTCTAAATTTTCTCCACCAAAAGCTTTCTTTGTTTTGCTTTTGCTTTGAACTTAGCTGTGATTTAGTTTGTGTCAGGGGAAATTTTCCTTTTTTAGGTGCTGGTGCATTTTACAGAGCTGTGAGGGCACTGGGTATCTTTAAATAATGCATAGCATGATCCACAATGGTGACAACTTGTATTTATTTTTTGTTTATTCTCACCATGTCATCTCAAGCAATTTCCATATTTGGCCATCCCTACTATAAGCAGAGCAAATATGTAAATATATATATATATATGTATGTATATATAAAAGTGTACATAAAAGGTAACATCAGACATACATGGAAACATGGAATAAGGGGTAGAGTGATTTTACATCCATGCAAACCTTTTCTGTAGATTATTTGTACTATGTGAGAAGTGTGTGACATTACCCAGGCAGAATGATTTATCTGCCTGATTGGTCCCTCATCATGGACTGCCTGCTTGGTTGGTTATCCAGACAGCAGTGTGATTTACTGGCACCATCACCATCAATGACTATGCGACGTTACCTCAGGCTGCACCATGAGTGGCTGTGATGCTATGAGATGTGACATGAAATCTACACAACAGAAGCACACAACAACCATGGCCTAATGGGATGTGAGATGATGTAAGTGTAATCTGCTGAGATTTACAGAGGGATACATGAACTATGCCGTGGCAGCATTTTCCTGTAGTTTCAGTGAAAAGGAGCTAAGCTGACAAATTGGTGCAGAAGTATGCCTTTATCACGTGGGGTGAAAAACAAACCTAAAGGGTGAAATTTTGCTAATATCCTAACAAGATGTCATTGTCATTTTGGAGAAGAATTTCCATATCCCTTTGTTGGTCCCATAGTACTGTAACTGTGCTGTCTCAGGACAACTCTGCGTATGACTGTGTAGTGAGAGACATATGAAGGGTGAGTGTTCCTATGTGCAGAAAAAATCTTCTCCTAAGACCTAAGATCACTCTACAAACAGTGTGCTTTTCATGTAAATGTATCCTTGACATACTTCTGACCTAGCTCAAATGCTCTTCTGTTCTCTGCTGACAGCCTGATTGCTAAGAGTCCAGTACAGAGAGCAGGGCAAAACTAAAGTTGTTTTGTTGTTGTTGTTGTTTTTTGTTATTTTGTTTTGGCAGTTGAGTTATTACCTACCTAAGGTGTGCAGTCCACTACAGAGCCCTGGTTCTTCATTAATAGGAAGTTTTTGAAATTTATAACAGTGTAGGAAGATTGGATTTCTCTTTCTCTCCTTGTCTCACCTCTGTGTGCTGGGCTGATAACTTCCCATTCACCATATGAGCATTATGGCTTTACCTGGGGTATTAGCTTACTGATTGCGACCAGTGTCAATCTATTTCCCTGTTGGAAAGTCCTACCATAGTTGCAGGAAGACTAGGAGACACAAAATCCTTCCCTCTTCTGCTACAGTGACACTGCATTGACCATTAAACTTTTAACTTTATTCTTTGCTTGGGCATCTTCTGGAGGCATGGTGTAGAGATCCTACTCCCCCAACACTCTGCAGATAGTGGGGAAAAACCCTGGGATTTGTAAACATCTGCAGTAGGACAGGGGAGGCTCACATAATTGGTAGGGAGCCCTTTGGCATTCTGTATTTGACGTCTTTGGCTTTCTCCTGGCAGCAAAACAAATGGCAAGTCAAAGAACATTTCACAGTGTGCTTTGGATTCATGTAGGCAGGACTCTACTGAATTGAACGTGGGAGGGAAGGAAGATGGAGAAACTCAGCCATCTGTCAGAATTTTTAAAGTTAGATCAAGAAAGGACATTTTTATTCTCAGGGCTCTTGGGAAACTTCCCCTGGCAGCACATTTCACAGGGAGGACTCTTTCTGACAGAGCAACAGGGACTGCTAGCTACTTGGTGACATATCAGGGCAAGCAGATTGCTCTGTGCAAAGCTGAAATTCACTGCAGGGCTACCAGCAGTTAGGGAATTGGAAGCAGAGAGGGAAAAGGAGCTCAAAGCCATTCTTGTTGTTTGTGGCTGTTACCCTGGGGTGCATCTGTAGCTGGTGCTTCCTTTCTGAAAACATCCCTTGCCCCTCTCCAGATATCTGAAAACCTATGAACAGATTTGCTGATATAAACACTGAAAATAATTGACATACTGAAAATGACTTAATCTCTCCTTGGAGACCATGAAAATAACTAAGCAGTCATATCCTCAATATTGCAAGTCCTTTTTGTGTCTCTCTCACTTTTTCCTTTTTTTTTTTTTTTTTTTTTTCTTCCTCCTCTACCAACTGGACCAACTGGAGAATAACTTTTTGCTGTTTTTAGAAAACCACCTCTAAGAAAAACATAAAATGGTGACAGAAGTATCTCTATGTATGTTGCTCTTCTGGGGCAAAGAACACCAGAGGACAGCCAGAATTGTTGCTGCATGGATAGCAGCAGCACTAGTAAGATGTACAAACCTCCTATATTTCCCCACAGCTGAAAGAAGGAGCAGAGTCCCTTGTAACACATTGCACATGGCACATGGGTAGCACACAAGAACCTTCTGATTTTTTTTTTCCAGCTGTTATTCTCAAACATAAATCTTCTCTTTAAAGCAACGAACTTTTACTGTTCACCAGTGCCTTCAGTGACTAAGCTGTTACACTCAAAATCTTGCTTGTGGTCAAGGAGGACACACACCCATCTTATTTGTTAATAAAGCCATGAACATATTGCTAGCGTAACTGAAATATTAACATCTATTCAGTACTAACCCAAATGTAATTGACACAGAAATGAAGGAATAGCCATGCAGTTAGAGAACTTCTGTGAAAGTGTTACACTCACCCTTCTAGTGCTGCTCTGTATTGTAGGGACAGTGGTTGCATGCTGGTGGTGTTAGCATGGGGATGTGATGCTGTTAGCATCTCAAGGATCTTCTTGGGATCACTTTTATGTCTTTGCTGACATGGTTTTCTCTTGCTTCACTGCTCCATGGAGCTCCATGTTGCATGTAAATGCGCTACACAGGGCGCCACCTCAATATGTTACTTCTTTGTTCTCTTCATTGTCCCTAAGCACAGTTTTGGCCAGCCCCAGATCTACACTTGAACTGACCCTGCACAAGTTATTTATTGTTACGGGGTACCAATCCTCTGCCCATCTCTACCCTCCTATGCTCTGGCAGGCTGCATCATTGTCTCCTCTACCGAAGGCCTCTGTTGTCCTACCAGGCCTGTGGGCCTGCACCTCATCCCCATGTTAGTGTTGTGAGTATCTCATTACACACAGAGCACCTGCTTCTTGGGTTTGTATGTAGTTGTACGATACAGAGAGAAACAAATATAAAGAACCATAGCCACAGACACCTGATCAGTTGGAGCAATTGCTGTCAGAGCTACAGGCAGCAAATCAAAGCCACAGGCAGGCCAAGGAGAGCTCAGAGAGGGCAAATGGGCAAGCGCCACCAGTCCAGGGGGCTTGGAAATTCTGTGCAAAGCTCAAGGTCTGTCACTTAGAGTGGCAGTGCTGGATCACAGGGACACACTATTAAGGAAGCAGCAAGTAATTAGTGATTAGCGATTAGTAAGTGAAAGTAAACAGCCAGAAGGGGAAGCTCCCATTCATGGTCCCTTCTTAGAAATGTCTGGATGGTCCTAAATGCAGGCTGAGATGATTTCTGTGTGAGGAGCTCTGTGGAGAGACATGGAAACACGAAAGACCTCTGTTCAGACCTTAACAACACGTCAGGTCTCCTGTGCACCTTTCATCCATCACTTGAAAAACTTGAAAAAACATAGAAATGGGAAACACCATAAAGGAGAGTATGAGTTTTAAGGAAGATGCTGATTAATAGATACTGTGAAGACACTCACATCACAAGTAAATCAATAAAGTCAGCAAACCCATGATCACTGGGGAATAAGTCAAGAAAGTGGACTGCTAATTTGGAATGGAATGAGAATGTTAAAAGGAAGAACATGACAAGGAGGAGATAAAAGGTATATAAGGAGAAACAAATGTTGTGCTTGCTGTTCATGGGAGCTGCTGGGCAGCTCTGAGCCAAATTAGCGCGGCAAAACAGTAAAATCTTCTGTGGTCTGACTTTATGTGTGTCTGATTTGCTTTTGTGTTCAGGGAAAACCTTGAGGTGCTTTCTTAACACTGGAAACTCCTAGAGGGGACTTCCTAAGCCTTGGAAGTTGAGCTCAGTAGGAATAAATGGTGACCTGAAAGTCAGTTTTCAGGTTCCACAGCAGACAACACCATGTTTGTGTTTGCATTTGCATCACACAAAAGGTTTCCATGGGAGTGATCCCATAATACTGTAAATCAAAGTTGGTGAAAATCTGCATGTGTTGCTGGGATCACAGTTCTGTTAGGTTGCAAATGCACTCACCTAATACCTTTTGTCTTCCCTTAAGGCTGAGTCCGGCTACAGTTACTCTCAGAGGGTTCACAGAGGGTTGGAAGACAAATCAAGGTGCATTTATCCATAACCAGACAATCTCAGTATGTGTTAGTGATGTTGCCATGTTGATTGAAGGGATTATTTGAACAACTTTGGAGTACAGTCAAGGGCAAATGTAATTAGTTTATCTTCAAGATCTCACCTATTGAAAATATCATTACTCACAGCAAATGGTCTTAGTTCTGTGGTTCAGGACAATCACAACTGTAAGACAGAAAACACCATGTGCATTTGATTTAAGCAATCTTGAAGTCTTACTGTGATTTCTTTGGTCTCTTTGTGATTGAACAGGTTGCTAAGTGTGTCTTTGGCTTTAATTTTCAGATAAAGATGATGCAGCTTTCATTCTAAGGAAAATATCTGCCCCTGTGATGGACAGTAGTCTGTTTTTGTCCTTTTACAGATGCTACAGAATTGCTTACAGGCCTTCCTGTGCTGAGATTGGTTTGGTGTGTTTATGTGGCAACAGAAACATTGCATATTTTTTCCCCCTGTGTATTTCCTGCAGGTCTCTGCATTGTGCATATTGCAGGGTGAGACAAGGTTTTCCTTCAGGACATGACAGTACTGAAACCCACAGTCCTGACTGATGGGCCCACTCAGAGCCCGTTGATGTGGGTCTTACCCAGTAATGTGCACTGGCTGTACTTCCACATCAACAAGCTGTGCCTGATGATGCCTTTCAAATGGCAGAACTAGCTCTCACATAGGAAGTATAGCAGGGCATCATGGCAGTCCTCTGAAGTGCTAAGCAAGTCCTGCTGAGGGACACTATTTGTGGTTTTTGACAGACAAACTATTGCCCAGGGGCATTTGGATGAAAAACTAAAAGGGGATGTCGCCAACTGAACTCAGTGGTGAGGGTAAAGAGCTTGATTTTTCCCTACAGGATGAGGAGCCCTTGATCCAGCGTCACCCATCTCACTGGCAGCTTGGCAGCTTGTCTCTGGGCAATTTTTTTTTTTTTTTAATTATTTTTTCATGTGTTGCAACTGCCTTGTTGGAGGAATAGACACTGAACTGGAATTTGCTGTGCATGGAAAAGGTGGATCTGGTAAAGAGAATGACCATGGGGATACATTTTTCTGTCTGGTTCAATGAGGTTCTGGCACTCACCAGGTGTTCTCTTGTGCTGCAGTCCTGTCAGACAGGTGCTTCACAATCCTCAGAGCACCATTTGGGAGAAGCAAGACCACTACCAACAAGTATGCCTGCATAGTCTGCTGGAAGGGGAGTAGATGTATTTGCCACTGGCTTCACACAGCCAGCATCAGCCATGCTGACCTTACTGCTCCCTCATCAGACTACATCAGACCACAAGCTTTAACAAGTCCATTCCCTGCCTGCCTCTACCTATGTGCAGGACACAGTCCCAGAGACTTGCAGTGGGTCCTGATGGGTTTGTTGCCTGTCAACATTTCATGTTGCTGATTTGCCTAAATCTTGTTGATGGTGGGTGCACTTCCTAGGTGGCAGGTTTTGTGTCTGTGAGCACAGAAATTACCCTACCCTCCACCTCCTCTTGTCACTCAGTGGTCTTCCTTTGTTGGAAATGTGTTTGTGGAGCATCAGTGTGTGCAGGCTAAATTTATTCAGAAAGGGCTTTACTGGGGAAAAGGATAGCTTTCCCCATCTGAGTTTTGCAGTTGACCGAGGTGGAAAAAACAAAATCAAAACAGAATGAAACAAAACAAAACAACAACAACAAAAAACAAACTGTAGTGCTTCTCACCTCCATTTACCTTGTAAAACCACAAAATCCCTCCCCATGATGCACACACTGCCCAAAACACAAATTAACTAGTATCTTTTCCATTCTGCTTAGCTACTCCTTGATGACATATTTATCTGCTCATTCTGCTTGTTGCAAGCTCTCTTTTCTATTTTCTCAGACCCGAGACCATCAAAGACATTTTAATTGTTAGATAACAGCTCCTTTTTCAGTTCTGCAGTACTGGTGGGAAAATAAAAATAAAGGCAGTGCATCACTGTTAAAAACATCCTGGATTCTTTAGAAATATATGCTTTTGTTTCTATTTTTGCTGGGATGCAACAGAGAACAAAAGTGCCAGAAGACAGTTGTCTTCTGCACCTGACTTGGATTAATGAAATTTTACCAGGTGGAGTTGAAGTGGTCAATGACACTCTACCAAATGATTTGGCAGTCTGTTATTAGCATGAGGCAGGCAGAAAAAGGATTCAGAATAAGCAGGACACATACTGGTGTTCTGGCCCATTAGTTTGTCCAGCTTTTTGTTAAATACAAAATACCAACAAATAAATTTTTCATCTGATGTCTCTCTGTCTCTGTCTGTCTGTTTTTTTTTCTGCATTCGGGTATCCTTACATTGTACTGTATAGAAAAGACTTTAGGAGGATATATTCGGCTTACCTTTCAGATGCTGTTTTAAGTCACCCAAGTGCATTTCTTTATACTTTGTTATCACTTGTAAGAATAGAGAAGGGTTACCAAGTGAGAGACATTATTCTGAAGAGACAAAATACACTTTCGTGGCATTCATGGCAGCCATATTGCAGATTCACTCTATTAAGTTAAATTGTTTTACATTTTATGTTCTGAAAAACATTTTTTAAGACTAAGATATTTTTTGATCTAAACTTGGATTTTTTATTTTTATTTTTTTTCTAATGTAGTGTAAAAGAAAGAAATAAACCTCTTCAGCAGTCAGTTCCCTTCTGTGTAATTCCAGCAGTATTAAAACAATCAATTCTCTCCTGATTCTATTCAGGGTTGACATGTAGCTGCCAGGGGAAAAAAAATTGTTTAAGATATTATGGTGTTAAATTTTCTTTTTTAAACGTGTACACAAAGAATGTATAACACAATTAACCCTCTCAAATCATTACCCTGTTTTAACTTGACAGCGTTTTTCAAAATCAAGTGTCTTGGGTATAGCTCCCGTCCAGTTTAACTCATGGGTGGTCATCTACAGAAACAGGTAACTCAGCTCAGGCTCTTCATTTCAGAACAGTTACAATTAAATTTCAGTGTAGTTCTCCCACCCGGGGCAGAGCAGGTGAGGTGACTGCTCATACCAGACCAACTTCTAAAATTGCTGGAACTCCTTGCCTAAATATAGCATTTGGGAATTGTCTACAGATGTTAGGTACATTTTATAAAGTAGCTGCACTAATATTAAGGCTGGTGTACCAACTGCTGCCAGTAGTGTACTTTTAAGAGATATGAATAACAGACTTCCAGGAAGCATCTTCAAACATAGATGTTGCATTTCAAACAAAATTTTACACTCTCTGACATGGTTCTGACCCTGCCTACTGCTGTGCCACTTCCTTCTTTTAGATCTTAAACAGAGGAGGGATGACTGATGGCTTCAGGGGCTGGATCTAACCTGATGAGTACTTTAAGTTGGTGTCCAGAAATATTCACTGGGATTCAGCCTGACTACCTTGGGACATTGAGTTATGTATAAGGTAGGCTGAGAAAACTGGCAGACTTTATTGAGACACCTGTTGTACTAAATGAACAGAATTGTATTGGTTTGACCTGGAATGTCTGAGACTGAGTGTGCTGAAGTTAGTTTTGAAGTCATCAGACTTTTCAGTAGGACCTGGTGGTGCTTTGATTTTTGGATGCATTTCAGTCAAGACTCTGGAAACAGAAGAGCTGATTAGAAGCGTATCTGCATGCCAAGCCTCTCTGAGTAAAAGACACAGACAGTAATTACAGTGAGAAAGTCACTGTATTGACAGCAAAGAGTGGGATGGAGACATCAAGCAGTTTTGTGAGGTTATTTATTTCATCCACATGCTCAGAGGAAGCTCAAGTCTGCCAACAACATAGAGCAGAATCAGAGGTACTTTTGCCCCTTTTACATGAAGGAATTTGCTGTTGGGTCTACAGTCACAGAGACCTGTGGGAAAACCATGATCTTCTGTTGAATAACAATGGGTCTACATGGGTTTTCCGTCACTTGAACTGATCTAATATTTTACTAGTGCTTTCATTCTTATTAGCCTTTCTGTCGTTGTTTTAGTGTGTGTAGGCTTAAGTCAGGGTAGAGAACTTGAGTCTGATTGAAAGTTTTTGGAGCAGCTGGAGCATGTTTTTGGAAAATTTTACAGATTAGGGTATGTCACTATTCAGCCTTCAGTGTCCCAAGGAGCACACAAGAACATATTGTTGCATTTAATATTTCATTAAACTGTTTCAGTAAGTAACTGGGTTGCTTTCCCCATGCAGTTTGCTGAGTATATGCATAACTTCTGTTAGAGAGGCTGTGCTTCATCACTGAGCTAAGCCTGCTTGACTGGATTTTAGACCCTCTCCTTTGTTTTCCTTTGGGACTTAAGTGCTGACTAATGCCTTTTGGCCACTAGGGGCTGGAGCTGCTTTTTGTCTGGCTGTTTATCTGGCTGAAAGATCTGTGTGTCTGTATAAGGTCATGTGGAACTGGAGTGTCTGCTCCTTTAGGACCTTTTCAGTGCAAAACGGGTTAATGAGAAAAGGAGGAAGCCATGAACAAGAACATACAGGGACACAAACCTGACCAACAAACGGTGACTGAGGCAGTAACTGATGAGGGCATGTGGGAATGTAAGAATGCTTATTCCAGCAAGGTTATCTGATGAAGGACCTGGGATGTTAAGAAAAAGAGAACACAAACAAACAAACAAAAACATACAGAGACACAGACCTGTCAAAACAGACATGGAGACAATGACAAGAATCAAACCTCACCAATCACACTGACTGATGGGCTATCAGGGGACTACAGGTGCCACTTCCAGGAAGACGACTGGACTTTGCAACTGATAACAGTGTTAATCAAGGGGGAGGCCCTTGACACTGGACCATGAGGGGTACAGGGGTTGGTAGATATGTACAGACCCATGGGGGATGTGCAGGGGATGAGCAATGGGGGCAGGCAAAAGAGGGCCTGGAGGGGCTGCTGGTGTGTGACAGTGCCTGGTCACCGCGGGCTGTCCCCCTTCTCCTCACGTCCTTGCTCAACGACCCCTCCATGGGCTCCCACTTGAGTCCCATGCATGTGGTGTGGACCAAATGCCAGCTGCTGGCGAGGCTGCGGTGAGCAGCACGAGGCCGGCAGCTGGAGCCCGACATGGCCGGGCCTGGGCCTGTGGTGCCAGGGATTGAGGCCCCTGGGGTCTTGGTGCCAGTCCCTGGGGCGGGGGCCCAGCACACTCTGGTCCCTGGGGTGGGAGCGCTGCTTATCCCCACAGCAGCTGCTTTTTAGTGAAACTGCTCTTTTTGTCAAAGCAAGTGTGTCTCTTTCTGATGTGGCTGGATCGAATTTTGATTGAAGTTTGGTGAGGTCAGCCTATGCCTTTCATGTCAGCTCTGTCCACGGATAGGGTTAAATGCCTTCAGTCTGGAGCTGTGTTGGACTGAAAGCAAAGTACTCGTAGAGGCAGAGGGCCTGAATTTATATGTTTTCCCATAGCTGCTGGAGAAGAAGAACATAACTGCCTGTCTACTCCCAGGTGGTGCAAGCAAATGAACGCGGCTCCCTCAAGGGTGGAATGCCCCTGGCTGCACCTGACTGCTGCTGCCTGCAGAGTGCTGGAGCCTGTGACTGCCTCCCACCTTTTTCTGTAAAGCCCAGTGATACCACATGGACACTCTGATGAAAGCCATTTATTTATTTGCTGTGCTACGCTGTCTGCAGAGAGGTGCTTGTAAAAGTATCAGATATCTAAGGCAATCTGGAAAGCAGTCTTCAGGCCATGGAAGGCCCTGTTGAGCTGGTCTGACAGCACACAGAAATTTTCTGGACTTGAGAATGGTGACATTTTCCTGAAACATCTGCTGGAAGGTTCTTCTCTTCCAGTTTTCTTCTTGATTAGCCCTTTCTTTGTATCTGCTTCCTTCTATTTCTATTGGATAAAGTACAATACATAGTTTAAATATCTTTTTGGTTTAATACAAGTGAAAAATTTCCCTCTTTCAAAAGAGAAGTGAAAACAAGAGAAACATCAACACATTTAAATTGGGCTGTACTACCTTGGGGACTTCATTAAGACTTCTCTTTAATTAAAGTATATTTAAAACTGTGTCATCCTTTGAGTACTCAGCATGACCTCCACCATTCTATAGGAGGGGGAGGAAAAAATTATATTTTCTCATGCCTGCTGATTCCTAAGTGTCACAGAATCACAGAATGGTTAAGATTGGAGGGGACCTCTGGAGGTCATCTGGTCCAACCTCCCAGCTCAAGCAGGGACACCAAGAGTGGGTTGCCAAGGACCATGTCCATGTCAATGTGAATAGGCTTAAATCTGTCCTCATGTCATGATGGGAACTTTATTTCCAGGTTATTTAAGATGACAGTATCTCAGATTTGTCTTCTATCACAGGTTGGAGGCAAAGAGCTGAGTGTTACTTCTGCAGGGTTACAAAGACATGAAGTACTTACTCAGATTGGTAATTAACAGCATCAACAGACACACATATTTTGTCTGGCTCCTCTTACTGTGTGTTAGCATCCTTGTTCACTTACATCCACTGATCACATAAGTACTGATAAGGAACAGGAAATATTTCAAAGTGGCACTCCCGTGATTCCTACACAAGTTCCCTCACAAACACTGTGTTGCTGCTTCAGCACAAACACCTCTTTCTTTGCAATATTGCAGCCTTGAAGCACATCCAGAAGTTACTCTCTGAAGTTTTTAGCACTCAAGACTGAAAATAGCTTATTGAACAATAAATCATCAGCAAGAAAGCCACACAGTAAAGGTAGAAATGCAAAAGTTGTACTCCTAGTATATCTAAAAACAACCAATAAACCTCCAAGTAAGCTTTCTAAACTTAGGGTGGACACAGCACTTTGAAGTTTTGCCAGCAAGGTAGCTTTTGGAAGCTTACCAATGGAAGGTGACTTTTACAAAGACACCCTGACTTGCACTTAAGTGAGATCTGTGATCCTGGATGAAATTCCCTTTCTTCCCAGTGGTCATTAAACCAGACATCCCAGCAGGATTATTACCCTTTTCTGCCTGATGGAGTTCATTCACTTAGGGATAATGTCATCTGAGCACACCAATTCACAGGGTATTCCCCTCCATGTCAAGTCTGTAGCTAAACAGACAGAAGCCTGGCTGGTCTGCAGAGCTCTGTCATGGTTAGGAAATTCACTGAAGCTTTCCTAAATGCTAAAGTGTACCATCTGCATGTGTGCACCAGAAGAAGATTGTACAATAACTCTGGCAAGCCTGGGCACCTGTTGGATACGTGTTGGAGAAG